>NC_083760.1:38968414-39315414 GCF_963514075.1 Conger conger
ATAAAAACCTCACTTCCTGTTGCCAGATGGTGGCGCTATAACATTGACCCGTTCTTGGGATATGGATGTGATTATACTCCAACACTAAACATATTTCTAAAATATCAGCCAGATCAGACGATGTAGACCATGAAATTATGACCACTTCCTGTTGGCGCGGCGTGACATAAAAATTGCACGCCTCGCCATGACCATCCCGTTTGAGCTATCAAAAATATCCTGGCAATTTAGCATCATGAATATCCTGAGACCATTCTGACCACAGTTGGTGTGAATGCGATGAACCCCCTAGGAGGAGTACGTAAAAGTGTAGTACGTGTGAAACACACAAAATCCAAAATAGCTCACTTCCTGTTCACATATTTGCATCAATGCGAATGAGAAATGTGTTTGAATTGAGGAGCCACACATGGTTACCAAATTAGTTTCATGTAGTTCAAAGTGCCTGCCCACAATAGACAACAATGCAATGGGGGGGGGGGGGGTCAGCGCAATAGGGGGCGCTGTGGAGTCCCTCGGCCACACCCAGGTCTGAGCATCTGATAGATCCTGACGGCCACCACTTCTGATGTGTCTGCAAAATTTCAAGACTTTTTAGCCATGGCAAAGCCCTCAAAAATGCCCATTTGACGGAAGAGAAAGAATAATAATAATAATAATAATAATAATAATAATAATAATCCTTCCAATAACAATAGGGTCCTTCGCACCCTACGGTGCTTGGGCCCTAAATATAGCTGCAAGCAGCAATGAACGGGCCCAAGCCCCATGGGGGCAACCGCCTTGGTGGCATAGTTCTGCCAATGACATGTTTCACAACATGTACACACTTTGGAAATAATCACCTTCCTGGACAACGTATAGTGTGCACAGGAATTTCCCTTTGATCAATGAAGATGTTGGCGCTGCTATTGGAATGCATCAATGATATAAGCCTCACTTCCTGTTGCCAGATGGTGGCGCTATATTTTTGATCCATGTATGTTTTTTGAATTTGATTACACTCCAGAAATAAACATATTTGTACATTTTCAGCCACTTCGGAAGATGTTCAGCGAAATTAAGGTCAATTCCTGTTTCCAGATGATGCTGCTATAACATTGAGTCGTTTTTGGAATATGGATTTGATTACACTCCAACACTGAGCATCTGTGTAAAGTTGCAGTCACATCAGACATTGGAGAATTTAAGTATGACCACTTCCTGTTTGTCTGGCATGATGTGTTTATCTGCCTGACCATAGCTATATCATCCCAGTAAATCAAAAATCTGTTTTGTCAGGACCATCCTAGCATCATGCTGACCACATTTACCGTGAATGTCATGAACCCATTGAAAAATAATGCTTAAGAATGCAATATAAGGCTCACTTCCTGTTGCCAGCGGGTGGCGCTTTGCCATTTAGCCTTTATTGGAAAATGGATGAGATTACACTCCAAAAATGAACGTGTGAAGTTTCAGCCACATCAGACAATGTAGAATGAAATTAAAATAACGTCTTGCTTGCACATTGTGATAACATGCTACAGTCCTGTACGGAGAGCAGAGATTAATTAATTTCCATAGTTTTTACACGGGGAGGCACAATTTATGCTTGAAAAGTCATTAGGCCATAAACATGCACTCAAAATGAAAACAATTGGCTTCAAGAAACTATTCAAATTCATTGTGGCTGCAGCGGGGATCGAACGGCTGAATTTGCGTGCCTTAATCCACCGCCCTAACCATTACGCTATACTGCCCGCTTATACACGGGTGCCATCTATTGGCCAAATGTCTCCTTTTATCTTGGTTTAATAATTTCTCTACGAAGTGTCGGATAATATTGCACGAAACGTCTAGTTAACCAGCATCATTCTTTTCCATTTCACTGGTAATTATGCTGCCTGAAACGCATTTGTTCAGCCAAATCTAAAAGAGATGCCAACTGTCTGCCCTCAGTACAGTATTTTCATATTAATTTACCATTCCTAGCGAAATTGTATGTTCTCTTAATTCGTGTTTAATGACAAGCCTAATAAACTAACATAGCTGGCGATTTAACTGAAAGTTTTCTATTCATGTAAACCAACGTAGCTGACCTGTTTTTTGACTCACACAGACAGTGGACTGGCTGGCTGCTGTTAGCCCGTGCGTGTCATCTCGCAACGACCTGCATGTGATACCTTTGTTGAACAAAACGGTCTCATGTTAACACAGCGTTCGAGCAGAGCCACCTCAGACGCTAAAGTTTCTTTTTGACTTCATGTGTTAATCTTTTAAAAATATGATACTCTCCTGCCAGTTAAAGCCTGTCTTTAAGTCTTTAAATGTCTTTAATATTTATTTTAGTTATTCAATTCATGTAATGAAAATAGATGCAAAGAAACGTCGGGCTGGGTGTTGTCAATACATTTTGTCACGTAGGCTGCAGCTGTAAATCATACATCGTTATGCCTACTGGCTCGCTAGAAAAAAACAAAAACCTATCGTTGAAAAATTACTTGAAGGAAGAAAAAAATGAAAGTACCACTTTCTGCCAATAAATTGAATCGCAGTATCAGAAATGGGGGGAAGTTACAGCGACGCAGTTAGTCTGTGAGTAGAACAGATTGTGTAGACAACTTCACTGTTTCCACAAAGGAACCAAAAATGAGCTTTTTAACAGGACTTGGTCAGTGTAATGATATAAATGCTAGCATTCGATTATGGTCAACGGTACCGAAAATGCCCGTTGCACCAGCCATCATAACAAATGTCCCAATACAGGATCGATTTAAACCTCTATATATTTTTATTTCACGTTGACAGTGTAGGCTATTATGTGTATTCCGACGCGAATTACATTTAATTGGGTTACGGCATTCACTTCAATCGAATGAAGTCAAATAGAAACGGCTCGAATTCCTTAATAAGGCTTCTTGGTTTTCAAGCCAACTTTCCGAACAGCTGTTTTGTATTGAGTCCTTAAAATGCTACAATACGGTTTTTTTTTTCAAATAACATTGAACGTCAAAGCAATATATGCATTACATGTGTTAATCTTTTAAATATATGATACTTTCCTGCCAGTAAAAGCCTGTTTTTTATTTTAGTTATTCAATCGAGTTAATTAAGATAGATGAGAAAAAACGTTGCTGTGGGCTGGGTGTTGTCAGTACATTTTGTCATGTAGGCTGCCGCTGTTACTCATACATCGTTATGGTTACTGGCTCGCAAAAAGAAACAAAACTTGTCGTTGAGAAATCACTATATCCAAGAAAAAGAGAAACAATACCGAAAATTAGAAAGAATACTAACCGTTGCCACTAGATGGCAGTCGCGTATTAGAAATGGGAGAGTCATTTGCGACTTGCGTTGAAGTTTTAAGACTGGATATAATGAGTCTCCAGCGAAAATAGTGAACTATTATTGCTTAATGGATGTGATGACACTCCAACAATGAACATATGTGAAAAGTTGTAGCCTCAAAATCAGGCAATGTAGAATTTAATACCTTTTTGAAATTATTTAATACATAATTGTATTAAAACATGAACTGTTTGGGCAGCATTACAAGTTAATTTTAAGGCTGACCATAGCCATACCATTCCAAGATATTAAAAATCAGTTCATAGTTGTGTGTCAGGGCTATAATATCATGCTGACCACATTTTGTGTGAATGTGATGAACCCCCTAGGAAGAGTATTTCAAAGTTTGGTACGTGAAAAAACACTTAAAAACACACAAAATCCAAAATAGCTCACTTCCTGTTGGGAAAAGTTAAGGGATGCAAAAGAGAAATGTGTGTGTCTTGAGGAGACCCTTATGCCTACCAGACGTGGTGCATTTACGTGAAAGTATATGTCCACAATATTAGAAAAAAGCCATAGGGGGCGCTGTGTAGCCACGCCCAGATGAATGTGGATATGGATGTGATTGCACTCCAAAAGTGAATATATTTGTAAAATATCAGCCCGATCAGATGATGTAGAACGGAATTAAGCCCACTTCCTGTTTTTGGGCGTAACGTGTGTATTATACGTCTCGCCATTGCCAAACCGTTTGAGATATCAAAAATCCTTTCGTCATTTAGGGTCAGGACTATTCTAAGATCATGATGACTACATTTGGTGTGAATGTGATGAATACCCTAGCAGGAACGCATACAAACATGATAAAAACGTCACATCCGTTGCCAGATGGTGGCGCTATAACATTGATTTCTTCTTGGTATTTGGATGTGATTACACTCTAACACTGAACATATTTGTAAAATATCAGCCAGATCAGACAATGTAGAGCATGAATTTATGGCTACTTCCTGTTGGCGCGGCGTGACATGAAAATTGTACGCCTCGCCATGACCATACCGTTTGAGATAGCAAAAATATCCTTTGGAATTAGTATCATGACTATCCTGAGACCGCTTTGACCACATTTTGTGTGAATGCAATGAACCCCCTAGGAGGAGTACTTAAAAGTGTAGTACGTGTAAAATGCACAAAATTCAAAATGGCTGACTTCCTGTTCACATATTTGATTTGATGCGAATGAGAAATGTGTTTGTCCAGAGGAGGCCCACATGCCTACCAAATAAGGTGAAGGTAGCTGAAAGTGCCTGTCCACAATAGAAGACAAAACATTAGGGGGCGCTGTGGAGTCCCTAGGCCACGCCCAGGTCTGAGCATCTGATACTTCCTGACAACCAACACTTCTCATGTGTGTGCAAAATTCTGTGAGTTTTCATCCATGGCAAGCACCTCAAAAATGCAAAATACATTGAAAAAAAAGAGAATAATAATTATAGGGGGCGCTGTCTAGCCACGCCCTGATTGATATGTATATATTTCATATTGTATTCCAACAGTGAACATATTTGTAAAATATCAGCCAGATCGGACGATATCGAAAAAAAAGTCATTTTTTTGCACGCAATATGTGTACTGTACGACTCGCCATTTCCATACCGTTTGAGATATCAAAAATCCCTTCACAGCTTATGGTCATGACTATCCTAAGATCATGCTGACCACATTTCGTGTGAATGTGATGAATGCCCTAGCAGGAAGGCATACAAATATGATGAAGACCACACTTCCTGTTGCCAGATGGTGGCGCTATAACATTGACCCGTTCTTGGGATATGGATGTGATTATACTCCAACAATAAACGTATTTCTAAAATATCAGCCAGATCAGACGATGTCGACCGTGAAATTACGGCCACTTCCTGTTGGCGTGGCGTGACATAAAAATTGTAATCCTCCCCGTGACTGTCCCGTTTGAGCTATAAAAAATATCCTGGCAATTTAGTATCATGATTATCCTGAGACCATTCTGACCACAGTTGGTGTGAATGCGATGAACCCCCTAGGAGGAGTACTTAAAAGTGTAGAACGTGTAAAACGCATAAAATCCAAAATGGCTGACTTCCTGTTTGCATATTTGATTAGATGCAAATTTGAAATGTGTTTGGCCTGAGGAGTGCTATATGCATACTAAATATGGTGCAGGTAGCTCAAAGTGCCTGCCCACAATAGAAGACAATGCGATAGGGGGCGCTGTGGAGTCCCTCAGCAACGCCCAAGTCTGAGCATCTGAGAGATCCTGACAGCCACCAATTCTGATGTGTGTGCAAAATTCCGTGAGTTTTCATCCATGGCAAGCACCTCAAAAATGCACAAAACATTGAAAAAAAAAGAATAATAATAATAAATATAGCTGCAAGCAGCAATGAACGGGCCCAAGCCCCATGGGGGCAACCGCCTTGGTGGCATAGTTCTGCCAATGACATGTTTCACAACATGTACACACTTTGGAAATAATCACCTTCCTGGACAACGTATAGTGTGCACAGGAATTTCCCTTTGATCAATGAAGATGTTGGCGCTGCTATTGGAATGCATCAATGATATAAGCCTCACTTCCTGTTGCCAGATGGTGGCGCTATATTATTGATCCGTGTATGTTTTTTGAATTTGATTACACTCCAGAAATAAACATATTTGTACATTTTCAGCCACATCGGAAGATGTTCAGCGAAATTAAGGTCAATTCCTGTTTCCAGATGATGCTGCTATAACATTGAGTCGTTTTTGGATTATGGATTTGATTACACTCCAACACTGAGCATCTGTGTAAAGTTGCAGTCACATCAGACATTGGAGAATTTAAGTATGACCACTTCCTGTTTGTCTGGCATGATGTGTTTTTTATGTGCCTGACCATAGCTATATCATCCCAGTAAATCAAAAATCTGTTTTGTCAGGACCATCCTAGCATCATGCTGACCACATTTACCGTGAATGTCATGAACCCATTGAAAAATAATGCTTAAGAATGCAATATAAGGCTCACTTCCTGTTGCCAGCGGGTGGCGCTTTGCCATTTAGCCTTTATTGGAAAATGGATGAGATTACACTCCAAAAATGAACGTGTGAAGTTTCAGCCACATCAGACAATGTAGAATGAAATAAAAATAACGTCTTGCTTGCACATTGTGATAACATGCTACAGTCCTGTATGGAGCGCAGAGATTAATTAATGTCCATAGTTTTTACACGGGGAGGCACAATTTATGCCTGAATAGTCATTAGGCCATAAACATGCACTCAAAATGAAAACAATTGGCTTCAAGAAACTATTCAAATTCATTGTGGCTGCAGCGGGGATCGAACGGCTGAATTTGCGTGCCTTAATCCACCGCCCTAACCATTACGCTATACTGCCCGCTTATACACGGGTGCCATCTATTGGCCAAATGTCTCCTTTTATCTTGGTTTAATAATTTCTCTACGAAGTGTCGGATAATATTGCACGAAACGTCTAGTTAACCTGCATCATTCTTTTCCATTTCACTGGTAATTATGCTGCCTGAAACGCATTTGTTCAGCCAAATCTAAAAGAGATGCCAACTCTCTGCCCTCAATACAGTATTTTCATATTAATTTACCATTCCTAGCGAAATTGTATGTTCTCTTAATTCGTGTTTAATGACAAGCCTAATAAACTAACATATCTGGCGATTTAACTGAAAGTTTTCTATTCATGTAAACCAACGTAGCTGACCTGTTTTTTGACTCACACAGACAGTGGACTGGCTGGCTGCTGTTAGCCCGTGCGTGTCATCTCGCAACGACCTGCATGTGATACTTTTGTTGAACAAAACGGTCTCATGTTAACACAGCGTTCGAGCAGAGCCACCTCAGACGCTAAAGTTTCTTTTTGACTTCATGTGTTAATCTTTTAAAAATATGATACTCTCCTGCCAGTTAAAGCCTGTCTTTAAGTCTTTAAATGTCTTTAATATTTATTTTAGTTATTCAATTCATGTAATGAAAATAGATGCAAAGAAACGTCGGGCTGGGTGTTGTCAATACATTTTGTCACGTAGGCTGCAGCTGTAAATCATACATCGTTATGCCTACTGGCTCGCTAGAAAAAAACAAAAACCTATCCTTGAAAAATCACTTGAAGGAAGAAAAAAATGAAAGTACCACTTTCTGCCAATAAATTGAATGGCCGTATCAGAAATGGGGGGAAGTTACAGCGACGCAGTTAGTCTGTGAGTAGAACAGATTGTGTAGACAACTTCACTGTTTCCACAAAGGAACCAAAAATGTGCTTTTTAACAGGACTTGGTCAGTCTAATGATATAAATGCTAGCATTCGATTATGGTCAACGGTACCGAAAATGCGCGTTGCACCAGCCATCATAACAAATGTCCCAATATAGGATCGATTTAAACCTCTATATATTTTTATTTCACGTTGACAGTGTAGGCTATTATGTGTATTCCGACGCGAATTACATTTAATTGGGTTACGGCATTCACTTCAATCGAATGAAGTCAAATAGAAACGGCTCGAATTCCTTAATAAGGCTTCTTGGTTTTCAAGCTAACTTTCCGAACAGCTGTTTTGTATTGAGTCCTTAAAATGCTACAACACGATTTTTTTTAAACCAAATAACATTGAACGTCATTGCAAGATATGCATTATATGTGTTAATCTTTGAAATATATGCTACTTTCCTGCCAGTAAAAGCCTGTCTTTTATTTTAGTTATTCAATCCATATAATTAAGGTAGATGAGAAAAAACGTTGCTGTGGGCTGGGTGTTGTCAGTACATTTTGTTACGTAGGCTGCCGCTGTTACTCATACATCGTTATGGTTACTGGCTCGCAAAAAGAAACAAAACTTGTCATTGACGAATTACTTGAGAAACAATACCAACTTTTGCCAGTAGATGGCAGTCGCGTATTAGAAATGGGAGAGTCATTTGCGACTTGCGTTGAAGTTTTAAGACTGGATATAATCAGTCTCCAGCGAAAATAGTGAACTATTATTGCTTAATGGATGTGATGACACTCCAACAATGAACATATGTGAAAAGTGTTAGCCTCAAAATCAGGCAATGTAGAATTGAATACCTTTTTAAAATTATTTAATACATAATTGTATTAAAACATGAACTGTTTGGGCAGCATTACAAGTTAATTTTAAGGCTGACCATAGCCATACCATTCCAAGATTTTAAAAATCAGTTCATAGTTGTGTGTCAGGGCTATAATACCATGCTGACCACATTTTGTGTGAATGTGATGAATCCCCTAGGAAGAGTATTTCAAAGTTTGGTACGTGAAAAAACACTTAAAAACACACAAAATCCAAAATAGCTCACTTCCTGTTGGGAAAAGTTAAGGGATGCAAATGAGAAATGTGTGTGTCTTGAGGAGACCCTTATGCCAACCAGACGTGGTGCATTTACGTGAAAGTATGTGTCCACAATATTAGAAAAAAGCCATAGGGGGCGCTGTGTAGCCACGCCCAGATGAATGTGGATATGGATGTGATTGCACTCCAAAAGTGAATATATTTGCAAAATATCAGCCCGATCAGATGATGTAGAACGGAATTAAGCCCACTTCCTGTTTTTGGGCGTAACGTGTGTATTATACGCCTCACCATTGCCAAACCGTTTGAGATATCAAAAATCCTTTCGTCATTTAGGGTCAGGACTATTCTAAGATCATGATGACTACATTTGGTGTGAATGTGATGAATACCCTAGCAGGAACGCATACAAACATGATAAAAACCTCACTTCCGTTGCCAGATGGTGGCGCTATAACATTGACTACTTCTTGGTATATGGATGTGATTACACTTTAACAGTGAACATATTTGTAAAATATCAGCCAGATCAGACAATGTAGACCATGAATTTATGGCTACTTCCTGTTGGCGCGGCGTGACATGAAAATTGTACGCCTCGCCATGACCATACCGTTTGAGATATCAAAAATATCCTTTGGAATTAGTATCATGACTATCCTGAGACCACTTTGACCACATTTCGTGTGAATGCAATGAACCCCCTAGGAGGAGTACTTAAAAGTGTAGTACGTGTAAAATGCACAAAATTCAAAATGGCTGACTTCCTGTTCACATATTTGATTTAATGCGAATGAGAAATGTGTTTGGCAAGAGAAGCCCCACAGTCATACCAAATTAGGTGAATGTAGGTCAAAGTGCCTGTCCACAATAGAAGACAATGCGATAGGGGGCGCTGTGGAGTCCCTCGGCCACGCCCAGGTCTGAGCATCTGATACATCCTGACAGCCAACACTTCTCATGTGTGTGCAAAATTCCGTGAGTTTTCATCCATGGCAAGCACCTCAAAAATGCAAAATACATTGAAAAAAAAGAGAATAATAATTATAGGGGGCGCTGTCTAGCCACGCCCCGATTGATATGTATATATTTCATATTGTACTCCAACAGTGAACATATTTGTAAAATATCAGCCAGATCGGACGATGTCGAAAAAAAAGTCATTTTTTTGCACGCAATATGTGTACTGTACGACTCGCCATTTCCATACCGTTTGAGATATCAAAAATCCCTTCACAGCTTATGGTCATGACTATCCTAAGATCATGCTGACCACATTTCGTGTGAATGTGCTGAATGCCCTAGCAGGAAGGCATACAAATATGATAAAGACCTCACTTCCTGTTGCCAGATGGTGGCGCTATAATATTGACCCGTTCTTGGGATATGGATGTGATTATACTCCAACAATAAACGTATTTCTAAAATATCAGCCAGATCAGACAATGTAGACCATGAAATTACGGCCACTTCCTGTTGGCGCGGCGTGACATAAAAATTCTACGCCTCCCCAGGACCGTCCCGTTTGAGCTATCAAAAATATCCTGGCAATTTAGCATCATGAATATCCTGAGACCATTCTGACCACAGGTGGTGTGAATGTGATGAACCCCCTAGGAGGAGTACTTAAAAGTGCAGTACATGTAAAACGCACAAAATCCAAAATTGCTGACTTCCTGTTTGTATATTTGATTAGATGCAAATTAGAAATGTGTTTGGTCCGAGGAGTGCTATATGCGTACAAAATTTTGTGAAGGTAGCTCAAAGTGCCTGCCCACAATAGATGACAATGCGATAGGGGGCGCTGTGGAGTCTCTCGGCCACGCCCAGGTCTGAGCATCTAATCAATCCTGAAGGTCCTCCTTTCTGATGTGTGTGCAAAATTCCCAGACTTTTTATGCATGGCAAGCACCTCAAAGAGGCCCATTTGCATATAGAAAAAAGAATAATAATAATAAATATAGCTGCAAGCAGCAATGAACGGGCCCAAGCCCCATGGGGGCAACCGCCTTGGTGGCATAGTTCTGCCAATGACATGTTTCACAACATGTACACACTTTGGAAATAATCACCTTCCTGGACAACGTATACTGTGCACAGGAATTTCCATTTGATCAATGAAGATTTTGGCGCTGCTATTGGAATGCATCAATGATATAAGCCTCACTTCCTGTTGCCAGATGGTGGCGCTATATTATTGATCCGTGTATGTTTTTTGAATTTGATTACACTCCAGAAATAAACATATTTGTACATTTTCAGCCACATCGGAAGATGTTCAGCGAAATTAATGTCAATTCCTGTTTCCAGATGATGCTGCTATAACATTGAGTCGTTTTTGGAATATGGATTTGATTACACTCCAACACTGAGCATCTGTGTAAAGTTGCAGTCACATCAGACATTGGAGAATTTAAGTATGACCACTTCCTGTTTGTCTGGCATGATGTGTTTTTTATGTGCCTGACCATAGCTATATCATCCCAGTAAATCAAAAATCTGTTTTGTCAGGACCATCCTAGCATCATGCTGACCACATTTACCGTGAATGTCATGAACCCATTGAAAAATAATGCTTAAGAATGCAATATAAGGCTCACTTCCTGTTGCCTGCGGGTGGCGCTTTGCCATTTAGCCTTTATTGGAAAATGGATGAGATTAAACTCCAAAAATGAACGTGTGAAGTTTCAGCCACATCAGACAATGTAGAATGAAATAAAAATAACGTCTTGCTTGCACATTGTGATAACATGCTACAGTCCTGTATGGAGAGCAGAGATTTCATAGTAATTTCCATAGTTTTTACACGGGGAGGCACAATTTATGCTTGAAAAGTCATTAGGCCATAAATATGCACTCAAAATGAAAACAATTGGCTTCAAGAAACTATTCAAATTCATTGTGGCTGCAGCGGGGCTCGAACGGCTGAATTTGCGTGCCTTAATCCACCGCCCTAACCATTACGCTATACTGCCCGCTTATACACGGGTGCCATCTATTGGCCAAATGTCTCCTTTTATCTTGGTTTAATAATTTCTCTACGAAGTGTCGGATAATATTGCACGAAACGTCTAGTTAACCAGCATCATTCTTTTCCATTTCACTGGTAATTATGCTGCCTGAAACGCATTTGTTCAGCCAAATCTAAAAGAGATGCCAACTCTCTGCCCTCAATACAGTATTTTCATATTAATTTACCATTCCTAGCGAAATTGTATGTTCTCTTAATTCGTGTTTAATGACAAGCCTAATAAACTAACATAGCTGGCGATTTAACTGAAAGTTTTCTATTCATGTAAACCAACGTAGCTGACCTGTTTTTTGACTCACACAGACAGTGGACTGGCTGGCTGCTGTTAGCCCGTGCGTGTCATCTCGCAACGACCTGCATGTGATACCTTTGTTGAACAAAACGGTCTCATGTTAACACAGCGTTCGAGCAGAGCCACCTCAGACGCTAAAGTTTCTTTTTGACTTCATGTGTTTATCTTTTAAAAATATGATACTCTCCTGCCAGTTAAAGCCTGTCTTTAAGTCTTTAAATGTCTTTAATATTTATTTTAGTTATTCAATTAATGTAATGAAAATAGATGCAAAGAAACGTCGGGCTGGGTGTTGTCAATACATTTTGTCACGTAGGCTGCAGCTGTAAATCATACATCGTTATGCCTACTGGCTCGCTTGAAAAAAACAAAAACCTATCGTTGAAAAATCACTTGAAGGAAGAAAAAAATGAAAGTACCACTTTCTGCCAATAAATTGAATCGCCGTATCAGAAATGGGGGGAAGATACAGCGACGCAGTTAGTCTGTGAGTAGAACAGATTGTGTAGACAACTTCACTGTTTCCACAAATTAACCAAAAATGTGCTTTTTAACAGGACTTGGTCAGTGTAATGATATAAATGCTAGCATTCGATTATGGTCAACGGTACCGAAAATGCCCGTTGCACCAGCCATCATAACAGATGTCCCAATATAGGATCGATTTAAACCTCTATATATTTTTATTTCACGTTGACAGTGTAGGCTATTATGTGTATTCCGACGCGAATCACATTTAATTGGGTTACGGCATTCACTTCAACCGAATGAAGTCAAATAGAAACGGCTCGAATTCCTTAATAAGGCTTCTTGGTTTTCAAGCCAACTTTCCGAACAGCTGTTTTGTATTGAGTCCTTAAAATGCTACAATACGGTTTTTTTAAAATCCAAATAACATTGAACGTCATTGCAAGATATATGCAATACCAACTTTTGCCAGTAGATGGCAGTCGCGTATTAGAAATGGGAGAGTCATTTGCGACTTGCGTTGAAGTTTTAAGACTGGATATAATGAGTCTCCAGCGAAAATAGTGAACTATTATTGCTTAATGGATGTGATGACACTCCAACAATGAACATATGTGAAAAGTTGTAGCCTCAAAATCAGGCAATGTAGAATTGAATACCTTTTTGAAATTATTTAATACATAATTGTATTAAAACATGAACTGTTTGGGCAGCATTACAAGTTAATTTTAAAGCTGACCATAGCCATATCATTCCAAGATATTAAAAATCAGTTCATAGTTGTGTGTCAGGGCTATAATATCATGCTGACCACATTTTGTGTGAATGTGATGAACCCCCTAGGAAGAATATTTCAAAGTTTGGTACGTGAAAAAACACTTAAAAACACACAAAATCCAAAATAGCTCACTTCCTGTTGGGAAAAGTTAAGGGATGCAAATGAGAAATGTGTGTGTCTTGAGGAGACCCTTATGCCTACCAGACGTGGTGCATTTACGTGAAAGTATATGTCCACAATATTAGAAAAAAGCCATAGGGGGCGCTGTGTAGCCACGCCCAGATGAATGTGGATATGGATGTGATTGCACTCCAAAAGTGAATATATTTGTAAAATATCAGCCGGATCAGATGATGTAGAACGGAATTAAGCCCACTTCCTGTTTTTGGGCGTAACGTGTGTATTATACGCCTCGCCATTGCCAAACCGTTTGAGATATCAAAAATCCTTTCGTCATTTAGGGTCAGGACTATTCTAAGATCATGATGACTACATTTGGTGTGAATGTGATGAATACCCTAGCAGGAACGCATACAAACATGATAAAAACCTCACTTCCTGTTGCCAGATGGTGGCGCTATAACATTGATTTCTTCTTGGTATATGGATGTGATTACACTCTAACATTGAACATATTTGTAAAATATCAGCCAGATCAGACAATGTAGACCATGAATTTATGGCTACTTCCTGTTGGCGCGGCGTGACTTGAAAATTGTATGCCTCGCCATGACCATACCGTGTGAGATATCAAAAATATCTTTTGGAATTAGTATCATGACTATCCTGAAACCACTTTGACCACATTTCGTGTGAATGCAATGAACTCCCTAGGAGGAGTACTTAAAAGTGTAGTACGTGTAAAATGCACAAAATTCAAAATGGTTGACTTCCTGTTCACATATATGATTCGATGCGAATAAGAAATGTGTTTGTCCAGAGGAGGCCCACAGGCCTACCAAATTAGGTGAAGGTAGCTCAAAGTGCCTGTCCAAAATAGAAGACAAAGCATTAGGGGGCGCTGTGGAGTCCCTCGGCCACGCCCAGGTCTGAGCATCTGATACCTCCTGAAAGCCAACACTTCTCATGTGTGTGCAAAATTCCGTGAGTTTTCATCTATGGCAAGCACCTCAAAAATGCTAAATACATTGAAAAAAAAGAGAATAATAATTATAGGGGGCGCTGTCTAGCCACGCCCCGATTGATATGTATATATTTCATATTGTACTCCAACAGTGAACATATTTGTAAAATATCAGCCAGATCGGACGATGTCGAAAAAAAAGTCATTTTTTTGCACGCAATATGTGTACTGTACGACTCGCCATTTCCATACCGTTTGAGATATCAAAAATCCCTTCGCAATTTAGTGTAAGGACTATCTTAAGATCATGCTGACCACATTTGGTGTGAATGTGATGAATGCCCTAGCAGGAAGGCATACAAATATGATAAAGACCTCACTTCCTGTTGCCAGATGGTGGCGCTATAACATTGAGCCGTTCTTGGGATATGGATGTAATTATACTCCAACAGTAAATGTATTTCTAAAATATCAGCCAGATCAGACAATGTAGACCATGAAATTACGGCCACTTCCTGTCGGCGCGGCGTGACATAAAAATTCTACGCCTCCCAAGGACCGTCCCGTTTGAGCTATCAAAAATATCCTGGCAATTTAGCATCATGAATATCCTATGACCATTCTGACCACAGGTGGTCTGAATGTGATGAACCCCCTAGGAGGAGTACTTAAAAGTGCAGTACGTGTAAAACGCACAAAATCCAAAATGGCTGACTTCCCGTTTGTATATTTGATTAGATGCGAATTAAAAATGTGTTTGTTTTGAGGAGTGCTATATGCATACTAAATTTGGTTAAGGTAGCTCAAAGTGCCTGCCCACAATAGATGACAATGCGATAGGGGGCGCTGTGGAGTCCCTCGGCCACGCCCAGGTCTGAGCATCTAAGGGATCCTGAAGGTCCTCATTTCTGATGTGTGTGCAAAATTGACAGACTTTTTATGCATGGCAAGCACCTCAAAAAGGCCCATTTGCATATAGAAAAAAGAATAATAATAATAATAATAATAATAATCTTTACAATAACAATAGGGTCCTTCGCACCCTACGGTGCTTGGGCCCTAAATATAGCTGCAAGCAGCAATGAACGGGCCCAAGCACCAGGGGCGCAACCGCCTTGGTGGCATAGTTGTGCCAATGACATGTTTCACAATATGTACACACTTTGGAAATAATCACCTTCCTGGACAACGTATAGTGTGCACAGGAATTCTCCTTTGATCAATGAAGATGTTGCTGCTGCTATTGGAATGCATCAATGATATAAGCCTCACTTCCTGTTGCCAGATGGTGGCGCTATAATATTGAGCCGTGTATGGTTTATGGATTTGATTACACTCCAATAATTAACATATTTGTACATTTTCAGCCAAATTGGAAGATGTCGAGTAAAATTAAAGTCACTTCCTTTTGCCAGATGGTGGAGCTATAACATTGAGCCATTTTTGGTATATGGATTTAATTACACTCCAATAATAAAAATATTTCTACATTTTCAGCCACATCGGAAGATGTCGAGTGAAATTATGGCCACTTCCTGTTGCCAGATGGTGGCGCTATGCCATTGAGCCTTTATTGGTATATGGATGAGATTACACTCCAAAAATGAACATGTGTGAAGTTTCAGCCACATCAGACAATGTAGAATGAAACAAAAACAACAAACACATTGTGATAACGTGCTACAGTCCTGTATGGAGAGCAGAGATGAATTAATTTCCATAGATTTTACAGCGAGAGGCACATTTTATGCTTGAAAAGTCATTCGGTTATAAATATGCACTCAAAATAAAACCATTGGCTTAAACAAACTATTCAACTTCATTGTGACCGCACTGGGGATAGAACCGCCGACCTTGCATGTCTTAATCCACTGCCTAAACCATTAAGGTATACTGCCCTCTTATACACGGGCGCCATCTATTGGCCAAATGTTGTATGTTTCCTTTCATCTTGGTTAAATAATTTCTCGCCGAAGTGTCGGATAATATTGCATTAAAAGTCTAGTTAGCCAGCATCATTCTTTTCCATTTCACCGGTAATTATGCTGCCTGAAACGCATTTGTTCAGCCAAATCTAAAGGAGATGCCAAGTCTCTGCCCTCAATCCGGTATTTTCATATTAAGTCAAAAATTCCAAGCGAAATTGTATGTTCTCTTAATTCGTGTTTAATGACAAGCAAAATAAACGAACATAGCTGGCGATTTAACTGAAAGTTTTCTATTCATGTAAACCAACGTAGCTGACCTGTTTTTTGACTCACACAGACAGTGGAAAGGCTACGCAACGACGTGCATGCGATACCTTTGTTGAACATAACGGTCTCTTGTTAACACAGCGTTCGAGCAGAGCCACCTCAAACGCTACCGTTTCTTTTTGACTTCATGTGTTACTCTTTTAAATATATGACACTCTCCTGCTAGTTAAAGACATTCATTAAATGTCTTTAATATTTATTTTAGATATTCAATTAAAATAATGAAAATAGATGCAAAGAAACGTCGGGCTGGGTGTTGTCAATACATTTTGTCACGTAGGCTGCAGCTGTAAATCATACATCGTTATGCCTACTGGCTCGATATAAAAAACGAAAACCTATCGTTGAAAAATCACTAGAAGGAAGAAAAAAATCAAAGTACCACTTTTTGCCAATAAATGGAATCCCCGTTTCAGAAATGGGGGGAAGTTACAGCGACGCAGTTAGTCTGTGAGTAGAATATATTGTGTAGACAACTTCACTGTTTCCACAAAGGAGTCAAAAATGTGCTTTTTAACAGGACTTGGTCAGTTTAATGATATAAATGCTAGCATTCGATTATGGTCAATGGTACCGAAAATGCCCGTTGCACCAGCCATGATAACAAAAGTCCCAATATAGGATCGATTTAAACCTCTATATATTTTTATTTCACGTTGACAATGTAGGCTATTATGTGTATTCCGACGCGAATTCCATTTAATTGGGTTACGGCATTCACTTCAATCGAATGAAGTCAAATAGAAACGGCGCGAATTCCTAAATAAGGCTTCTTGGTTTTCAAGCTAACTTTCCGAACAGCAGTTTTGTATTGAGTCCTGAAAATGCTACAATACGTTTTTTTTTAACAAAATACCATTTAACGTCAATGCAAGATATGCATTATATGTGTAAATCTTTTAAATATATGATACTCTCCTGCCAGTTAAAGCCTGTCTTTAAGTCTTTAAATGTCTTTAATATTTATTTTAGATATTCAATTCATATAATGAAAATAGTGTAGGGGGAAAATTCACAGAATGAAAGATCTCCCTCCTAAAAGCATGATAACCAATCACAAGTCAAAATCAGACTCCGCCTTAGTGAGCAGGCTGGTTCCTCCAAAACTCTCGACGATGTGTGCTAAAAGTTTATCAATATATCTGTATTAAAGTATGATATGTACCCTGTATAGTTTCAAACTGATTAACTGCTAAATTGTGCTAGGATTACACAGTGAGCCCAGCCAGCTGGCAGGGGGGGGGCCCGTCTTGAACTGTGTAGACCAAACTGTCAAGGACACGGGCAGAGCAAGATATGACTATACAGCTGATTTCTCCGGGACTCTCGATGTTTTATGCCAGGAGTGTATCTATTTGACCTAGAACATTAATTATAGCTGAGCTTATGAAAACGCAAGAAACCGCAGTGAAAACTGTTGAAATGAGAGCAAATAATGCTACGTACATTTACTCCCTTAGAAGAGAATAATTAATCAAATGTTTAGTATGTCTGTAGATTAGAAAAGTATATTAGAAGTGAATATTAATGAAATGTTTAGTTTGTCTGTATATTTTCAATGATTACTGCTGCTTAGTTCGTCTTATAAAAGCGAAAGATACAGAGTGACGTGTATGGATGACGTGTTAGAGGGAGGGCATCCAGAACTTTCTGAGGTCTGGTAGTTTGCCAAGAGCAGGTGCGGGGTGAAGTGAGGACACGTAGTTGGCAGAATGCCCTGAACTTTGTACAGAGTTGGCAGAGCATAAGGACCGTTGGCAATTTGCCACAATGACGTTGTGGGAGGAGCGTTGGGAGGAGTTACGATAAGAAAAGTGTGGGTGATTTGCCAGAATGAGGTTTGAGGAGGAGTTGTAGGTGGAGTAACTGTGTATAAAATGGGTGTACAAATGCCAGTCGGGGTTCAGTTCTGGAGAGCTGATCCGGCTTTATGCACGTGTGCTAATAAAGTCTGATTTTCCTGAAGATCTTGCTGCCTGGTGTCGTCTTTTCCCTCGCGAAGATGTTTTTCGACAAATTGAAGATTTGGACTCTGTCGTTTCCTAGACACGACATTTGGGGGCTCGTCCGGGATACGAAAGAGAAAGAGAAGCTCCCGGCGACTGGAGACCAGGGTGGAGAGTACTTTTTGATAGGCTGCAGCTGCAGCTTATCAGGGAATGAAAGTATTCAAGGACTCTGATCTCCTCTCCCGGACGCCGGAGGCAACATTCTCTCGTATAATTAACCCGGCAACTAAATTAAGGGGACAAACGTAGCAAACTTTTCAGGAAACGTGCGCGAGGTGAACTGTGAGTAAATGGTGTGGGAATTTATTAATTGTGTTGGAAGATGTTTTTTTAGCAGAACTTGTATTAAGTCTAAAAAGTATATTGATACTGCGGACTGAAGTTATATTGTTGCTGCTAACGGTTTTAAGTTGTTATGTGATAAGAGGTGCCAGAGACTTGGAAGGAAAGAAACCCAAAAAGGGGATCCTGCAAGCTATATCTAGGTAGTTACCTCAAGGTGTGATGTAAGAGAAAAATTGCTGTGATGTAAGAGAAAATACTGTTACGCTGTGCTGATGCTTCGAAGGCTTGTGCGAATATAATGTTGTATTGAGGCAACAAAGGTAAAAATAACGCTGTACTGAGGCTTAGAATGCTTGTGCGTGTGCAGACATAACGTTGTTTTGAGACAACGGAGGTAAAAATCGTTATTTATGTATGTGTAAGATAAGAAACGCAAAGAGTGAATAAAAGTATTAACGGGAGAAAATACAGGCTCTGGCGGAAAAATAAAGATAAAATATATAATAATATAGATAATAATAGGGAAAATAAAGGTTAAAGACATAATAATATAGATAATAATAGGCGGAAAAAATATAAATAAATAGATAATAATATAAAAGTATTACGGGCAGTATATGAAAATGAAAAAGGGAAAGAAAACGGCGATTGAGATAATAGCGGGGGTGTATCTTAAATGTATACAGGAGATAGAAACTATCGCCGATAAGTGGAAACAAAAAAAGAACTAAGAAAATGGTGGCAAAATGGCCGTTTGATAAGAAAAATATGCGGAGGAGAAGGAGAGCGTAATGGCGACGGGTAGAAACTGAAGCGAAGAGGCGACTCCGCCTCCATATGACGTGTGGCCTTGGGAAGGAGGAGTGTGGAGAAGGGGGGTCAAAACAGGTGCAGAGGGACTTAGCTGGGTGATACAGAACTATAATTTTTTTTTAATAAAACAAGAACAACACAGAAACCCATACGGTTTCGCGATAAGGAGGAGCTCCCCAAAATAGTAGGGCCATTATTAATTAGGGTTGCTGTACCTCGATACATTCCCTGGTCCACTCAGGGCATGCAACATGTAATAACAAATCTCCCTGAGTTACAGAATGGAGTGAGCCACTGGTTCAGGGTGCTGGAGAAGGAGATGAGCGGCCGAATCTTGGCTGTCGGGGGCCTGAAGGCTCTCCTGGGGAAGGTTGTGGGGATGGAAACAATGCTGGATATATTCGAGCAGGCTGGCGTTGTCAGAGCCCAGATGCAAACCTACAGCAGTGGACAGTGGGCCATTTGACAATGTACGTGCTGCGCAGGTGGAGGCTGATAACCGAAAGGGACGCACAAACAGATCCCATAATGCCGTAAAGCCATACGGGAGGGGATGTCACCAGGAGTGGGGTGCCGCCTCGATGAGGTGGTGGGACTGAACACCATGACACACAGGGAGTTTGTGGATCATGTGGCGCATGCTGAAGAGAGACAGCGAAAAGATGGAAAAAAGCTGGAAGATCAAGCAAAAGACATTCAAAGAAAACTACTGTGCAGCTGAAGGAGCTGGAAGCCAAAGAACCAAAGCACCCCCCACACCCGAACCATGGAGCAGCCCGATGGCGCCCCGCCAGCGGTGGTCTACAACTTCTCCGGCATCCCTCACCCAGTGGCCATGCAAGGTAATATACAAGGGGGGGAACTACAAATGGGTGGGAACCAAATGAAGGGAGGGCCAGGGAATGGTGGGCAAACCAATCAGTGGACAGGGCAGCAGAATCAGCGCACTTTTGATGATGCTGGTAGTGGTAGTATTTATGATAGCTGGTATTTATCTGATTCTAATTGGAGTAGATAATCAAAGTAAAAATAAAAGTAAACTTGGTGAACTTAGAGTAGTAACACATAGAACCAGACGCCTTCCTAAAGGTTCTTTGTCTCTTTTTATTTTCTTGCTCATGTGAGCTTGTGGGTGAGGGACGTTGTCCCCGGTATTTGTATTTTGGTTTGTGTTTTTTCCTGAGCTGCGTCTCATGGTTCTTTATTTCCGTGCCTAGTGTTTTTTCTGGGTTGTATGTTGTTATTTTGGTTTTGGTTTTTTAGGGTCACTTTATTCCAGCTTACAGCTGGGAGTGCCAGAAGCACCAACAGTGCCCCAGCGGACCCAGTACGAGAATTGCAAGCCGGCTCACCAGTGGAGGGACGTGCAGACCACATCCACTGGTTGGAAGATCAAGCCAGCTCACCAGTGGAGGGACGTGCAGACCACATCCACTGGTTGGATCCAGGAGCCCACCTGTTACATGGACTATGGCAATTCCTTGTGCTACGAATCAACATGTTAACAAAATTAAAAGAAGTGTGTGATAATTTTAATAGTTGAGTCACTTAGGATAATACATACAGCTGTGATACGGCTATGGCCAATCAAATTACGCGGGATGCACTTGTGCAGAGAGTGTTGGAGGAACCATGGAAACGCCGTTATATTGAGGAGTCTGAGGCAATTGGATGCTGCTATAGCAGCAGGGGATGTGCAGGAACCCAACTTAGTATGGTGCATTGGCCAAGGGAGATATTCGGGGCCATAGGTTTTGACCCCGAAAGGGGGGAATGTAGGGGGAAAATTCACAGAATGAAAGATCTCCCTCCTAAAAGTGTAGGGGAAAATTCACAGAACGAAAGATCTCCCTCCTAAAAGCATGATAACCAATCACAAGTCAAAATCAGACTCCACCTTAGTGAGCAGGCTGGTTCCTCCAAAACTCTCGACGATGTGTGCTAAAAGTTTATCAATATATCTGTATTAAAGTATGATATGTATCCTGTATAGTTTCAAACTGATTAACTGCTAAATTGTGCCAGGATTACACAGTGAGCCCAGCCAGCTGGCAGGGGGGGGCCCCGTCTTGAACTGTGTAGACCAAACTGTCAAGGACACGGGCAGAGCAAGATATGACTATACAGCTGATTTCTCCGGGACTCTCGATGTTTTATGCCAGGAGTGTATCTATTTGACCTAGAACATTAATTATAGCTGAGCTTATGAAAATGCAAGAAACCACAGTGAAAACTGTTGAAATGAGAGCAAAGAATGCTACGTACATTTACTCCCTTAGAAGAGAATAATTAATCAAATGTTTAGTATGTCTGTAGATTAGAAAAGTATATTAGAAGTGAATATTAATGAAATGTTTAGTTTGTCTGTATATTTTCAATGATTACTGCTGCTTAGTTCGTCTTATAAAAGCGAAAGATACAGAGTGACGTGTATGGATGACGTGTTAGAGGGAGGGCATCCAGAACTTTCTGAGGTCTGGTAGTTTGCCAAGAGCAGGTGCGGGGTGAAGTGAGGACACGTAGTTGGCAGAATGCCCTGAACTTTGTACAGAGTTGGCAGAGCATAAGGACCGTTGGCAATTTGCCACAATGACGTTGTGGGAGGAGCGTTGGGAGGAGTTACGATAAGAAAAGTGTGGGTGATTTGCCAGAATGAGGTTCGAGGAGGAGTTGTAGGTGGAGTAACTGTGTATAAAATGGGTGTACAAATGCCAGTCGGGGTTCAGTTCTGGAGAGCTGATCCGGCTTTATGCACGTGTGCTAATAAAGTCTGATTTTCCTGAAGATCTTGCTGCCTGGTGTCGTCTTTTCCCTCGCGAAGATGTTTTTCGACAAATTGAAGATTTGGACTCTGTCGTTTCCTAGACACGACATTTGGGGGCTCGTCCGGGATACGAAAGAGAAAGAGAAGCTCCCGGCGACTGGAGACCAGGGCGGAGAGTACTTTTTGATAGGCTGCAGCTGCAGCTTATCAGGGAATGAAAGTATTCAAGGACTCTGATCTCCCCTCCCGGACGCCGGAGGCAACATTCTCTCGTATAACTAACCCGGCAACTAAATTAAGGGGAAAAACGTAGCAAACTTTTCAGGAAACGTGCGCGAGGTGAACTGTGAGTAAACGGTGTGGGAATTTATTAATTGTGTTGGAAAATGTTTTTTTAGCAGAACTTGTATTAAGTCTAAAAAGTATATTGATACTGCGGACTGAAGTTATATTGTTGCTGCTAACGATTTTAAGTTATGTGATAAGAGGTGCCAGAGACTTGGAAGGAAAGAAACCCAAAAAGGGGATCCTGCAAGCTATATCTAGGTAGTTACCTCAAGGTGTGATGTAAGAGAAAAATTGCTGTGATGTAAGAGAAAATACTGTTACACTGTGCTGATGCTTCGAAGGCTTGTGCGAATATAATGTTGTATTGAGACAACAAAGGTAAAAATAACGCTGTGCTGAGGCTTAGAATGCTTGTGCGTGTGCGGATATACCGTTGTATTGAGACAACGGAGGTAAAAATCGTTATTTATGTATGTGTAAGATAAGAAACGCAAAGAGTGAATAAAAGTATTAACGGGAGAAAATACAGGCTCTGGCGGAAAAATAAAGATAAAATATATAATAATATAGATAATAAAGGTTAAAGACATAATAATATAGATAATAATAGGCAGAAAAAATATAAATAAATAGATAATAATATAAAAGTATTACGGGCAGTATATGAAAATGAAAAAGGGAAAGAAAACTGCGATTGAGATAATAGCGGGGGTGTATCTTAAATGTATACAGGAGATAGAAACTATCTCCGATAAGTGGAAACAAAAAAAGAACTAAGAAAATGGTGGCAAAATGGCCGTTTGATAAGAAAAATATGTGGAGGAGAAGGAGAGCGTAATGGCGGCGGGTAGAAACTGAAGCGAAGAGGCGACTCCGCCTCCATATGACGTGTGGCCTTGGGAAGGAGGAGTGTGGAGAAGGGGGGTCAAAACAGGTGCAGAGGGACTTAGCTGGGTGATACAGAACTATAATTTTTTTTAAATAAAACAAGAACAACACAGAAACCCATACGGTTTCGCGATAAGGAGGAGCTCCCCAAAATAGTAGGGCCATTATTAATTAGGGTTGCTGTACCTCGATACATTCCCTGGTCCACTCAGGGCATGCAACATGTAATAACAAATCTCCCTGAGTTACAGAATGGAGTGAGCCACTGGTTCAGGGTGCTGGAGAAGGAGATGAGCGGCGGAATCTTGGCTGTCGGGGGCCTGAAGGCTCTCCTGGGGAAGGTTGTGGGGATGGAAACAATGCTGGACATATTCGAGCAGGCTGGCGTTGTCAGAGCCCAGATGCAAACCTACAGCAGTGGACAGTGGGCCATTTGACAATGTACGTGCTGCGCAGGTGGAGGCTGATAACCGAAAGGGACGCACAAACAGATCCTATAATGCCGTAAAGCCATACGGGAGGGGATGTCACCAGGAGTGGGGTGCCGCCTCGATGAGGTGGTGGGACTGAACACCATGACACGCAGGGAGTTTGTGGATCATGTGGCGCATGCTGAAGAGAGACAGCGAAAAGATGGAAAAAAGCTAGAAAATCAAGCAAAAGACATTCAAAGAAAACTACTGTGCAGCTGAAGGAGCTGGAAGCCAAAGAACAAAAGCACCCCCCACACCCGAACCATGGAGCAGCCCGATGGCGCCCCGCCAGCAGTGGTCTACAACTTCTCCGGCATCCCTCACCCAGTGGCCATGCAAGGTAATATACAAGGGGGGGAACTACAAATGGGTGGGAACCAAATGAAGGGAGGGCCAGGGAATGGTGGGCAAACCAATCAGTGGAAAGGGCAGCAGAGTCAGCGCAATTTTGATGATGCTGGTAGGGGTAGTATTTATGATAGCTGGTATTTATCTGATTCTAATTGGAGTAGATAATCAAAGTAAAAATAAAAGTAAACTTGGTGAACTTAGACAGAGTAGTAACACATAGAACCAGACGCCTTCCTAAAGGTTGTCTCTTTTTATTTTCTTGCTCATGTGAGCTTGTGGGTGAGGGACGTTGTCCCCGGTATTTGTATTTTGGTTTGTGTTTTTTCCTGAGCTGCGTCTCACGGTTCTTTATTTCCGTGCCTAGTGTTTTTTCTGGGTTCTATGTTGTTATTTTGGTTGGGGTGTTCTCCCTGTTTTTTAGGGTCACTTTATTCCAGCTTACAGCTGGGAGTGCCAGAAGCACCAACAGTGTCCCAGCGGACCCAGTACGAGA
Organism: Conger conger; assembly: GCF_963514075.1. Classification (NCBI taxonomy): domain Eukaryota; kingdom Metazoa; phylum Chordata; class Actinopteri; order Anguilliformes; family Congridae; genus Conger; species Conger conger. Next base: position 38,993,325 of record NC_083760.1, read on the forward strand.
ATTGCAAGCCGGCTCATCAGTGGAGGGACGTGCAGACCACATCCACTGGTTGGAAGATCAAGCCGGCTCACCAGTGGAGGGACGTGCAGACCACATCCACTGGTTGGATCCAGGAGCCCACCTGTTACATGGACTATGGCAATTCCTCGTGCTACGAATCAACATGTTAACAAAATTAAAAGAAGTGTGTGATAATTTTAATAGTTGAGTCACTTAGGAAAATACATACAGCTGTGATACGGCTATGGCCAGTCAAATTACGCGGGATGCACTTGTGCAGAGAGTGTTGGAGAAACCATGGAAATGCCGTTATATTGAGGAGTCTGAGGCAATTGGATGCTGCTATAGCAGCAGGGGATGTGCAGGAACCCAACTTAGTATGGTGCATTGGCCAAGGGAGATATTCGGGGCCATAGGTTTTGACCCCGAAAGGGGGGAATGTAGGGGAAAATTCACAGAACGAAAGATCTCCCTCCTAAAAGCATGATAACCAATCACAAGTCAAAATCAGACTCCACCTTAGTGAGCAGGCTGGTTCCTCCAAAACTCTCGACGATGTGTGCTAAAAGTTTATCAATATATCTGTATTAAAGTATGATATGTATCCTGTATAGTTTCAAACTGATTAACTGCTAAATTGTGCCAGGATTACACAGTGAGCCCAGCCAGCTGGCAGGGGGGGGCCCCGTCTTGAACTGTGTAGACCAAACTGTCAAGGACACGGGCAGAGCAAGATATGACTATACAGCTGATTTCTCCGGGACTCTCGATGTTTTATGCCAGGAGTGTATCTATTTGACCTAGAACATTAATTATAGCTGAGCTTATGAAAATGCAAGAAACCACAGTGAAAACTGTTGAAATGAGAGCAAAGAATGCTACGTACATTTACTCCCTTAGAAGAGAATAATTAATCAAATGTTTAGTATGTCTGTAGATTAGAAAAGTATATTAGAAGTGAATATTAATGAAATGTTTAGTTTGTCTGTATATTTTCAATGATTACTGCTGCTTAGTTCGTCTTATAAAAGCGAAAGATACAGAGTGACGTGTATGGATGACGTGTTAGAGGGAGGGCATCCAGAACTTTCTGAGGTCTGGTAGTTTGCCAAGAGCAGGTGCGGGGTGAAGTGAGGACACGTAGTTGGCAGAATGCCCTGAACTTTGTACAGAGTTGGCAGAGCATAAGGACCGTTGGCAATTTGCCACAATGACGTTGTGGGAGGAGCGTTGGGAGGAGTTACGATAAGAAAAGTGTGGGTGATTTGCCAGAATGAGGTTCGAGGAGGAGTTGTAGGTGGAGTAACTGTGTATAAAATGGGTGTACAAATGCCAGTCGGGGTTCAGTTCTGGAGAGCTGATCCGGCTTTATGCACGTGTGCTAATAAAGTCTGATTTTCCTGAAGATCTTGCTGCCTGGTGTCGTCTTTTCCCTCGCGAAGATGTTTTTCGACAAATTGAAGATTTGGACTCTGTCGTTTCCTAGACACGACAAAAGCATGATAACCAATCACAAGTCAAAATCAGACTCCGCCTTAGTGAGCAGGCTGGTTCCTCCAAAACTCTCGACGATGTGTGCTAAAAGTTTATCAATATATCTGTATTAAAGTATGATATGTACCCTGTATAGTTTCAAACTGATTAACTGCTAAATTGTGCTAGGATTACACAGTGAGCCCAGCCAGCTGGCAGGGGGGGGGCCCGTCTTGAACTGTGTAGACCAAACTGTCAAGGACACGGGCAGAGCAAGATATGACTATACAGCTGATTTCTCCGGGACTCTCGATGTTTTATGCCAGGAGTGTATCTATTTGACCTAGAACATTAATTATAGCTGAGCTTATGAAAACGCAAGAAACCACAGTGAAAACTGTTGAAATGAGAGCAAATAATGCTACGTACATTTACTCCCTTAGAAGAGAATAATTAATCAAATGTTTAGTATGTCTGTAGATTAGAAAAGTATATTAGAAGTGAATATTAATGAAATGTTTAGTTTGTCTGTATATTTTCAATGATTACTGCTGCTTAGTTCGTCTTATAAAAGCGAAAGATACAGAGTGACGTGTATGGATGACGTGTTAGAGGGAGGGCATCCAGAACTTTCTGAGGTCTGGTAGTTTGCCAAGAGCAGGTGCGGGGTGAAGTGAGGACACGTAGTTGGCAGAATGCCCTGAACTTTGTACAGAGTTGGCAGAGCATAAGGACCGTTGGCAATTTGCCACAATGACATTGTGGGAGGAGCGTTGGGAGGAGTTACGATAAGAAAAGTGTGGGTGATTTGCCAGAATGAGGTTTGAGGAGGAGTTGTAGGTGGAGTAACTGTGTATAAAATGGGTGTACAAATGCCAGTCGGGGTTCAGTTCTGGAGAGCTGATCCGGCTTTATGCACGTGTGCTAATAAAGTCTGATTTTCCTGAAGATCTTGCTGCCTGGTGTCGTCTTTTCCCTCGCGAAGATGTTTTTCGACAAATTGAAGATTTGGACTCTGTCGTTTCCTAGACACGACAATAGATGCAAAGAAACGTCGGGCTGGGTGTTGTCAATACATTTTGTCACGTAGGCTGCAGCTGTAAATCATACATCGTTATGCCTACTGGCTCGCTAGAAAAAAACAAAAACCTATCGTTGAAAAATCACTTGAATGAAGAAAAAAATAAAAGTACCAATTTCTGCCAATAAATGGAATCCCCGTATCAGAAATGGGGGGAAGTTACAGCGACGCAGTTAGTCTGTGAGTAGAATAGATTATGTAGACAACTTCACTGTTTCCACAAAGGAACCAAAAATGTGCTTTTTAACAGGACTTGGTCAGTGTAATGATATAATTGCTAGCATTCGCTTATGGTCAACGGTACCGAAAATGCCCGTTGCACCAGCCATCATAACAAATGTCCCAATATAGGATCGATTTAAACCTCTATATATTTTTTTTTCACGTTGACAGTGTAGGCGATTGTGTGTATTGCGACGCGAATTACATTTAATTGGGTTACGGCATTCACTTCAATCGAATGAAGTCAAATAGAAACGGCTCGAATTCCTTAATAAGGCTTCTTGGTTTTCAACCCAACTTTCCGAACAGCTGTTTTGTATTGAGTCCTTAAAATGCTACAATACGTTTTTTTTTAACAAAATACCATTTAACGTAAATGCATGATATGCATTATATGTGTAAATCTTTTAAATATATGATACTCTCCTGCCAGTTAAAGCCTGTCTTTAAGTCTTTAAATGTCTTTAATATTTATTTTAGATATTCAATTCATATAATGAAAATAGATGCAAAGAAACGTCGGGCTGGGTGTTGTCAATACATTTTGTCACGTAGGCTGCAGCTGTAAATCATACATCGTTATGCCTACTGGCTCGCTAGAAAAAAACAAAAACCTATCGTTGAAAAATCACTTGAAGGAAGAAAAAAATAAAAGTACCAATTTCTGCCAATAAATGGAATCCGCGTATCAGAAATGGGGGGAAGTTACAGCGACGCAGTTAGTCTGTGAGTAGAATAGATTATGTAGACAACTTCACTGTTTCCACAAAGGAACCAAAAATTTGCTTTTTAACAGGACTTGGTCAGTGTAATGATATAATTGCTAGCATTCGCTTATGGTCAACGGTACCGAAAATGCCCGTTGCACCAGCCATCATAACAAATGTCCCAATATAGGATCGATTTAAACCTCTATATATTTTTATTTCACGTTGACAGTGTAGGCGATTGTGTGTATTGCGACGCGAATTACATTTAATTGGGTTACGGCAGTCACTTCAATCGAATGAAGTCAAATAGAAACGGCTCGAATTCCTTAATAAGGCTTCTTGGTTTTCAACCCAACTTTCCGAACAGCTGTTTTGTGTTGAGTCCTTAAAATGCTACAACACGGTTTTTTTTAAACCAAATAACATTGAACGTCATTGCAAGATATGCATTATATGTGTTAATCTTTTAAATATATGATACTTTCCTGCCAGTAAAAGCCTGTCTTTTATTTTAGTTATTCAATCCATATAATTAAGGTAGATGAGAAAAAACGTTGCTGTGGGCTGGGTGTTGTCAGTACATTTTGTCACGTAGGCTGCCGCTGTTACTCATACATCGTTATGGTTACTGGCTCGCAAAAAGAAACAAAACTTGTCATTGAGAAATCACTTTATCCAAGAAAATTAGAAAGAATACTAACCTTTGCCAGTAGATGGCAGTCGCGTATTAGAAATGGGAGAGTCAGTTGCGACTTGCGTTGAAGTTTTAAGACTGGATATAATGAGTCTCCAGCGAAAATAGTGAACTATTATTGCTTAATGGATGTGATGACACTCCAACAATGAACATATGTGAAAAGTTGTAGCCTCAAAATCAGGCAATGTAGAATTTAATACCTTTTTGAAATGATTTAATACATAATTTTCCTGTTTGGGCAGCATTACAAGTTAATTTTAAGGCTGACCATAGCCATTCCATTCCAAGTTATTAAAAATCAGTTCACAGTTGTGTGTCAGGGCTATAATATCATGCTGACCACATTTTGTGTGACTGTGATGAACCCCCTAGGAAGAGTATTTCAAAGTTTGGTACGTGAAAAAACTCTTAAAAACACACAAAATCCAAAATAGCTCACTTCCTGTTGGGAAAAGTTAAGGGATGCAAATGAGAAATGTGTGTGTCTTGAGGAGACCCTTATGCCTACCAGACGTGGTGCATTTACGTGAAAGTATATGTCCACAATATTAGAAAAGAGCCATAGGGGGCGCTGTGTAGCCACGCCCAGATGAATGTGGATATGGATGTGATTGCACTCCAAAAGTGAATATATTTGTAAAATATCAGCCCGATCAGATGATGTAGAACGGAATTAAGCCCACTTCCTGTTTTTGGGCGTAACGTGTGTATTATACGCCTCGCCATTGCCAAACCGTTTGAGATATCAAAAATCCTTTTGTCATTTAGGGTCAGGACTATTCTCAGATCATGATGACTCCATTTGGTGTGAATGTGATGAATACCCTAGCAGGAAGGCATACAAATATGATAAAAACCTCACTTCCTGTTGCCAGATGGTGGCGCTATAACATTGACTTCTTCTTGGTATATGGATGTGATTACACTCTAACAGTGAACATATTTGTAAAATATCAGCCAGATCAGACAATGTAGACCATGAATTTATGGCAACTTCCTGTTGGCGCGGCGTGACATGAAAATTGTACGCCTCGCCATGACCATACCGTTTGAGATATCAAAAATATCCTGTGGAATTAGTATCATGACTATCCTGAGACCACTTTGACCACATTTCGTGTGAATGCAATGAACCCCCTAGGAGGAGTACTTAAAAGTGTAGTACGTGTAAAATGCACAAAATTCAAAATGGCTGACTTCCTGTTTACATATTTGATTCGATGCGAATGAGAAATGTGTTTGTTCAGAGGAGCCCCACATGCCTACCAAATTAGGTGAAGGTAGCTCAAAGTGCCTGTCCACAATAGAAGACAAAGCATTAGGGGGCGCTGTGGAGTCCCTTGGCCACGCCCAGGTCTGAGCATCTGATACATCCTGACAGCCAACACTTCTCATGTGTGTGCAAAATTCTGTGAGTTTCCATCCATGGTAAGCACCTGAAAAATGCAAAATACATTGAAAAAAAAGAGAATAATAATTATAGGGGGCGCTGTCTAGCCACGCCCCGATTGATATGTATATATCTGATATTGTACTGCTACAGTGAACATATTTGTAAAATATCAGCCAGATCGGACGATGTCGAAAAAAAAGTCATTTTTTTGCACGCAATATGTGTACTGTACGACTCGCCATTTCCATACCGTTTGAGAAATCAAAAATCCCTTCACAACTTAGCGTAAGGACTATCTTAAGATCATGCTGACCGCATTTGGTGTGAATGTGCTGAATGCCCTAGCAGGAATGCATACAAATATGTTAAAGACCTCACTTCCTGTTGCCAGATGGTGGCGCTATAACATTGACCTGTTCTTGGGATATGGATGTGATTATAGTCCAACAATAAACGTATTTCTAAAATATCAGCCAGATCAGATGATGTAGACCATGAAATTATGGCCACTTCCTGTTGGCGCGGCGTGACATAAAAATTGTACTCCTCCCCATGACCGTCCCGTTTGAGCTATCAAAAATATCCTGGCAATTTAGCATCATGACTATCCTCAGACCATTCTGACCACAGGTGGTGTGAATGCGATGAACCCCCTAGGAGGAGTACTTAAAAGTGTAGTACGTGTAAAACTCAGAAAATCCAAAATGGCTGACTTCCTGTTTGGATATTTGATTAGATCTGAATGAGAAATGTGTTTGGACCGAGGAGCGCTATAGGGCCACCAAATTAGGTGCAGGTAGCTCAAAGTGCCTGCCCACAATAGAAGACAATGCGATAGGGGGCGCTGTGGAGTCCCTCGGCCACGCCCAGGTCTGAGCATCTGAGAGCTCCTGACAGCAACCACTTCTGATGTGTGGGCAAAATGACAAGACTTTTTACGCATGGCAAGGCCCTCAAAAAAGCCCATTTGCCTGAAGAAAAAGAATAATAATAATAATAATAATAATAATAATAATAATAATAATCCTTCCAATAACAATAGGGTCCTTCGCACCCTACGGTGCTTGGGCCCTAAATATAGCTGCAAGCAGCAATGAACGGGCCCAAGCACCATGGGCGCAACCGCCTTGGTGGCATAGTTGTGCCAATGACATGTTTCACAATATGTACACACTTTGGAAATAATCAGCTTCCTGGACAACGTATAGTGTGCACAGGAATTCCACTTTGATCAATGAAGATGTTGCTGCTGCTATTGGAATGCATCAATGATATAAGCCTCACTTCCAATTCCCAGTTGGTGGCGCTGTAATATTGAGCCGTGTATGGTTCATGGATTTGATTACACTCCAATAATTAACATATTTGTACATTTTCAGCCAAATTGGAAGATGTCGAGTAAATTTAAAGTCACTTCCTGTTGCCAGATGGTAGCACTATAACATTGAGCAATTTTTGGTATATGGATTTAATTACACTCCAATAATAAAAATATTTCTATATTTTCAGCCACATCGGAAGTTGTCCAGTGAAATTAAGGCCACTTCCTGTTGCCAGATGGTGGCGCTATGCCATTGAGCCTTTATTGGTATATGGATGAGATTACACTCCAAAAATGAACATGTGTGAAGTTTCAGCCTCATCAGACAATGTAGAATGAAATAAAAACAACTTCTTGCTTGCACATTGTGATAACGTGCTACAGTCCTGTCTGGAGAGCAGAGATGAATTAATTTCCATAGATATTACAGCGGGAGGCACAATTTATGCTTGAGAAGTCATTTGGTTATAAATATGCACTCAAAATAAAACCATTGGCTTAAAGAAACTATTCAACTTTATTGTGCTTTATTGTGTTTAATCCACTGCCTGAACTATTAAACTATACTGCCCTCTTATACACGTAGGCCATCTATTGGCCAAAAGTTGTATGTTTCTTTTTATCTTGGTTAAATAATTTCTCTCCTAAGTGTCGGATAATATTGCATTTAACGTCTAGTTAGCCAGCATCATTCTTTTCCATTTCACCGGTAATTATGCTGCCTGAAACGCATTTGTTCAGCCAAATCTAAAAGAGATGCCAAGTCTCTGCCCTCAATCCGGTATTTTCATATTAAGTCAAAAATTCCTAGCGACATTGTATGTTCTCTTAATTCGTGTTTAATGACAAGCAAAATAAACTAACATATCTGGCGATTTAACTGAAAGTTTTCTATTCATGTAAACAAACGTAGCTGACCTGTTTTTTGACTCACACAGACAGTGGACAGGCTGGCTGCTGTTAGCCAATGCGCGTCATCTCGCAACGACCTGCATGCGATAACTTTGTTGAACATAACGGTCTCTTGTTAACACAGCGTTCGAGCAGAGCCACCTCAAACGCTACCGTTTCTTTTTGACTTCATGTGTTACTCTTTTAAATATATGACACTCTCCTGCCAGTTAAAGACAGTCATTAAATGTCTTTAATATTTATTTTAGATATTCAATTAAAATAATGAAAATAGATGCAAAGAAACGTCGGGCTGGGTGTTGTCAATACATTTTGTCACGTAGGCTGCAGCTGTAAATCATACATCGTTATGCCTACTGGCTCGATATAAAAAACGAAAACCTATCGTTGAAAAATCACTAGAAGGAAGACAAAAATCAAAGTACCACTTTTTGCCAATAAATGGAATCCCCGTTTCAGAAATGGGGGGAAGTTACAGCGACGCAGTTAGTCTGTGAGTAGAATATATTGTGTAGACAACTTCACTGTTTCCACAAAGGAGTCTAAAATGTGCTTTTTAACAGGACTTGGTCAGTTTCCATCCATCCATCCATTATCTGAACCCGCTTATCCTGAACAGGGTCGCAGGGGGGCTGGAGCCTATCCCAGCATACATTGGGCGAAAGGCAGGAATACACCCTGGACGGGTCGCCAGTCCATCACAGGGCACACACACACCATTCACTCACACACTCATACCTACGGGCAATTTAGACTCTCCAATCAGCCTAACATGCATGTCTTTGGACTGTGGGAGGAAACCGGAGTACCCGGAGGAAACCCACGCAGACACGGGGAGAACATGCAAACTCCGCACAGAGAGGCCCCGGCCGACGGGGATTCGAACCCAGGACCTCCTTGCTGTGAGGCGGCAGTGCTACCCACTGCACCATTCGTGCCGCCACTTGGTCAGTTTAATGATATAAATGCTAGCATTCGATTATGGTCAATGGTACCGAAAATGCCCGTTGCACCAGCCATGATAACAAAAGTCCCAATATAGGATCGATTTAAACCTCTATATATTTTTATTTCACGTTGACAATGTAGGCTATTATGTGTATTCCGACGCGAATTCCATTTAATTGGGTTACGGCATTCACTTCAATCGAATGAAGTCAAATAGAAACGGCGCGAATTCCTAAATAAGGCTTCTTGGTTTTCAAGCTAACTTTCCGAACAGCAGTTTTGTATTGAGTCCTGAAAATGCTACAATACGTTTTTTTTTAACAAAATACCATTTAACGTCAATGCAAGATATGCATTATATGTGTAAATCTTTTAAATATATGATACTCTCCTGCCAGTTAAAGCCTGTCTTTAAGTCTTTAAATGTCTTTAATATTTATTTTAGATATTCAATTCATATAATGAAAATAGATGCAAAGAAACGTCGGGCTGGGTGTTGTCAATACATTTTGTCACGTAGGCTGCCGCTGTAAATCATACACCGTTATGCCTACTGGCTCGCTAGAAAAAAACAAAAACCTATCGTTGAAAAATCACTTGAAGGAAAAAAAAAATAAAAGTACCAATTTCTGCCAATAAATGGAATCCCCGTATCAGAAATGGGGGGAAGTTACAGCGACGCAGTTAGTCTGTGAGTAGAATAGATTATGTAGACAACTTCACTGTTTCCACAAAGGAACCAAAAATGTGCTTTTTAACAGGACTTGGTCAGTGTAATGATATAATTGCTAGCATTCGCTTATGGTCAACGGTACCGAAAATGCCCGTTGCACCAGCCATGATAACAAAAGTCCCAATATAGGATCGATTTAAACCTCTATATATTTTTATTTCACGTTGACAATGTAGGCTATTATGTGTATTCCGACGCGAATTCCATTTAATTGGGTTACGGCATTCACTTCAATCGAATGAAGTCAAATAGAAACGGCGCGAATTCCTAAATAAGGCTTCTTGGTTTTCAAGCTAACTTTCCGAACAGCAGTTTTGTATTGAGTCCTGAAAATGCTACAATACGTTTTTTTTTAACAAAATACCATTTAACGTCAATGCAAGATATGCATTATATGTGTAAATCTTTTAAATATATGATACTCTCCTGCCAGTTAAAGCCTGTCTTTAAGTCTTTAAATGTCTTTAATATTTATTTTAGATATTCAATTCATATAATGAAAATAGATGCAAAGAAACGTCGGGCTGGGTGTTGTCAATACATTTTGTCACGTAGGCTGCCGCTGTAAATCATACACCGTTATGCCTACTGGCTCGCTAGAAAAAAACAAAAACCTATCGTTGAAAAATCACTTGAAGGAAAAAAAAAATAAAAGTACCAATTTCTGCCAATAAATGGAATCCCCGTATCAGAAATGGGGGGAAGTTACAGCGACGCAGTTAGTCTGTGAGTAGAATAGATTATGTAGACAACTTCACTGTTTCCACAAAGGAACCAAAAATGTGCTTTTTAACAGGACTTGGTCAGTGTAATGATATAATTGCTAGCATTCGCTTATGGTCAACGGTACCGAAAATTCCCGTTGCACCAGCCATCATAACAAATGTCCCAATATAGGATCGATTTAAACCTCTATATATTTTTATTTCACGTTGACAGTGTAGGCGATTGTGTGTATTGCGACGCGAATTACATTGAATTGGGTTACGGCATTCACTTCAATCGAATGAAGTCAAATAGAAACGGCTCGAATTCCTTAATAAGGCTTCTTGGTTTTCAACCCAACTTTCCGAACAGCTGTTTTGTGTTGAGTCCTTAAAATGCTACACTACGTTTTTTTTTAACGTAGTAATAACATTGAACTTCAATGCAAGATCTGCATTATATGTGTTAATCTTTTAAATATATGATACTTTCCTGCCAGTAAAAGCCTGTCTTTTATTTTAGTTATTCAATCCATATAATTAAGGTAGATGAAAAAAACGTTGCTATGGGCTGGGTGTTGTCAGTACATTTTCTCACGTAGGCTGCCGCTGTTACTCATACATCGTTATGGTTACTGGCTCGCAAAAAGACACAAAACTTGTCATTGAGAAATCACTTTATCCAAGAAAATTAGAAAGAATACTAACCTTTGCCACTAGATGGCAGTCGCGTATTAGAAATGGGAGAGTCAGTTGCGACTTGCGTTGAAGTTTTAAGACTGGAGATAATGAGTCTCCAGCGAAAATAGTGAACTATTATTGCTTAATGGATGTGATGACACTCCAACAATGAACATATGTGAAAAGTTGTAGCCTCAAAATCAGGCAATGTAGAATTTAATACCTTTTTGAAATGATTTAATACATAATTTTCCTGTTTGGGCAGCATTACAAGTTAATTTTAAGGCTGACCATAGCCATTCCATTCCAAGTTATTAAAAATCAGTTCACAGTTGTGTGTCAGGGCTATAATATCATGCTGACCACATTTTGTGTGAATGTGATGAACCCCCTAGGAAGAGTATTTCAAAGTTTCGTACGTGAAAAAACACTTAAAAACACACAAAATCCAAAATAGCTCACTTCCTGTTGGGAAAAGTTAAGGGATGCAAATGAGAAATGTGTGTGTCTTGAGGAGACCCTTATGCCTACCAGACGTGGTGCATTTACGTGAAAGTATATGTCCACAATATTAGAAAAGAGCCATAGGGGGCGCTGTGTAGCCACGCCCAGATGAATGTGGATATGGATGTGATTGCACTCCAAAAGTGAATATATTTGTAAAATATCAGCCCGATCAGATGATGTAGAACGGAATTAAGCCCACTTCCTGTTTTTGGGCGTAACGTGTGTATTATACGCCTCGCCATTGCCAAACCGTTTGAGATATCAAAAATCCTTTTGTCATTTAGGGTCAGGACTATTCTCAGATCATGATGACTCCATTTGGTGTGAATGTGATGAATACCCTAGCAGGAAGGCATACAAATATGATAAAAACCTCACTTCCTGTTGCCAGATGGTGGCGCTATAACATTGACTTCTTCTTGGTATATGGATGTGATTACACTCTAACAGTGAACATATTTGTAAAATATCAGCCAGATCAGACAATGTAGACCATGAATTTATGGCTACTTCCTGTTGGCGTGGCGTGACATGAAAATTGTACTCCTCGCCATGACCATACCGTTTGAGATATCAAAAATATCCTTCGGAATTAGTATCATAACTATCCTCAGACCACTTTGACCACATGTGGTGTGAATGCGATGAACCCCCTAGGAGGAGTACTTAAAAGTGTAGTACGTGTAAAACGCACAAAATTCAAAATGGCTGACTTCCTGTTCACATATTTGATTCGATGCGAATGAGAATTGTGTTTGGGCAGAGGAGCCCCACAACCCTACAAAATTAGGTGAAGGTAGCTCAAAGTGCCTGTCCACAATAGAAGACAAAGCAATAGGGGGCGCTGTGGGATCCCTTGGCCACGCCCAGGTCTGAGCATCTGACAGTTCCTGACAGACACCACTTCTCATGTTTCTGCAAAATTCCGTGAGTTTTCATCCATGGCAAGCACCTCAAAAATGCACAAAACATAGAAAAAAAAGATTATAATAATTATAGGGGGCGCTGTCTAACCACGCCCCGATTGATATGTATATATTTGATATTGTATTTCAAGAGTGAACATATTTCTAAAATATCAGCCTGATCGGACGATATCGAAAAAAAAGTCATTTTTTTGCACGCACTATGTCTACTCTATGACTCGCCATTTCCATACCATTTGAGATATCAAAAATCCCTTCGCAATTTAGTGTAAAGACTATCTTAAGATCATGCTGACCACATTTGGTGTGAATGTGATCAATGCCCTAGCAGGAAGGCATACAAATATGATGAAGACCACACTTCCTGTTGCCAGATGGTGGCGCTATAACATTGACCCGTTCTTGGGATATGGATGTGATTCCACTCCAACAATAAACGTATTTCTAAAATATCAGCCAGATCAGACGATGTCGACCATGAAATTACGGCCACTTCCTGTTGGCGTGGCGTGACATAAAAATTGTAATCCTCCCCGTGACTGTCCCGTTTGAGCTATCAAAAATATCCTGGCAATTTAGTATCATGACTATCCTGAGACCATTCTGACCACAGTTGGTGTGAATGCGATGAACCCCCTAGGAGGAGTACTTAAAAGTGTAGAACGTGTAAAACGCACAAAATCCAAAATGGCTGACTTCCTGTTCGCATATTTGATTAGATGCGAATTTGAAATGTGTTTGGCCTGAGGAGTGCTATATGCCAACTAAATATGGTGCAGGTAGCTCAAAGTGCCTGCCCACAATAGAAGACAATGCGATAGGGGGCGCTGTGGAGTCCCTCAGCGACGCCCAGGTCTGAGCATCAGAGAGATCCTGACAGCCACCACTTCTGATGTGTGTGCAAAATTCCGTGAGTTTTCATTCATGGCAAGCACCTCAAAAATGCACAAAACATTGAAAAAAAAAGAATAATAATAATAATAATAATCTTTACAATAACAATAGGGTCCTTCGCACCCTACGGTGCTTGGGCCCTAATAATAATAATAATAATCCTTCCAATAACAATAGGGTCCTTCGCACCCTACGGTGCTTGGGCCCTAATAATAATAATAATAATAATAATAATAATCCTTCCAATAACAATAGGGTCCTTCGCACCCTACGGTGCTTGGGCCCTAATAATAATAATCTTTACAATAACAATAGGGTCCTTCGCACCCTACGGTGCTTGGGCCCTAAATATAGCTGCAAGCAGCAATGAACGGGCCCAAGCACCATGGGCGCAACCGCCTTGGTGGCATAGTTGTGCCAATGACATGTTTCACAATATGTACACACTTTGGAAATAATCACCTTCCTGGACAACGTATAGTGTGCACAGGAATTCCCCTTTGATCAATGAAGATGTTGCTGCTGCTATTGGAATGCATCAATGATATAAGCCTCACTTCCTATTGCCAGATGGTGGCGCTATAATATTGAGCCGTGTATGGTTTATGGATTTGATTACACTCCAATAATTAACATATTTGTACATTTTCAGCCAAATTGGAAGATGTCAAGTAAAATTAAAGCCACTTCCTGTTGCCAGATGGTGGCGCTATGCCATTGAGCCTTTCTTGGTATATGGATGAGATTACACTCCAAAAATGAACATGTGTGAAGTTTCTGCCACATCAGACAATGTAGAATGAAACAAAAATTACTTCTTGCTTGCACATTGTAATAATATGCTCCAGTCCTGTATGGAGAGCAGAGATGAATTAATTTCAATAGATTTTACAGCGGGAGGCACAATTTACGCTTGAGAAGTCATTCGGTTATAAATATGCACTCAAAATAAAACCATTGGCGTAAAGAAACTATTCAACTTTATTGTGGCCGCACCGGGGATGGAACTGCGGACCTTGCATGTCTTAATCCACTGTCTGAACCATTAAGCTATACTGCCCTCTTATACACGTACACCATCTATTGGCCAAAAGTTGTACGTTTCCTTTTATCTTGGTTAAATAATTTCTCTCCTAAGTGTCGGATAATATTGCATTAAACGTCTAGTTAGCCAGCATCATTCTTTTCCATTTCACCGGTAATTATGCTGCCTGAAACGCATTTGTTCAGCCAAATCTAAAGGAGATGCCAAGTCTCTGCCCTCAATCCGGTATTTTCATATTAAGTCAAAAATTCTTCGCGAAATTGTATGTTCTCTTAATTCGTGTTTAATGACAAGCAAAATAAACTAACATATCTGGCGATTTAACTGAAAGTTTTCTATTCATGTAAACAAACGTAGCTGACCTGTTTTTTTGACTCACACAGACAGTGGACAGGCTGGCTGCTGTTAGCCAATGCGCGTCATCTCGCAACGACCTGCATGCCATACCTTTGTTGAACATAACGGTCTCATGTTAACACAGAGTTCGACCAGAGCCATCTCAAACGTTAACGTTTCTTTTTGACTTTTGACTCTTTTAAATATATGCTATTCTCCTGCCAGTTAAAGACAGTCATTAAATGTCTTTAATATTTATTTCAGATATTCTATTCAAAAATGAAAATAGATGCAAAGAAACGTCGGGCTGGGTGTTGTCAATACATTTTGTCACGTAGGCTGCAGCTGTAAATCATACATCGTTATGCCTACTGGCTCGCTAGAAAAAAAACAAAAACCTATCGTTGAAAAATCACTTGAAGGAAGAAAAATATAAAAGTTCCACTTTCTGCCAATAAATGGAATCCCCGTATCAGAAATGGGGGGAAGTTACAGCGACGCAGTTAGTCTCTGAGTAGAATAGATTGTGTAGACAACTTCACTGTTTCCACAAAGGTGATGTGCTTTTTAACAGGACTTGGTCAGTGTAATGATATAAATGCTAGCATTCGATTATGGTCAACGGTACCGAAAATGCCCGTTGCACCAGCCATCATAACAAATGTCCCAATATAGGATCGATTTAAACCTCTATATATTTTTATTTCACGTTGACAGTGTAGGCTATTATGTGTATTCCGACGCGAATTACATTTAATTGGGTTACGGCATTCACTTCAACCGAATGAAGTCAAATAGAAACGGCTCGAATTCCTTAATAAGGCTTCTTGATTTTCAAGCTAACTTTCCGAACAGCTGTTTTGTATTGAGTCCTTAAAATGCTACAACACGGTTTTTTTGAAACCAAATAACATTGAACGTCATTGCAAGATATATGCAATACCAACTTTTGACAGTAGATGGCAGTCGCGTATTAGAAATGGGAGAGTCATTTGCGACTTGCGTTGAAGTTTTAAGACTGGATATAATGAGTCTCCAGCGAAAATAGTGAACTATTATTGCTTAATGGATGTGATGACACTCCAACAATGAACATATGTGAAAAGTTGTAGCCTCAAAATCAGGCAATGTAGAATTTAATACCTTTATGAAATTATTTAATACATAATTGTATTAAAACATGAACTGTTTGGGCAGCATTACAAGTTAATTTTAAGGCTGACCTTAGCCATACCATTCCAAGATATTAAAAATCAGTTCATAGTTGTGTGTCATGGCTATAATATCATGCTGACCACATTTTGTGTGAATGTGATGAACCCCCTAGGAAGAGTATTTCAAAGTTTGGTACGTGAAAAAACACTTAAAAACACACAAAATCCAAAATAGCTCACTTCCTGTTGGGAAAAGTTAAGGGATGCAAATGAGAAATGTGTGTGTCTTGAGGAGACCCTTATGCCTACCAGACGTGGTGCATTTACGTGAAAGTATATGTCCACAATATTAGAAAAAAGCCATAGGGGGCGCTGTGTAGCCACGCCCAGATGAATGTGGATATGGATGTGATTGCACTCCAAAAGTGAATATATTTGTAAAATATCAGCCCGATCAGATGATGTAGAACGGAATTAAGCCCACTTCCTGTTTTTGGGCGTAACGTGTGTACTATACGTCTCGCCATTGCCAAACCGTTTGAGATATCAAAAATCCTTTCGTCATCTAGGCTCAGGACTATTCTAAGATCATAATGACTGCATTTGGTGTGAATGTGATGAATACCCTAGCAGGAACGCATACAAACATGATAAAAACGTCACTTCCGTTGCCAGATGGTGGCGCTATAACATTGATTTCTTCTTGGTATTTGGATGTGATTACACTCTAACAGTGAACATATTTGTAAAATATCAGCCAGATCAGACAATGTAGACCATGAATTTATGGCTACTTCCTGTTGGCGCGGCGTGACATGAAAATTGTACGCCTCGCCATGACCATATTGTTTGAGATATCAAAAATATCCTTTGGAATTAGTATCATGACTATCCTGAGACCACTTTGACCACATTTTGTGTGAATGCAATGAACCCCCTAGGAGGAGTACTTAAAAGTGTAGTACGTGTAAAAAGCACAAAATTCAAAATGGCTGACTTCCTGTTCACATATTTGATTCAATGCGAAAGAGAAATGTGTTTGTCCAGAGGAGGCCCACATGCATACCAAATTAGGTGAAGGTAGCTCAAAGTGCCTGTCCACAATAGAAGACAAAGCATTAGGGGGCGCTGTGGAGTCCCTCGGCCACGCCCAGGTCTGAGCATCTGATACATCCTGACAGCCAACACTTCTCATGTGTGTGCAAAATTCCGTGAGTTTTCATCTATGGCAAGCACCTCAAAAATGCAAAATACATTGAAAAAAAAGAGAATAATAATTATAGGGGGCGCTGTCTAGCCACGCCCCGATTGATATGTATATATTTCATATTGTACTGCAACAGTGACCATATTTGTAAAATATCAGCCAGATCGGACGATGTCGAAAAAAAAGTCATTTTTTTGCACGCAATATGTGTACTGTACGACTCGCCATTTCCAGACCGTTTGAGATATCAAAAATCCCTTCACAATTTAGCGTAAGGACTATCTTAAGATCATGCTGACCACATTTGGTGTGAATGTGCTGAATGCCCTAGCAGGAATGCATACAAATATGTTAAAGACCTCACTTCCTATTGCCAGATGGTGGCGCTATAACATTGACCTGTTCTTGGGATATGGATGTGATTACACTCCAACAATAAACGTATTTCTAAAATATCAGCCAGATCAGACAATGTAGACCATGAAATTATGGCCACTTCCTGTTGGCGCGGCGTGACATAAAAATTGTACTCCTCCCCATGACCGTCCCGTTTTAGCTATCAAAAATATCCTGGCAATTTAGCATCATGACTATCCTGAGACCATTCTGACCACAGTTGGTGTGAATGCGATGAACCCCCTAGGAGGAGTACTTAAAAGTGTAGTACGTGTAAAACTCAGAAAATCCAAAATGGCTGACTTCCTGTTTGGATATTTGATTAGATCCGAATGAGAAATGTGTTTGGACTGAGGAGTGCTATTTGGCCACCAAATTAGGTGCAGGTAGCTCAAAGTGCCTGCCCACAATAGAAGACAATGCGATAGGGGGCGCTGTGGAGTCCCTCGGCCACGCCCAGGTCTGAGCATCTGAGAGCTCCTGACAGCAACCACTTCTGATGTGTGTGCAAAATGTCAAGACATTTTACGCATGGCAAGGCCCTCAAAAAAGCCCATTTGCCTGAAGAAAAAGAATAATAATAATAATAATAATAAATATAGCTGCAAGCAGCAATGAACGGGCCCAAGCACCATGGGCGCAACCGCCTTGGTGGCATAGTTGTGCCAATGACATGTTTCACAATATGTACACACTTTGGAAATAATCAGCTTCCTGGACAACGTATAGTGTGCACAGGAATTCCACTTTGATCAATGAAGATGTTGCTGCTGCTATTGGAATGCATCAATGATATAAGCCTCACTTCCAATTCCCAGTTGGTGGCGCTGTAATATTGAGCCGTGTATGGTTCATGGATTTGATTACACTCCAATAATTAACATATTTGTACATTTTCAGCCAAATTGGAAGATGTCGAGTAAATTTAAAGTCACTTCCTGTTGCCAGATGGTAGCACTATAACATTGAGCAATTTTTGGTATATGGATTTAATTACACTCCAATAATAAAAATATTTCTATATTTTCAGCCACATCGGAAGTTGTCCAGTGAAATTAAGGCCACTTCCTGTTGCCAGATGGTGGCGCTATGCCATTGAGCCTTTATTGGTATATGGATGAGATTACACTCCAAAAATGAACATGTGTGAAGTTTCAGCCTCATCAGACAATGTAGAATGAAATAAAAACAACTTCTTGCTTGCACATTGTGATAACGTGCTACAGTCCTGTCTGGAGAGCAGAGATGAATTAATTTCCATAGATATTACAGCGGGAGGCACAATTTATGCTTGAGAAGTCATTTGGTTATAAATATGCACTCAAAATAAAACCATTGGCTTAAAGAAACTATTCAACTTTATTGTGCTTTATTGTGTTTAATCCACTGCCTGAACTATTAAACTATACTGCCCTCTTATACACGTAGGCCATCTATTGGCCAAAAGTTGTATGTTTCTTTTTATCTTGGTTAAATAATTTCTCTCCTAAGTGTCGGATAATATTGCATTAAACGTCTAGTTAGCCAGCATCATTCTTTTCCATTTCACCGGTAATTATGCTGCCTGAAACGCATTTGTTCAGCCAAATCTAAAAGAGATGCCAAGTCTCTGCCCTCAATCCGGTATTTTCATATTAAGTCAAAAATTCCTAGCGACATTGTATGTTCTCTTAATTCGTGTTTAATGACAAGCAAAATAAACTAACATATCTGGCGATTTAACTGAAAGTTTTCTATTCATGTAAACAAACGTAGCTGACCTGTTTTTTGACTCACACAGACAGTGGACAGGCTGGCTGCTGTTAGCCAATGCGCGTCATCTCGCAACGACCTGCATGCGATAACTTTGTTGAACATAACGGTCTCTTGTTAACACAGCGTTCGAGCAGAGCCACCTCAAACGCTACCGTTTCTTTTTGACTTCATGTGTTACTCTTTTAAATATATGACACTCTCCTGCCAGTTAAAGACAGTCATTAAATGTCTTTAATATTTATTTTAGATATTCAATTAAAATAATGAAAATAGATGCAAAGAAACGTCGGGCTGGGTGTTGTCAATACATTTTGTCACGTAGGCTGCAGCTGTAAATCATACATCGTTATGCCTACTGGCTCGATATAAAAAACGAAAACCTATCGTTGAAAAATCACTAGAAGGAAGACAAAAATCAAAGTACCACTTTTTGCCAATAAATGGAATCCCCGTTTCAGAAATGGGGGGAAGTTACAGCGACGCAGTTAGTCTGTGAGTAGAATATATTGTGTAGACAACTTCACTGTTTCCACAAAGGAGTCTAAAATGTGCTTTTTAACAGGACTTGGTCAGTTTCCATCCATCCATCCATTATCTGAACCCGCTTATCCTGAACAGGGTCGCAGGGGGGCTGGAGCCTATCCCAGCATACATTGGGCGAAAGGCAGGAATACACCCTGGACGGGTCGCCAGTCCATCACAGGGCACACACACACCATTCACTCACACACTCATACCTACGGGCAATTTAGACTCTCCAATCAGCCTAACATGCATGTCTTTGGACTGTGGGAGGAAACCGGAGTACCCGGAGGAAACCCACGCAGACACGGGGAGAACATGCAAACTCCGCACAGAGAGGCCCCGGCCGACGGGGATTCGAACCCAGGACCTCCTTGCTGTGAGGCGGCAGTGCTACCCACTGCACCATTCGTGCCGCCACTTGGTCAGTTTAATGATATAAATGCTAGCATTCGATTATGGTCAATGGTACCGAAAATGCCCGTTGCACCAGCCATGATAACAAAAGTCCCAATATAGGATCGATTTAAACCTCTATATATTTTTATTTCACGTTGACAATGTAGGCTATTATGTGTATTCCGACGCGAATTCCATTTAATTGGGTTACGGCATTCACTTCAATCGAATGAAGTCAAATAGAAACGGCGCGAATTCCTAAATAAGGCTTCTTGGTTTTCAAGCTAACTTTCCGAACAGCAGTTTTGTATTGAGTCCTGAAAATGCTACAATACGTTTTTTTTTAACAAAATACCATTTAACGTCAATGCAAGATATGCATTATATGTGTAAATCTTTTAAATATATGATACTCTCCTGCCAGTTAAAGCCTGTCTTTAAGTCTTTAAATGTCTTTAATATTTATTTTAGATATTCAATTCATATAATGAAAATAGATGCAAAGAAACGTCGGGCTGGGTGTTGTCAATACATTTTGTCACGTAGGCTGCCGCTGTAAATCATACACCGTTATGCCTACTGGCTCGCTAGAAAAAAACAAAAACCTATCGTTGAAAAATCACTTGAAGGAAAAAAAAAATAAAAGTACCAATTTCTGCCAATAAATGGAATCCCCGTATCAGAAATGGGGGGAAGTTACAGCGACGCAGTTAGTCTGTGAGTAGAATAGATTATGTAGACAACTTCACTGTTTCCACAAAGGAACCAAAAATGTGCTTTTTAACAGGACTTGGTCAGTGTAATGATATAATTGCTAGCATTCGCTTATGGTCAACGGTACCGAAAATGCCCGTTGCACCAGCCATCATAACAAATGTCCCAATATAGGATCGATTTAAACCTCTATATATTTTTATTTCACGTTGACAGTGTAGGCGATTGGGTGTATTGCGACGCGAATTACATTTAATTGGGTTACGGCATTCACTTCAATCGAATGAAGTCAAATAGAAACGGCTCGAATTCCTTAATAAGGCTTCTTGGTTTTCAACCCAACTTTCCGAACAGCTGTTTTGTGTTGAGTCCTTAAAATGCTACACTACGTTTTTTTTTAACGTAGTAATAACATTGAACTTCAATGCAAGATCTGCATTATATGTGTTAATCTTTTAAATATATGATACTTTCCTGCCAGTAAAAGCCTGTCTTTTATTTTAGTTATTCAATCCATATAATTAAGGTAGATGAAAAAAACGTTGCTATGGGCTGGGTGTTGTCAGTACATTTTCTCACGTAGGCTGCCGCTGTTACTCATACATCGTTATGGTTACTGGCTCGCAAAAAGACACAAAACTTGTCATTGAGAAATCACTTTATCCAAGAAAATTAGAAAGAATACTAACCTTTGCCACTAGATGGCAGTCGCGTATTAGAAATGGGAGAGTCAGTTGCGACTTGAGTTGAAGTTTTAAGACTGGAGATAATGAGTCTCCAGCGAAAATAGTAAACTATTATTGCTTAATGGATGTGATGACACTCCAACAATGAACATATGTGAAAAGATGTAGCCTCAAAATCAGGCAATGTAGAATTTAATACCTTTTTGAAATTATTTAATATATAATTTTCCTATTTGGGCAGCATTACAAGTTAATTTTAAGGCTGACCATAGCCATACCATTCCAAGATATTAAAAATCAGTTCATAGTTGTGTGTCAGGGCTATAATATCATGCTGACCACATTTTGTGTGAATGTGATGAACCCCCTAGGAAGAGTATTTCAAAGTTTGGTACGTGAAAAAACACTTAAAAACACACAAAATCCAAAATAGCTCACTTCCTGTTGGGAAAAGTTAAGGGATGCAAATGAGAAATGTGTGTGTCTTGAGGAGACCCTTATGCCTTCCAGACGTGGTGCATTTACGTGAAAGTATATGTCCACAATATTAGAAAAAAGCCATAGGGGGCGCTGTGTAGCCACGCCCAGATGAATGTGGATATGGATGTGATTGCACTCCAAAAGTGAATATATTTGTAAAATATCAGCCCGATCAGATGATGTAGAACGGAATTAAGCCCACTTCCTGTTTTTGGGCGTAACGTGTGTATTATACGCCTCGCCATTGCCAAACCGTTTGAGATATCAAAAATCCTTTCGTCATTTAGGGTCAGGACTATTCTACGATCATGATCTCTACATTTGGTGTGAATGTGATGAATACCTTAGCAGGAACGCATACAAACATGATAAAAACCTCACGTCCGTTGCCAGATGGTGGCGCTATAACATTGATTTCTTCTTGGTATTTGGATGTGATTACACTCTAACAGTGAACATATTTGTAAAATATCAGCCAGATCAGACAATGTAGACCATGAATTTATGGCAACTTCCTGTTGGCGCGGTGTGACATGAAAATTGTACGCCTCGCCATGACCATACCGTTTGAGATATCAAAAATATCCTTTGGAATTAGTCTCATGACTATCCTGAGACCAATTTGACCACATTTCGTGTGAATGCAATGAACCCCCTAGGAGGAGTACTTAAAAGTGTAGTATGTGTAAAATGCACAAAATTCAAAATGGCTGACTTCCTGTTTACATATTTGATTCGATGCAAATGAGAAATGTGTTTGTCCAGAGGAGTCCCACATGCCTACCAATCTAGGTGAAGGTAGCTCAAAGTGCCTGTCCACAATAGAAGACAAAGCATTAGGGGGCGCTGTGGAGTCCCTTGGCCACGCCCAGGTCTGAGCATCTGATACATCCTGACAGCCAACACTTCTCATGTGTGTACAAAATTCTGTGAGTTTCCATCCATGGCAAGCACCTCAAAAATGCAAAATACATTAAAAAAAAAGAGAATAATAATTATAGGGGGCGCTGTCTAGCCACGCCCCGATTGATATGTATATATCTGATATTGTACTGCTACAATGAACATATTTGTAAAATATCAGCCAGATCGGACGATGTCGAAAAAAAAGTCATTTTTTTGCACGCAATATGTGTACTGTACGACTCGCCATTTCCATACCGTTTGAGATATCAAAAATCCCTTCACAACTTAGCGTAAGGACTATCTTACGATCATGCTGACCGCATTTGGTGTGAATGTGCTGAATGCCCTAGCAGGAAGGCATACAAATATGTTAAAGACCTCACTTCCTATTGCCAGATGGTGGCGCTATAACACTGACCTGTTCTTGGGATATGGATGTGATTACACTCCTACAATAAACAAATTTCTAAAATATCAGCCAGATCAGACAATGTAGACCATGAAATTATGGCCACTTCCTGTTGGCGTGGCGTGACATAAAAATTGTAATCCTCCCCGTGACTGTCCCGTTTGAGCTATCAAAAATATCCTGGCAATTTAGCATCATGACTATCCTGAGACCATTCTGACCACAGTTGGTGTGAATGCGATGAACCCCCTAGGAGGAGTACTTAAAAGTGTAGTACGTGTAAAACTCAGAAAATCCAAAATGGCTGACTTCCTGTTTGGATATTTGATTAGATCCGAATGAGAAATGTGTTTGGACCGAGGAGCGCTATTTGGCCACCAAATTAGGTGCAGGTAGCTCAAAGTGCCTGCCCACAATAGAAGACAATGCGATAGGGGGCGCTGTGGAGTCCCTCGGCCACGCCCAGGTCTGAGCATCTGAGAGCTCCTGACAGCAACCACTTCTGATGTGTGTGCAAAATGTCAAGACTTTTTACGCATGGCAAGGCCCTCAAAAAAGCCCATTTGCCTGATGAAAAAGAATAATAATAATAATAATAATAATAATAATAATAATCCTTCCAATAACAATAGGGTCCTTCGCACCCTACGGTGCTTGGGCCCTAATAATCTTTACAATAACAATAGGGTCCTTCGCACCCTACGGTGCTTGGGCCCTAAATATAGCTGCAAGCAGCAATGAACGGGCCCAAGCACCAGGGGCGCAACCGCCTTGGTGGCATAGTTGTGCCAATGACATGTTTCACAATATGTACACACTTTGGAAATAATCACCTTCCTGGACAACGTATAGTGTGCACAGGAATTCCCCTTTGATCAATGAAGATGTTGCTGCTGCTATTGGAATGCATCAATGATATAAGCCTCACTTCCTGTTGCCAGATGGTGGCGCTATAATATTGAGCCGTGTATGGTTTATGGATTTGATTACACTCCAATAATTAACATGTTTGTACATTTTCAGCCAAATTGGAAGATGTCGAGTAAAATTAAAGTCACTTCCTTTTGCCAGATGGTGGCGCTATAACATTGAGCCATTTTTGGAATATGGATTTAATTACACTCCAATAATAAAAATATTTCTACATTTTCAGCCACATCGGAAGATGTCGAGTGAAATTAAGGCCACTTCCTGTTGCCAGATGGTGGCGCTATGCCATTGAGCCTTTATTGGTATATGGATGAGATTACACTCCAAAAATGAACATGTGTGAAGTTTCAGCCACATCAGACAATGTAGAATGAAACAAAAACAACAAACACATTGTGATAACGTGCTACAGTCCTGTATGGAGAGCAGAGATGAATTAATTTCCATAGATTTTACAGCGAGAGGCACATTTTATGCTTGAAAAGTCATTCGGTTATAAATATGCACTCAAAATAAAACCATTGGCTTAAACAAACTATTCAACTTCATTGTGACCGCACTGGGGATAGAACCGCCGACCTTGCATGTCTTCATCCACTGCCTAAACCATTAAGGTATACTGCCCTCTTATACACGGGCGCCATCTATTGGCCAAATGTTGTATGTTTCCTATCATCTTGGTTAAATAATTTCTCGCCGAAGTGTCGGATAATATTGCATTAAAAGTCTAGTTAGCCAGCATCATTCTTTTCCATTTCACCGGTAATTATGCTGCCTGAAACGCATTTGTTCAGCCAAATCTAAAGGAGATGCCAAGTCTCTGCCCTCAATCCGGTATTTTCATATTAAGTCAAAAATTCCTAGCGAAATTGTATGTTCTCTTAATTCGTGTTTAATGACAAGCAAAATAAACTAACATAGCTGGCGATTTAACTGAAAGTTTTCTATTCATGTAAACCAACGAAGCTGACCTGTTTTTTGACTCACACAGACAGTGGACAGGCTACGCAACGACGTGCATGCGATACCCTTGTTGAACATAACGGTCTCTTGTTAACACAGCGTTCGAGCAGAGCCACCTCAAACGCTACCGTTTCTTTTTGACTTCATGTGTTACTCTTTTAAATATATGACACTCTCCTGCCAGTTAAAGACAGTCATTAAATGTCTTTACTATTTATTTTAGATATTCAATTCAAATAATGAAAATAGATGCAAAGAAACGTCGGGCTGGGTGTTGTCATTTTGTCACGTAGGCTGCAGCTGTAAATCATACATCGTTATGCCTACTGGCTCGATATAAAAAACGAAAACCTATCGTTGAAAAATCACTTGAAGGAAGAAAAAAATCAAAGTACCACTTTTTGCCAATAAATGGAATCCCCGTTTCAGAAATGGGGGGAAGTTACAGCGACGCAGTTAGTCTGTGAGTAGAATATATTGTGTAGACAACTTCACTGTTTCCACAAAGGAGTCTAAAATGTGCTTTTTAACAGGACTTGGTCAGTTTAATGATATAAATGCTAGCATTCGATCATGGTCAATGGTACCGAAAATGCCCGTTGCACCAGCCATGATAACAAAAGTCCCAATATAGGATCGATTTAAACCTCTATATATTTTTATTTCACGTTGACAATGTAGGCTATTATGTGTATTCCGACGCGAATTCCATTTAATTGGGTTACGGCATTCACTTCAATCGAATGAAGTCAAATAGAAACGGCGCGAATTCCTAAATAAGGCTTCTTGGTTTTCAAGCTAACTTTCCGAACAGCAGTTTTGTATTGAGTCCTGAAAATGCTACAATACGTTTTTTTTTAACAAAATACCATTTAACGTCAATGCAAGATATGCATTATATGTGTAAATCTTTTAAATATATGATACTCTCCTGCCAGTTAAAGCCTGTCTTTAAGTCTTTAAATGTCTTTAATATTTATTTTAGATATTCAATTCATATAATGAAAATAGATGCAAAGAAACGTCGGGCTGGGTGTTGTCAATACATTTTGTCACGTAGGCTGCCGCTGTAAATCATACACCGTTATGCCTACTGGCTCGCTAGAAAAAAACAAAAACCTATCGTTGAAAAATCACTTGAAGGAAAAAAAAAATAAAAGTACCAATTTCTGCCAATAAATGGAATCCCCGTATCAGAAATGGGGGGAAGTTACAGCGACGCAGTTAGTCTGTGAGTAGAATAGATTATGTAGACAACTTCACTGTTTCCACAAAGGAACCAAAAATGTGCTTTTTAACAGGACTTGGTCAGTGTAATGATATAATTGCTAGCATTCGCTTATGGTCAACGGTACCGAAAATTCCCGTTGCACCAGCCATCATAACAAATGTCCCAATATAGGATCGATTTAAACCTCTATATATTTTTATTTCACGTTGACAGTGTAGGCGATTGTGTGTATTGCGACGCGAATTACATTGAATTGGGTTACGGCATTCACTTCAATCGAATGAAGTCAAATAGAAACGGCTCGAATTCCTTAATAAGGCTTCTTGGTTTTCAACCCAACTTTCCGAACAGCTGTTTTGTGTTGAGTCCTTAAAATGCTACACTACGTTTTTTTTTAACGTAGTAATAACATTGAACTTCAATGCAAGATCTGCATTATATGTGTTAATCTTTTAAATATATGATACTTTCCTGCCAGTAAAAGCCTGTCTTTTATTTTAGTTATTCAATCCATATAATTAAGGTAGATGAAAAAAACGTTGCTATGGGCTGGGTGTTGTCAGTACATTTTCTCACGTAGGCTGCCGCTGTTACTCATACATCGTTATGGTTACTGGCTCGCAAAAAGACACAAAACTTGTCATTGAGAAATCACTTTATCCAAGAAAATTAGAAAGAATACTAACCTTTGCCACTAGATGGCAGTCGCGTATTAGAAATGGGAGAGTCAGTTGCGACTTGCGTTGAAGTTTTAAGACTGGAGATAATGAGTCTCCAGCGAAAATAGTGAACTATTATTGCTTAATGGATGTGATGACACTCCAACAATGAACATATGTGAAAAGTTGTAGCCTCAAAATCAGGCAATGTAGAATTTAATACCTTTTTGAAATGATTTAATACATAATTTTCCTGTTTGGGCAGCATTACAAGTTAATTTTAAGGCTGACCATAGCCATTCCATTCCAAGTTATTAAAAATCAGTTCACAGTTGTGTGTCAGGGCTATAATATCATGCTGACCACATTTTGTGTGAATGTGATGAACCCCCTAGGAAGAGTATTTCAAAGTTTCGTACGTGAAAAAACACTTAAAAACACACAAAATCCAAAATAGCTCACTTCCTGTTGGGAAAAGTTAAGGGATGCAAATGAGAAATGTGTGTGTCTTGAGGAGACCCTTATGCCTACCAGACGTGGTGCATTTACGTGAAAGTATATGTCCACAATATTAGAAAAGAGCCATAGGGGGCGCTGTGTAGCCACGCCCAGATGAATGTGGATATGGATGTGATTGCACTCCAAAAGTGAATATATTTGTAAAATATCAGCCCGATCAGATGATGTAGAACGGAATTAAGCCCACTTCCTGTTTTTGGGCGTAACGTGTGTATTATACGCCTCGCCATTGCCAAACCGTTTGAGATATCAAAAATCCTTTTGTCATTTAGGGTCAGGACTATTCTCAGATCATGATGACTCCATTTGGTGTGAATGTGATGAATACCCTAGCAGGAAGGCATACAAATATGATAAAAACCTCACTTCCTGTTGCCAGATGGTGGCGCTATAACATTGACTTCTTCTTGGTATATGGATGTGATTACACTCTAACAGTGAACATATTTGTAAAATATCAGCCAGATCAGACAATGTAGACCATGAATTTATGGCTACTTCCTGTTGGCGTGGCGTGACATGAAAATTGTACTCCTCGCCATGACCATACCGTTTGAGATATCAAAAATATCCTTCGGAATTAGTATCATAACTATCCTCAGACCACTTTGACCACATGTGGTGTGAATGCGATGAACCCCCTAGGAGGAGTACTTAAAAGTGTAGTACGTGTAAAACGCACAAAATTCAAAATGGCTGACTTCCTGTTCACATATTTGATTCGATGCGAATGAGAATTGTGTTTGGGCAGAGGAGCCCCACAACCCTACAAAATTAGGTGAAGGTAGCTCAAAGTGCCTGTCCACAATAGAAGACAAAGCAATAGGGGGCGCTGTGGGATCCCTTGGCCACGCCCAGGTCTGAGCATCTGACAGTTCCTGACAGACACCACTTCTCATGTTTCTGCAAAATTCCGTGAGTTTTCATCCATGGCAAGCACCTCAAAAATGCACAAAACATAGAAAAAAAAGATTATAATAATTATAGGGGGCGCTGTCTAACCACGCCCCGATTGATATGTATATATTTGATATTGTATTTCAAGAGTGAACATATTTCTAAAATATCAGCCTGATCGGACGATATCGAAAAAAAAGTCATTTTTTTGCACGCACTATGTCTACTCTATGACTCGCCATTTCCATACCATTTGAGATATCAAAAATCCCTTCGCAATTTAGTGTAAAGACTATCTTAAGATCATGCTGACCACATTTGGTGTGAATGTGATCAATGCCCTAGCAGGAAGGCATACAAATATGATGAAGACCACACTTCCTGTTGCCAGATGGTGGCGCTATAACATTGACCCGTTCTTGGGATATGGATGTGATTCCACTCCAACAATAAACGTATTTCTAAAATATCAGCCAGATCAGACGATGTCGACCATGAAATTACGGCCACTTCCTGTTGGCGTGGCGTGACATAAAAATTGTAATCCTCCCCGTGACTGTCCCGTTTGAGCTATCAAAAATATCCTGGCAATTTAGTATCATGACTATCCTGAGACCATTCTGACCACAGTTGGTGTGAATGCGATGAACCCCCTAGGAGGAGTACTTAAAAGTGTAGAACGTGTAAAACGCACAAAATCCAAAATGGCTGACTTCCTGTTCGCATATTTGATTAGATGCGAATTTGAAATGTGTTTGGCCTGAGGAGTGCTATATGCCAACTAAATATGGTGCAGGTAGCTCAAAGTGCCTGCCCACAATAGAAGACAATGCGATAGGGGGCGCTGTGGAGTCCCTCAGCGACGCCCAGGTCTGAGCATCAGAGAGATCCTGACAGCCACCACTTCTGATGTGTGTGCAAAATTCCGTGAGTTTTCATTCATGGCAAGCACCTCAAAAATGCACAAAACATTGAAAAAAAAAGAATAATAATAATAATAATAATCTTTACAATAACAATAGGGTCCTTCGCACCCTACGGTGCTTGGGCCCTAATAATAATAATAATAATCCTTCCAATAACAATAGGGTCCTTCGCACCCTACGGTGCTTGGGCCCTAATAATAATAATAATAATAATAATAATAATCCTTCCAATAACAATAGGGTCCTTCGCACCCTACGGTGCTTGGGCCCTAATAATAATAATCTTTACAATAACAATAGGGTCCTTCGCACCCTACGGTGCTTGGGCCCTAAATATAGCTGCAAGCAGCAATGAACGGGCCCAAGCACCATGGGCGCAACCGCCTTGGTGGCATAGTTGTGCCAATGACATGTTTCACAATATGTACACACTTTGGAAATAATCACCTTCCTGGACAACGTATAGTGTGCACAGGAATTCCCCTTTGATCAATGAAGATGTTGCTGCTGCTATTGGAATGCATCAATGATATAAGCCTCACTTCCTATTGCCAGATGGTGGCGCTATAATATTGAGCCGTGTATGGTTTATGGATTTGATTACACTCCAATAATTAACATATTTGTACATTTTCAGCCAAATTGGAAGATGTCAAGTAAAATTAAAGCCACTTCCTTTTGCCAGATGGTGGCGCTATGCCATTGAGCCTTTCTTGGTATATGTATGAGATTACACTCCAATAATGAACATGTGTGAAGTTTCTGCCACATCAGACAATGTAGAATGAAACAAAAATTACTTCTTGCTTGCACATTGTAATAATATGCTCCAGTCCTGTATGGAGAGCAGAGATGAATTAATTTCAATAGATTTTACAGCGGGAGGCAGAATTTACGCTTGAGAAGTCATTCGGTTATAAATATGCACTCAAAATAAAACCATTGGCGTAAAGAAACTATTCAACTTTATTGTGGCCGCACCGGGGATGGAACCGCGGACCTTGCATGTCTTAATCCACTGTCTGAACCATTAAGCTCTACTGCCTTCTTATACACGTACGCCATCTATTGGCCAAAAGTTGTATGTTTCCTTTTATCTTGGTTAAATAATTTCTCTCCGAAGTGTCGGATAATATTGCATTAAACGTCGAGTTAGCCAGCATCATTCTTTTCCATTTCACCGCTAATTATGCTGCCTGAAACGCATTTGTTCAGCCAAATCTAAAGGAGATGCCAAGTCTCTGCCCTCAATCCGGTATTTTCATATTAAGTCAAAAATTCCTAGCGAAATTGTATGTTCTCTTAATTCGTGTTTAATGACAAGCAAAATAAACTTACATATCTGGCGATTTAACTGAAAGTTTTCTATTCATGTAAACAAACGTAGCTGACCTGTTTTTTGACTCACATAGACAGTGGACAGGCTGGCTGCTGTTAGCCAATGCGCGTCATCTCGCAACGACCTGCATGCCATACCTTTGTTGAACATAACGGTCTCATGTTAACACAGAGTTCGACCAGAGCCATCTCAAACGTTAACGTTTCTTTTTGACTTTTGACTCTTTTAAATATATGCTACTCTCCTGCCAATTAAAGACAGTCATTAAATGTCTTTAATATTTATTTCAGATATTCTATTCATATCATGAAAATAGATGCAAAGATACGTCGGGCTGGGTGTTGTCAATACATTTTGTCACGTAGGCTGCAGCTGTAAATCATACATCGTTATGCCTACTGGCTCGCTAGAAAAAAAACAAAAACCTATCGTTGAAAAATCACTTGAAGGAAGAAAAATATAAAAGTTCTACTTTCTGCCAATAAATGGAATCCCCGTATCAGAAATGGGGGGAAGTTACAGCGACGCAGTTAGTCTGTGAGTAGAATAGATTGTGTAGACAACTTCACTGTTTCCACAAAGGAACCAAAAATGTGCTTTTTAACAGGACTTGGTCAGTGTAATGATATAAATGCTAGCATTCGATTATGGTCAACGGTACCGAAAATGCCCGTTGCACCAGCCATCATAACAAATGTTCCAATATAGGATCGATTTAAACCTCTATATAGTTTTATTTCACGTTGACAGTGTAGGCTATTATGTGTATTCCGACGCGAATTACATTTAATTGGGTTACGGCATTCACTTCAATCGAATGAAGTCAAATAGAAACGGCTCGAATTCCTTAATAAGGCTTCTTGGTTTTCAAGCTAACTTTCCGAACAGCTGTTTTGTATTGAGTCCTTAAAATGCTACAACACGGTTTTTTTTAAACCAAATAACATTGAACGTCTTTGCAAGAAATATGCAATACCAACTTTTGCCAGTAGATGGCAGTCGCGTATTAGAAATGGGAGAGTCATTTGCGACTTGCGTTGAAGTTTTAAGACCGGATATCATGAGTCTCCAGCGAAAATAGTGAACTATTATTGCTTAATGGATGTGATGACACTCTAACAATGAACATATGTGAAAAGTTGTAGCCTCAAAATCAGGCAATGTAGAATTTAATACCTTTTTGAAATTATTTAATACATAATTGTATTAAAACATGAACTGTTTCGGCAGCATTACAAGTTAATTTTAAGGCTGACCATAGCCATACCATTCCAAGATATTAAAAATCAGTTCATAGTTGTGTGTCAGGGCTATAATATCATGCTGACCACATTTTGTGTGAATGTGATGAACCCCCTAGGAAGAATATTTCAAAGTTTGGTACGTGAAAAAACACTTAAAAACACACAAAATCCAAAATAGCTCACTTCCTGTTGGGAAAAGTTAAGGGATGCAAATGAGAAATGTGTGTGTCTTGAGGAGACCCTTATGCCTACCAGACGTGGTGCATTTACGAGAAAGTATATGTCCACAATATTAGAAAAAAGCCATAGGGGGCGCTGTGTAGCCACGCCCAGATGAATGTGGATATGGATGTGATTGCACTCCAAAAGTGAATATATTTGTAAAATATCAGCCCGATCAGATGATGTAGAACGGAATTAAGCCAACTTCCTGTTTTTGGGCGTAACGTGTGTATTATACGCCTCGCCATTGCCATACCGTTTGAGATATCAAAAATCCTTTCGTCATTTAGGGTCAGGACTATTCTAAGATCATGATGACTACATTTGGTGTGAATGTGATGAATACCCTAGCAGGAACGCATACAAACATGATAAAAACCTCACTTCCGTTGCCAGATGGTGGCGCTATAACATTGATTTCTTCTTGGTATATGGATGTGATTACATTCTAACAGTGAACATATTTGTAAAATATCAGCCAGATCAGACAATGTAGACCATGAATTTATGGCTACTTCCTGTTGGCGCGGCGTGACATGAAAATTGTACGCCTCGCCATGACCATACCGTTTGAGATATCAAAAATATCCTTTGGAATTAGTATCATGACTATCCTGAGACCACTTTGACCACATTTCGTGTGAATGCAATGAACCCCCTAGGAGGAGTACTTAAAAGTGTAGTACGTGTAAAATGCACAAAATTCAAAATGGCTGACTTCCTGTTCACATATTTTATTCGATGCGAATAAGAAATGTGTTTGTCCAGAGGAGGCCCACATGCATACCAAATTAGGTGGAGGTAGCTCAAAGTGCCTGTCCACAATAGAAGACAAAGCATTAGGGGGCGCTGTGGAGTCCCTCGGCCACGCCCAGGTCTGAGCATCTGATACATTCTGACAGCCAACACTTCTCATGTGTGGGCAAAATTCTGTGAGTTTTCATCCATGGCAAGCACCTCAAAAATGCACAATACATTGAAAAAAAAAAGAATAATAATTATAGGGGGCGCTGTCTAGCCACGCCCCGATTGATATGTATATATTTCATATTGTACTCCAACAGTGAACATATTTGTAAAATATCAGCCAGATCGGACGATGTAAAAAAAAAAGTCATTTTTTTGCACGCAATATGTGTACTGTACGACTCGCCATTTCCATACCGTTTGTGATATCAAAAATCCCTTCACAGTTTTTGGTCATGACTATCCTAAGATCATGCGGACCACATTTCGTGTGAATGTGATGAATGCCCTAGCAGGAAGGCATACAAATATGATAAAGACTTCACTTCCTGTTGCCAGAGGGTGGCGCTATAACATTGACCCGTTCTTGGGATATGGATGTGATTATCCTCCAACAATAAACGTATTTCTAAAATATCAGCCAGATCAGACGATGGAAACCATGAAATTACGGCCACTTCCTGTTGGCGTGGCGTGACATTACAATTCTACGCCTCCCCAGGACCGTCCCGTTTGAGCTATCAAAAATATCCTGGCAATTTAGCATCATGAATATCCTGAGACCATTCTGACCACAGGTGGTGTGAATGTGATGAACCCCCTAGGAGGAGTACTTAAAAGTGCAGTACGTGTAAAACGCACAAAATCCAAAATGGCTGACTTCCTGTTTCTATATTTGATTAGATGCGAATGAGAAATGTGTTTGGACCGAGAAGTGCTATATGCGTACTAAATTTTGTGAAGGTAGCTCAAAGTGCCTGCCCACAATAGATGACAATGCGATAGGGGGCGCTGTGGAGTCCCTCAGCCACGCCCAGGTCTGAGCATCTGAGACAACCTGACAGCCACCACTTCTGATGTGTGTGCAAAATTCTGTGAGTTTTCATCCATGGCAAGCACCTCAAAAATGCACAAAACATTGAAAAAAAAAGAATAATAATAATAAATATAGCTGCAAGCAGCAATGAACGGGCCCAAGCACCATGGGCGCAACCGCCTTGGTGGCATAGTTGTGCCAATGACATGTTTCACAATATGTACACACTTTGAAAATAATCACCTTCCTTGGCAACGTATAGTGTGCACAGGAATTCCCCTTTGATCAATGAAGATGTTGGTGTTGCTATTGAAATGCATCAATGATATAAGACTCACTTCCTGTTGCCAGATGGTGGCGCTATAGTATTGAGCCGTGTATGGTTTTTGAATTTGATTACACTCCAATAATAAACCTATTTCAAAATTTTCAGCCACATTGGAAGATGTTGAGTGAAATGAAGGTCAATTCAATGTTCTAGTTTCCAGATGGTGGCGCTATAACATTGAGTCATTTATGGAATATGGATTTAATTATACTCCAACAATATACATATTTCTAAATTTTCGGCCACATCGGAAGATGTCGAGTAAAATTAAGGCCACTTCCTGTTGCCAGATGGTGGCGCTATAACATTGAGTAATTTTTGGGATATGGATGTGATTACACTCCCACAACGAACATATCTGTGTAATATCAACCAGATCAGACCATCTAGAATGAAATTACGACCACTTCCTGTTGCCGCGGCGAGACCTCAAATTGTACGCCTCGCCATAGCCGTACCGTTTGACATATCAGAAATATCCTTTCAATTTAGCATCAGGATTATCCTGAGACCATTCTCACCACATTTGGTGTGAATGTGATGAACCCCCTAGGAGGAGTATTTCAGAGTTTGGTACGTGTAAAAACACTTAAAAACACACAAAATCCAGAATAGCTATCTTCCTGTTTGGAAAAGTTAAGGGATGCAAATGAGAAATGTGTGTGTCTTGAGGAGACCCATATGCATACCATATTCGGTGAATTTACGTGAAAGTATATGTCCACAATATTAGAAAAGAACCATAGGGGGCGCTGCGTAGCCAAGCCCAGATGTATGTGGATATGGATGTGATTGCACTCCAACAGTGAATATATCTGTAAAATATCAGCCCGATCAGACGATGTAGAACGGAATTAAGCCCACTTCCTGTTTTCGCTCGTAACGTGTGTATTGTACGCCTCGCCATTGCCAAACCGTTTGAGATATCAAAAATCCGTTTGGCTTTTAGGGGCAGGACTATCCTAAGATCATGCTGACTACATTTGGTGTGAATGTGATGAATACCCTAGCAGGAACGCATACAAATATGATAAAAACCTCACTTCCTGTTGCCAGATGTTGGCGCTATAACATTGACTTCTTCTTGGGACATGGATGTGAGTATACTCACACAATGAACATATTTGTAAAATATCAGCCAGATCAGACGATGTTAACCACAAAATTATGGCCACTTCCTTTTGGCGCGGCGTGACATAAAAATTGTACGCCTCGCCATGACCATACCGTTTGAGATATCAAAAATATCCTGGCAATTTAGAATCATGACTATCTTGAGACCATTAGTACCACATTTGGTGTGAATGTGATGAACCGCCTAGGAGGAGTACTTAAAAGTGTAGTACATGTGAAAACGCACAAAATTCAAAATGGCTGACTTCCTGTTCGCATATTTGCATCAATGCGAATGAGAAATGTGTTTCAATTGAGGAGCCACACATGCATACCAAATTAGGTTCATGTAGCTCAAAGTGCCTGCCCACAATAGACAACAATGCAATGGGGGGGGGGGGGCAGCGCAATAGGGGGCGCTGTGGAGTCCCTCGGCCACACCCAGGTCTGAGCATCTGATAGATCCTGACGGCCACCACTTCTGATGTGTCTGCAAAATTTCAAGACTTTTTATCCATGGCAAGGCCCTCAAAAATGCCCATTTGACGGAAGAGAAAGAATAATAATAATAATAATAATAATAAATATAGCTGCAAGCAGCAATGAACGGGCCCAAGCACCATGGGGGCAACCGCCTTGGTGGCATAGTTCTGCCAATTACATGTTTCACAACATGTACACACTTTGGAAATAATCACCTTCCTGGACAACGTATAGTGTGCACAGGAATTCCATT
Source organism: Conger conger (assembly GCF_963514075.1). Lineage (NCBI taxonomy): Eukaryota > Metazoa > Chordata > Actinopteri > Anguilliformes > Congridae > Conger > Conger conger. The sequence continues at coordinate 39,029,426 of NC_083760.1, forward strand.
TTTATCAATGAAGATGTTGGCGCTGCTATTGGAACGCATCAATGATATAAGCCTCACTTCCTATTGCCAGATGGTGGCGCTATATTATTGAGCCGTGTATGGTTTTTGAATTTGATTACACTCCAGAAATAAACATATTTGTACATTTTCAGCCACATCGGAAGACGTTGAGCGAAATTAAGGTCAATTCCTGTTTCCAGATGATGCTGCTTTAACATTGAGTCGTTTTTGGAATATGGATTTGATTACACTCCAACACTGAGCATCTGTGTAAAGTTGCAGTCACATCAGACATTGGAGAATTTAAGTATGACCACTTCCTGTTTGTCTGGTATGATGTGTTTTTTATGTGCCTGACCATAGCTATATCATCCCAGTAAATCAAAAATCTGTTTTGTCAGGACCATCCTAGCATCATGCTGACCACATTTACCGTGAATGTCATGAACCCATTGAAAAATAATGCTTAAGAATGCAATATAAGGCTCACTTCCTGTTGCCAGCGGGTGGCGCTTTGCCATTGAGCCTTTATTGGAAAATGGATGAGATTACACTCCAAAAATGAACATGTGTGAAGTTTCTGCCACATCAGACAATGTAGAATGAAACAAAAATTACTTCTTGCTTGCACATTGTAATAATATGCACCAGTCTTGTATGGAGAGCAGAGATTAATTAATTTCAATAGATTTTACAGCGGGAGGCACAATTTACGCTTGAGAAGTCATTCGGTTATAAATATGCACTCAAAATAAAACCATTGGCGTAAAGAAACTATTCAACTTTATTGTGGCCGCACCGGGGATGGAACCGAGGACCTTGCATGTCTTAATCCACTGTCTGAACCATTAAGATATACTGCCCTCTTATACACGTACGCCATCTATTGGCCAAAAGTTGTATGTTTCCTTTTATCTTGGTTAAATAATTTCTCTCCTAAGTGTCGGATAATATTGCAATAAACGTCTAGTTAGCCAGCATCATTCTTTTCCATTTCACCGGTAATTATGCTGCCTGAAACGCATTTGTTCAGCCAAATCTAAAGGAGATGCCAAGTCTCTGCCCTCAATCCGGTATTTTCATATTAAGTCAAAAATTCCTAGCGAAATTGTATGTTCTCTTAATTCGTGTTTAATGACAAGCAAAATAAACTAACATATCTGGCGATTTAACTGAAAGTTTTCTATTCATGTAAACAAACGTAGCTGACCTGTTTTTTGACTCACACAGACAGTGGACAGGCTGGCTGCTGTTAGCCAACGACCTGCATGCCATACCTTTTTTGAACATAACGGTCTCATGTTAACACAGAGTTCGACCAGAGCCATCTCAAACGTTAACGTTTCTTTTTGACTTTTGACTCTTTTAAATATATGCTACTCTCCTGCCAGTTAAAGACAGTCATTAAATGTCTTTAATATTTATTTCAGATATTCAATTCATAGAATGAAAATAGATGCAAAGAAACGTCGGGCTGGGTGTTGTCAATACATTTTGTCACGTAGGCTGCAGCTGTAAATCATACATCGTTATGCCTACTGCTGCTAGAAAAAAACAAAAACCTATCGTTGAAAAATCACTTGAAGGAAGAAAAAAAAAAAAGTACCACTTTCAGCAAATAAATGGAATCCCCGTATAAGAAATGGGGGGAAGTTACAGCGACGCAGTTAGTCTGTGAGTAGAATAGATTATGTAGACAACTTCACTGTTTCCACAAAGGAACCAAAAATTTGCTTTTTAACAGGACTTGGTCAGTGTAATGATATAAATGCTAGCATTCGATTATGGTCAACGGTACCGAAAATGCCCGTTGCACCAGCCATCATAACAAATGTCCCAATATAGGATCGATTTAAACCTCTATATATTTTTATTTCACGTTCACAGTGTAGGCGATTGTGTGTATTCCGACGCGAATTACATTTAATTGGGTTACGGCATTCACTTCAATCGAATGAAGTCAAATAGAAACGGCTCGAATTCTTTAATAACGCTTCTTGGTTTTCAAGCCAACTTTCCGAACAGCTGTTTTGTATTGAGTCCTTAAAATGCTACAACACGGTTTTTTATAAACCAAATAACATTGAACGTCATTGCAAGATATATACAATACCAACTTTTGCCAGTAGATGGCAGTCGCGTCTTAGAAATGGGAGAGTCATTTGCGACTTGCGTTGAAGTTTTAAGACTGGATATAATGAGTCTCCAGCGAAAATAGTGAACTATTATTGCTTAATGGATGTGATGACACTCCAACAATGAACATATGTGAAAAGTTGTAGCCTCAAAATCAGGCAATGTGGAATTTAATACCTTTTTGAAATTATTTAATACATAATTGTATTAAAACATGAACTGTTTGGGCAGCATTACAAGTTAATTTTAAGGCTGACCATAGCCATACCATTCCAAGATATAAAAAATCAGTTCATAGTTGTGTGTCAGGGCTATAATATCATGCTGACCACATTTTGTGTGAATGTGATGAACCCCCTAGGAAGAGTATTTCAAAGTTTGGTACGTGAAAAAACACTTAAAAACACACAAAATCCAAAATAGCTCACTTCCTGTTGGGAAAAGTTAAGGGATGCAAATGAGAAATGTGTGTGTCTTGAGGAGACCCATATGTCTACCAGACGTGGTGCATTTACGTGAAAGTATATGTCCACAATATTAGAAAAAAGCCATAGGGGGCGCTGTGTAGCCACGCCCAGATGAATGTGGATATGGATGTGATTGTACTCCAAAAGTGAATATATTTGTAAAATATCAGCCCGATCAGATGATGTAGAACGGAATTAAGCCCACTTCCTGTTTTTGGGCGTAACGTGTGTATTATACGCCTCGCCATTGCCAAACCGTTTGAGATATCAAAAATCCTTTCGTCATTTAGGGTCAGGACTATTCTAAGATCATGATGACTACATTTGGTGTGAATGTGATGAATACCCTAGCAGGAACGCATACAAACATGATAAAAACCTCACTTCCGTTGCCAGATGGTGGCGCTATAACATTGATTTCTTCTTGGTATTTGGATGTGATTACACTCTAACAGTGAACATATTTCTAAAATATCAGCCAGATCAGACAATGTAGAGCATGAATTTATGGCTACTTCCTGTTGGCGCGGCGTGACATGAAAATTGTACGCCTCGCCATGACCATACCGTTTGAGATATCAAAAATATCCTTTGGAATTAGTATCATGACTATCCTGAGACCACTTTGACCACATTTCGTGTGAATGCAATGAACCCCCTAGGAGGAGTATTTAAAAGTGTAGTACGTGTAAAATGCACAAAATTCAAAATGGCTGACTTCCTGTTCACATATTTGATTCGAAGCGAAAGAGAAATGTGTTTGTCCAGAGGAGCCCCACATGCATACCAAATTAGGTGAAGGTAGCTCAAAGTGCCTGTCCACAATAGAAGACAAAGCATTAGGGGGCGCTGTGGAGTCCCTCGGCCACGCCCAGGTCTGAGCATCTGATACGTCCTGACAGCCAACACTTCTCATGTGTGTGCAAAATTCCGTGAGTTTCCATCCATGGCAAGCACCTCAAAAATGCTAAATACATTGAAAAAAAAGAGAATAATAATTATAGGGGGCGCTGTCTAGCCACGCCCCGATTGATATGTATATATTTCATATTGTACTCCAACAGTGAACATATTTGTAAAATATCAGCCAGATCGGACGATGTCGAAAAAAAAGTCATTTTTTTGCACGAAATATGTGTACTGTACGACTCGCCATTTCCATACCGTTTGAGATATCAAAAATCCCTTCACAGCTTATGGTCATGACTATCCTAAGATCATGCTGACCACATTTCGTGTGAATGTGATGAATGCCCTAGCAGGAAGGCATACAAATATGATAAAGACCTCACTTCCTGTTGCCAGATGGTGGCGCTATAACATTGACCCGTTCTTGGGATATGGATGTGATTATACTCCAACACTAAACATATTTCTAAAATATCAGCCAGATCAGACGATGTAGACCATGAAATTATGACCACTTCCTGTTGGCGCGGCGTGACATAAAAATTGCACGCCTCGCCATGACCATCCCGTTTGAGCTATCAAAAATATCCTGGCAATTTAGCATCATGAATATCCTGAGACCATTCTGACCACAGTTGGTGTGAATGCGATAAACCCCCTAGGAGGAGTACGTAAAAGTGTAGTACGTGTAAAACACACAAAATCCAAAATAGCTCACTTCCTGTTCGCATATTTGCATCAATGCGAATGAGAAATGTGTTTGAATTGAGGAGCCACACATGGTAACCAAATTAGTTTAATGTAGTTCAAAGTGCCTGCCCACAATAGACAACAATGCAATGGGGGGGGGGGGTCAGCGCAATAGGGGGCGCTGTGGAGTCCCTCGGCCACACCCAGGTCTGAGCATCTGATAGATCCTGACGGCCACCACTTCTGATGTGTCTGCAAAATTTCAAGACTTTTTAGCCAGGGCAAGGCCCTCAAAAATGCCCATTTGACGGAAGAGAAAGAATAATAATAATAAATATAGCTGCAAGCAGCAATGAACGGGCCCAAGCACCATGGGCGCAACCGCCTTGGTGGCACAGTTGTGCCAATGACATGTTTAACAATATGTACACACTTTGGAAATAATCACCTTCCTTGGCAACGTATAGTGTGCACAGGAATTTCCATTTGATCAATGAAGATGTTGGCGCTGCTATTGGAATGCATCAATGATATGAGACTCACTTCCTGTTGCCAGATGGTGGCGCTATATTATTGAGCCGTGTATGTTTTTTGAATTTGATTACACTCCAATAATAAACATATTTGTACATTTTCAGCCACATCGGAAGATGTTCAGCGAAATTAAGGTCAATTCCTGTTTCCAGATGATGCTGCTATAACATTGAGTCGTTTTTGGAATATGGATTTAATTACCCTCCAACAATATACATATTTCTAAATTTTCGGCCACATTGGAAGATGTCGAGTGAAATTAAGGCCACTTCCTGTTGCCAGATGGTGGCGCTATAACATTGAGTCATTTTTGGGATATGGATGTGATTACACTCCCACAACAAACATATCTGTGTAATATCAACCAGATCAGACCATCTGGAATGAAATTAAGACCACTTCCTGTTCCCGCAGCGAGACCTCAAATTGTACGCCTCGCCATAGCCGTACCGTTTGACATATCAGAAATATCCTTTCAATTTAGCATCAGGATTATCCTGAGACCATTCTCACCACATTTGGTGTGAATGTGACGAACCCCCTAGGAGGAGTATTTCAGAGTTTGGTACGTGTAAAAACACTTAAAAACACACAAAATCCAGAATAGCTCACTTCCTGTTTGGAAAAGTTAAGGGATGCAAATGAGAAATGTGTGTGTCTTGAGGAGACCCATATGCATAAAATATTCGGTGAATTTACGTGAAAGTATATGTCCACAATATTAGAAAAGAACCATAGGGGGCGCTGCGTAGCCACGCCCAGATGTATGTGGATATGGATGTGATTGCACTCCAACAGTGAATATATCTGTAAAATATCAGCCCAATCAGATGATGTAGAACGGAATTAAGCCCACTTCCTGTTTTCGCTTGTAACGTGTGTATTGTACGCCTCGCCATTGCCAAACCGTTTGAGATATCAAAAATCCGTTTGGCTTTTAGGTTCAGGACTATCCTAAGATCATGCTGACTGCATTTTGTGTGAATGTGATGAATACCCTAGCAGGAACGCATACAAATATGATAAAAACCTCACTTCCTGTTGCCAGATGGTGGCGCTATAACATTGACTTCTTCTTGGGACATGAGTGTGAGTATACTCACACAGTAAACGTATTTCTAAAATATCAGCCAGATCAGACGATGTAAACCATGAAATTACGGCCACTTCCTGTTGGCGTGGCGTGACATAAAAATTCTACGCCTCCCCAGGACCGTCCCGTTTGAGATATCAAAAATATCCTGGCAATTTAGAATCATGACTATCTTGAGACCATTCTTACCGCATTTTGTGTGAATGCGATGAACCGCCTAGGAGGAGTACGTAAAAGTGTAGTACGTGTAAAACACACAAAATCCAAAATAGCTCACTTCCTGTTCGCATATTTGCATTAATGCCAATGAAAAATGTGTTTCAATTGAGGAGCCACACATGCATACCAAATTAGGTTCATGTAGCTCAAAGTGCCTGCCCACAATAGACAACAATGCAATGGGGGGGGGGGGTCAGCGCAATAGGGGGCGCTGTGGAGTCCCTCGGCCACACCCAGGTCTGAGCATCTGATAGACCCTGACGGCCACCACTTCTGATGTGTCTGCAAAATTTCAAGACTTTTTAGCCATGGCAAGGCCCTCAAAAATGCCCATTTGACGGAAGAGAAAGAATAATAATAATAATAATAATAATAATAATAATAAATATAGCTGCAAGCAGCAATGAACGGGCCCAAGCCCCAAGGGGGCAACCGCCTTGGTGGCATAGTTCTGCCAATGACATGTTTCACAACATGTACACACTTTGGAAATAATCACCTTCCTGGACAACGTATAGTGTGCACAGGAATTTCCCTTTGATCAATGAAGATGTTGGCGCTGCTATTGGAATGCATCAATGATATAAGCCTCACTTCCTGTTGCCAGATGGTGGCGCTATATTATTGATCCGTGTATGTTTTTTGAATTTGATTACACTCCAGAAATAAACATATTTGTACATTTTCACCCACATCGGAAGATGTTCAGCGAAATTAAGGTCAATTCCTGTTTCCAGATGATGCTGCTATAACATTGAGTCGTTTTTGGAATATGGATTTGATTACACTCCAACACTGAGCATCTGTGTAAAGTTGCAGTCACATCAGACATTGGAGAATTTAAGTATGACCACTTCCTGTTTGTCTGGCATGATGTGTTTTTTATGTGCCTGACCATAGCTATATCATCCCAGTAAATCAAAAATCTGTTTTGTCAGGACCATCCTAGCATCATGCTGACCACATTTACCGTGAATGTAATAAAAATAATGCTTAAGAATGCAATATAAGGCTCACTTCCTGTTGCCAGCGGGTGGCGCTTTGCCATTTAGCCTTTATTGGAAAATGGATGAGATTACACTCCAAAAATGAACGTGTGAAGTTTCAGCCACATCAGACAATGTAGAATGAAATAAAAATAACGTCTTGCTTGCACATTGTGATAACATGCTACAGTCCTGTATGGAGAGCAGAGATTAATTAATTTCCATAGTTTTTACACGGGGAGGCACAATTTATGCTTGAAAAGTCATTAGGCCATAAATATGCACTCAAAATGAAAACAATTGGCTTCAAGAAACTATTCAAATTCATTGTGGCTGCAGCGGGGATCGAACGGCTGAATTTGCGTGCCTTAATCCACCGCCCTAACCATTACGCTATACTGTCCGCTTATACACGGGTGCCATCTATTGGCCAAATGTCTCCTTTTATCTTGGTTTAATAATTTCTCTACGAAGTGTCGGATAATATTGCACGAAACGTCTAGTTAACCAGCATCATTCTTTTCCATTTCACTGGTAATTATGCTGCCTGAAACGCATATGTTCAGCCAAATCTAAAAGAGATGCCAACTCAATACAGTATTTTCATATTAATTTACCATTCCTAGCGAAATTGTATGTTCTCTTAATTCGTGTTTAATGACAAGCCTAATAAACTAACATAGCTGGCGATTTAACTGAAAGTTTTCTATTCATGTAAACCAACGTAGCTGACCTGTTTTTTGACTCACACAGACAGTGGACTGGCTGGCTGCTGTTAGCCCGTGCGTGTCATCTCGCAACGACCTGCATGTGATACCTTTGTTGAACAAAACGGTCTCTTGTTAACACAGCGTTCGAGCAGAGCCACCTCAGACGCTAAAGTTTCTTTTTGACTTCATGTGTTAATCTTTTAAAAATATGATACTCTCCTGCCAGTTAAAGCCTGTCTTTAAGTCTTTAAATGTCTTTCATATTTCTTTTAGTTATTCAATTCATGTAATGAAAATAGATGCAAAGAAACGTCGGGCTGGGTGTTGTCAATACATTTTGTCACGTAGGCTGCAGCTGTAAATCATACATCGTTATGCCTACTGGCTCGCTAGAAAAAAACAAAAACCTATCGTTGAAAAATCACTTGAAGGAAGAAAAAAATGAAAGTACCACTTTCTGCCAATTAATTGAATCGCCGTATCAGAAATGGGGGGAAGTTACAGCGACGCAGTTAGTCTGTGAGTAGAACAGATTGTGTAGACAACTTCACTGTTTCCACAAAGGAACCAAAAATGTGCTTTTTAACAGGACTTGGTCAGTGTAATGATATAAATGCTAGCATTCGATTATGGTCAACGGTACCGAAAATGCCCTTTGCACCAGCCATCATAACAAATGTCCCAATACAGGATCGATTTAAACCTCTATATATTTTTATTTCACGTTGACAGTGTAGGCTATTATGTGTATTCCGACGCGAATTACATTTAATTGGGTTACGGCATTCACTTCAATCGAATGAAGTCAAATAGAAACGGCTCGAATTCCTTAATAAGGCTTCTTGGTTTTCAAGCCAACTTTCCGAACAGCTGTTTTGTATTGAGTCCTTAAAATGCTACAATACGGTTTTTTAAAAATCCAAATAACATTGAACGTCAAAGCAATATATGCATTATATGTATTAATCTTTTAAATATATGATACTTTCCTGCCAGCAAAAGCCTGTTTTTTATTTTAGTTATTCAATCGAGTTAATTAAGATAGATGAGAAAAAACGTTGCTGTGGGCTGGGTGTTTTCAGTACATTTTGTCATGTAGGCTGCCGCTGTTACTCATACATCGTTATGGTTACTGGCTCGCAAAAAGAAACAAAACTTGTCGTTGAGAAATCACTTTATCCAAGAAAGAGAAACCATACCGAAAATTAGAAAGAATACTAACCTTTGCCACTAGATGGCAGTCGCGTATTAGAAATGGGAGAGTCAGTTGCGACTTGAGTTGAAGTTTTAAGACTGGAGATAATGAGTCTCCAGCGAAAATAGTAAACTATTATTGCTTAATGGATGTGATGACACTCCAACAATGAACATATGTGAAAAGATGTAGCCTCAAAATCAGGCAATGTAGAATTTAATACCTTTTTGAAATTATTTAATATATAATTTTCCTATTTGGGCAGCATTACAAGTTAATTTTAAGGCTGACCATAGCCATACCATTCCAAGATATTAAAAATCAGTTCATAGTTGTGTGTCAGGGCTATAATATCATGCTGACCACATTTTGTGTGAATGTGATGAACCCCCTAGGAAGAGTATTTCAAAGTTTGGTACGTGAAAAAACACTTAAAAACACACAAAATCCAAAATAGCTCACTTCCTGTTGGGAAAAGTTAAGGGATGCAAATGAGAAATGTGTGTGTCTTGAGGAGACCCTTATGCCTACCAGACGTGGTGCATTTACGTGAAAGTATATGTCCACAATATTAGAAAAAAGCCATAGGGGGCGCTGTGTAGCCACGCCCAGATGAATGTGGATATGGATGTGATTGCACTCCAAAAGTGAATATATTTGTAAAATATCAGCCCGATCAGATGATGTAGAACGGAATTAAGCCCACTTCCTGTTTTTGGGCGTAACGTGTGTATTATACGCCTCGCCATTGCCAAACCGTTTGAGATATCAAAAATCCTTTCGTCATTTAGGGTCAGGACTATTCTAAGATCATGATGACTACATTTGGTGTGAATGTGATGAATACCTTAGCAGGAACGCATACAAACATGATAAAAACCTCACGTCCGTTGCCAGATGGTGGCGCTATAACATTGATTTCTTCTTGGTATTTGGATGTGATTACACTCTAACAGTGAACATATTTGTAAAATATCAGCCAGATCAGACAATGTAGACCATGAATTTATGGCAACTTCCTGTTGGCGCGGCGTGACATGAAAATTGTACGCCTCGCCATGACCATACCGTTTGAGATATCAAAAATATCCTTTGGAATTAGTATCATGACTATCCTGAGACCACTTTGACCACATTTCGTGTGAATGCAGTGAACCCCCTAGGAGGAGTACTTAAAAGTGTAGTACGTGTAAAATGCACAAAATTCAAAATGGCTGACTTCCTGTTTACATATTTGATTCGATACGAATGAGAAATGTGTTTGTCCAGAGGAGCCCCACATGCATACCAAATTAGGTGAAGGTAGCTCAAAGTGCCTGTCCACAATAGAAGACAAAGCATTAGGGGGCGCTGTGGAGTCCCTTGGCCACGCCCAGGTCTGAGCATCTGATACATCCTGACAGCCAACACTTCTCATGTGTGTGCAAAATTCTGTGAGTTTCCATCCATGGTAAGCACCTGAAAAATGCAAAATACATTGAAAAAAAAGAGAATAATAATTATAGGGGGCGCTGTCTAGCCACGCCCCGATTGATATGTATATATCTGATATTGTACTGCTACAGTGAACATATTTGTAAAATATCAGCCAGATCGGACGATGTCGAAAAAAAAGTCATTTTTTTGCACGCAATATGTGTACTGTACGACTCGCCATTTCCATACCGTTTGAGATATCAAAAATCCCTTCACAACTTAGCGTAAGGACTATCTTAAGATCATGCTGACCGCATTTGGTGTGAATGTGCTGAATGCCCTAGCAGGAATGCATACAAATATGTTAAAGACCTCACTTCCTGTTGCCAGATGGTGGCGCTATAACATTGACCTGTTCTTGGGATATGGATGTGATTATAGTCCAACAATAAACGTATTTCTAAAATATCAGCCAGATCAGACGATGTAGACCATGAAATTATGGCCACTTCCTGTTGGCGCGGCGTGACATAAAAATTGTACTCCTCCCCATGACCGTCCCGTTTGAGCTATCAAAAATATCCTGGCAATTTAGCATCATGACTATCCTGAGACCATTCTGACCACAGGTGGTGTGAATGCGATGAACCCCCTAGGAGGAGTACTTAAAAGTGTAGTACATGTAAAACTCAGAAAATCCAAAATGGCTGACTTCCTGTTTGGATATTTGATTAGATCCGAATGAGAAATGTGTTTGGACTGAGGAGCGCTATATGGCCACCAAATTAGGTGCAGGTAGCTCAAAGTGCCTGCCCACAATAGAAGACAATGCGATAGGGGGCGCTGTGGAGTCCCTCGGCGACGCCCAGGTCTGAGCATCTGAGAGCTCCTGACAGCAACCACTTCTGATGTGTGGGCAAAATGTCAAGACTTTTTACCCATGGCAAGGCCCTCAAAAAAGCCCATTTGCCTGAAGAAAAAGAATAATAATAATAATAATAATAATAATAATAATAATAATCCTTCCAATAACAATAGGGTCCTTCGCACCCTACGGTGCTTGGGCCCTAATAATAATCCTTCCAATAACAATAGGGTCCTTCGCACCCTACGGTGCTTGGGCCCTAATAATAATAATAATAATAATAATCCTTCCAATAACAATAGGGTCCTTCGCACCCTACGGTGCTTGGGCCCTAATAATAATCCTTCCAATAACAATAGGGTCCTTCGCACCCTACGGTGCTTGGGCCCTAAATATAGCTGCAAGCAGCAATGAACGGGCCCAAGCACCATGGGCGCAACCGCCTTGGTGGCACAGTTGTGCCAATGACATGTTTCACAATATGTTCACACTTTGGAAATAATCACCTTCCTGGACAACGAATAGTGTGCACAGGAATTCCCCTTTGATCAATGAAGATGTTGCTGCTGCTATTGGAATGCATTAATGATACAAGCCTCACTTCCTGTTGCCAGATGGTGGCGCTATAATATTGAGCTGTGTATGGTTTATGGATTTGATTACACTCCAATTATTAACATATTTGTACATTTTCAGCCAAATTGGAAGATGTCAATAAAATTAAAGCCACTTCCTTTTGCCAGATGGTGGCGCTATGCCATTGAGCCTTTCTTGGTATATGGATGAGATTACACTCCAAAAATGAACATGTGTGAAGTTTCTGCCACCTCAGACAATGTAGAATGAAACAAAAATTACTTCTTGCTTGCACATTGTAATAATATGCTCCAGTCCTGTATGGAGAGCACAGATGAATTAATTTCCATAGATTTTACAGCGGGAGGCAAAATTTACGCTTGAGAAGTCATTCGGTTATAAATATGCACTCAAAATAAAACCATTGGCGTAAAGAAACTATTCAACTTTATTGTAGCCGCACCGGGGATGGAACCGCGGACCTTGCCTGTCTTAATCCACTGTCTGAACCATTAAGCTATACTGCCCTCTTATACACGTACGCCATCTATTGGCCAAAAGTTGTATGTTTCCTTTTATCCTGGTTAAATAATTTCTCTCCGAAGTATCGGATAATATTGCATTAAACGTCGAGTTAGCCAGCATCATTCTTTTCCATTTCACCGGTAATTATGCTGCCTGAAACGCATTTGTTCAGCCAAATCTAAAGCAGGTGCCAAGTCTCTGCCCTCAATCCGGTACTTTCATATTAAGTCAAAAATTCCTAGCGAAATTGTATGTTCTCTTAATTCGTGTTTAATGACAGGCAAAATAAACTAAAATTATCTGGCGATTTAACTGAAAGTTTTCTATTCATGTAAATAAACGTAGCTGACCTGTTTTTTGACTCACACAGACAGTGGACAGGCTGGCTGCTGTTAGCCAATGCGCGTCATCTCGCAACGACCTGCATGCCATACCTTTGTTGAACATAACGGTCTCATGTTAACACAGAGTTCGACCAGAGCCATCTCAAACGTTAACGTTTCTTTTTGACTTTTGACTCTTTTAAATATATGGTACTCTCCTGCCAGTTAAAGACAGTCATTAAATGTCTTTAATATTTATTTCAGATATTCTATTCATATAATGAAAATAGATGCAAAGAAACGTCGGGCTGGGTGTTGTCAATACATTTTGTGACGTAGGCTGCAGCTGTAAATCATACATCGTTATGCCTACTGGCTCGCTAGAAAAAAAAAAAAAAACCTATCGTTGAAAAATCAGTTGAAGGAAGAAAAATATAAAAGTTCCACTTTCTGCCAATAAATGGAATCCCCGTATCAGAAATGGGGGGAAGTTACAGCGACGCAGTTAGTCTGTGAGTAGAATAGATTGTGTAGACAACTTCACTGTTTCCACAAAGGAACCAAAAATGTGCTTTTTAACAGGACTTGGTCAGTGTAATGATATAAATGCTAGCATTCGATTATGGTCAACGGTACCGAAAATGCCCGTTGCACCAGCCATCATAACAAATGTCCCAATATAGGATCGATTTAAACCTCTATATATTTTTATTTCACGTTGACAGTGTAGGCTATTATGTGTATTCCGACGCGAATTACATTTAATTGGGTTACGGCATTCACTTCAATCGAATGAAGTCAAATAGAAACGGCTCGAAATCCTTAATAAGGCTTCTTGGTTTTCAAGCTAACTTTCCGAACAGCTGTTTTGTATTGAGTCCTTAAAATGCTACAACACGGTTTTTTATAAACCAAATAACATTGAACGTCATTGCAAGATATGCATTATATGTGTTAATCTTTGAAATATATGATACTTTCCTGCCAGTAAAAGCCTGTCTTTTATTTTAGTTATTCAATCCATAAAATTAAGGTGGATGAGAAAAAACGTTGCTGTGGGCTGGGTGTTGTCAGTACATTTTGTCACGTAGGCTGCCGCTGTTACTCATACATCGTTATGGTTACTGGCTCGCAAAAAGAAACAAAACTTGTATTTGAGAAATCAGTTGAGAAACAATACCAAGTTTTGCCAGTAGATGGCAGTCGCGTATTAGAAATGGGAGAGTCATTTGCGACTTGCCTTGAAGTTTTAAGACTGGATATAATGAGTCTCCAGCGAAAATAGTGAACTATTATTGCTTAATGGATGTGATGACACTCCAACAATGAACATATATGAAAAGTTGTAGCCTCAAAATCAGGCAATGTAGAATTTAATACCTTTTTGAAATGATTTAATACATAATTGTATTAAAACATGAACTGTTTGGGCAGCATTACAAGTTAATTTTAAGGCTGACCATAGCCATACCATTCCAAGATATTAAAAATCAGTTCATAGTTGTGTGTCAGGGCTATAATATCATGCTGACCACATTTTGTGTGAATGTGATGAACCCCCTAGGAAGAGTATTTCAAAGTTTGGTACGTGAAAAAACACTTAAAAACACACAAAATCCAAAATAGCTCACTTCCTGTTGGGAAAAGTTAAGGGATGCAAATGAGAAATGTGTGTGTCTTGAGGAGACCCTTATGCCTTCCAGACGTGGTGCATTTACGTGAAAGTATATGTCCACAATATTAGAAAAAAGCCATAGGGGGCGCTGTGTAGCCACGCCCAGATGAATGTGGATATGGATGTGATTGCACTCCAAAAGTGAATATATTTGTAAAATATCAGCCCGATCAGATGATGTAGAACGGAATTAAGCCCACTTCCTGTTTTTGGGCGTAACGTGTGTATTATACGCCTCGCCATTGCCAAACCGTTTGAGATATCAAAAATCCTTTCGTCATTTAGGGTCAGGACTATTCTACGATCATGATCTCTACATTTGGTGTGAATGTGATGAATACCTTAGCAGGAACGCATACAAACATGATAAAAACCTCACGTCCGTTGCCAGATGGTGGCGCTATAACATTGATTTCTTCTTGGTATTTGGATGTGATTACACTCTAACAGTGAACATATTTGTAAAATATCAGCCAGATCAGACAATGTAGATCATGAATTTATGGCAACTTCCTGTTGGCGCGGCGTGACATGAAAATTGTACGCCTCGCCATGACCATACCGTTTGAGATATCAAAAATATCCTTTGGAATTAGTATCAGGACTATCCTGAGACCAATTTGACCACATTTCGTGTGAATGCAATGAACCCCCTAGGAGGAGTACTTAAAAGTGTAGTACGTGTAAAATGCACAAAATTCAAAATGGCTGACTTCCTGTGTACATATTTGATTCGATGCGAATGAGAAATGTGTTTGTCCAGAGGAGTCCCACATGCATACCAAATTAGGTGAAGGTAGCTCAAAGTGCCTGTCCACAATAGAAGACAAAGCATTAGGGGGCGCTGTGGAGTCCCTTGGCCACGCCCAGGTCTGAGCATCTGATACATCCTGAAAGCCAACACTTCTCATGTGTGTGCAAAATTCTGTGAGTTTCCATCCATGGCAAGCACCTCAAAAATGCAAAATACATTGAAAAAAAAGAGAATAATAATTATAGGGGGCGCTGTCTAGCCACGCCCCGATTGATATGTATATATCTGATATTGTACTGCTACAATGAACATATTTGTAAAATATCAGCCAGATCGGACGATGTCGAAAAAAAAGTCATTTTTTTGCACGCAATATGTGTACTGTACGACTCGCCATTTCCATACCGTTTGAGATATCAAAAATCCCTTCACAACTTAGCGTAAGGACTATCTTACGATCATGCTGACCGCATTTGGTGTGAATGTGCTGAATGCCCTAGCAGGAAGGCATACAAATATGTTAAAGACCTCACTTCCTATTGCCAGATGGTGGCGCTATAACACTGACCTGTTCTTGGGATATGGATGTGATTACACTCCAACAATAAACAAATTTCTAAAATATCAGCCAGATCAGACAATGTAGACCATGAAATTATGGCCACTTCCTGTTGGCGTGGCGTGACATAAAAATTGTAATCCTCCCCGTGACTGTCCCGTTTGAGCTATCAAAAATATCCTGGCAATTTAGCATCATGACTATCCTGAGACCATTCTGACCACAGTTGGTGTGAATGCGATGAACCCCCTAGGAGGAGTACTTAAAAGTGTAGTACGTGTAAAACTCAGAAAATCCAAAATGGCTGACTTCCTGTTTGGATATTTGATTAGATCCGAATGAGAAATGTGTTTGGACCGAGGAGCGCTATTTGGCCACCAAATTAGGTGCAGGTAGCTCAAAGTGCCTGCCCACAATAGAAGACAATGCGATAGGGGGCGCTGTGGAGTCCCTCGGCCACGCTTAGGTCTGAGCATCTGAGAGCTCCTGACAGCAACCACTTCTGATGTGTGTGCAAAATGTCAAGACTTTTTACGCATGGCAAAGCCCTCAAAAAAGCCCATTTGCCTGATGAAAAAGAATAATAATAATAATAATAATAATAATAATAATAATAATCCTTCCAATAACAATAGGGTCCTTCGCACCCTACGGTGCTTGGGCCCTAATAATAATAATAATAATAATAATAATAATAATAATAATCCTTCCAATAACAATAGGGTCCTTCGCACCCTACGGTGCTTGGGCCCTAATAATAATAATAATAATCCTTCCAATAACAATAGGGTCCTTCGCACCCTACGGTGCTTGGGCCCTAATAATAATCCTTCCAATAACAATAGGGTCCTTCGCACCCTACGGTGCTTGGGCCCTAAATATAGCTGCAAGCAGCAATGAACGGGCCCAAGCCCCATGGGGGCAACCGCCTTGGTGGCATAGTTCTGCCAATGACATGTTTCACAACATGTACACACTTTGGAAATAATCACCTTCCTGGACAACGTATAGTGTGCACTGGAATTTCCCTTTGATCAATGAAGATGTTGGCGCTGCTATTGGAATGCATCAATGATATAAGCCTCACTTCATGTTGCCAGATGGTGGCGCTATATTATTGATCCGTGTATGTTTTTTTAATTTGATTACACTCCAGAAATAAACATATTTGTACATTTTCAGCCACATCGGAAGATGTTCAGCGAAATTAAGGTCAATTCCTGTTTCCAGATGATGCTGCTATAACATTGAGTCGTTTTTGGAATATGGATTTGATTACACTCCAACACTGAGCATCTGTTTAAAGTTGCAGTCACATCAGACATTGGAGAATTTAAGTATGACCACTTCCTGTTTGTCTGGCATGATGTGTTTTTTATGTGCCTGACCATAGCTATATCATCCCAGTAAATCAAAAATCTGTTTTGTCAGGACCATCCTAGCATCATGCTGACCACATTTACCGTGAATGTCATGAACCCATTGAAAAATAATGCTTAAGAATGCAATATAAGGCTCACTTCTTGTTGCCAGCGGGTGGCGCTTTGCCATTTAGCCTTTATTGGAAAATGGATGAGATTACACTCCAAAAATGAACGTGTGAAGTTTCAGCCACATCAGACAATGTAGAATGAAATAAAAATAACGTCTTGCTTGCACATTGTGATAACATGCTACAGTCCTGTATGGAGAGCAGAGATTAATTAATTTCCATAGTTTTTACACGGGGAGGCACAATTTATGCTTGAAAAGTCATTAGGCCATAAATATGCACTCAAAATGAAAACAATTGGCTTCAAGAAACTATTCAAATTCATTGTGGCTGCAGCGGGGATCGAACGGCTGAATTTGCGTGCCTTAATCCACCGCCCTAACCATTACGCTATACTGCCCGTTTATACACGGGTGCCATCTATTGGCCAAATGTCTCCTTTTATCTTGGTTTAATAATTTCTCTACGAAGTGTCGGATAATATTGCACGAAACGTCTAGTTAACCTGCATCATTCTTTTCCATTTCACTGGTAATTATGCTGCCTGAAACGCATTTGTTCAGCCAAATCTAAAAGAGATGCCAACTCTCTGCCCTCAATACAGTATTTTCATATTAATTTACCATTCCTAGCGAAATTGTATGTTCTCTTAATTCGTGTTTAATGACAAGCCTAATAAACTAACATAGCTGGCGATTTAACTGAAAGTTTTCTATTCATGTAAACCAACGTAGCTGACCTGTTTTTTGACTCACACAGACAGTGGACTGGCTGGCTGCTGTTAGCCCGTGCGTGTCATCTCGCAACGACCTGCATGTGATACCTTTGTTGAACAAAACGGTCTCATGTTAACACAGCGTTCGAGCAGAGCCACCTCAGACGCTAAAGTTTCTTTTTGACTTCATGTGTTAATCTTTTAAAAATATGATACTCTCCTGCCAGTTAAAGCCTGTCTTTAAGTCTTTAAATGTCTTTAATATTTATTTTAGTTATTCAATTCATGTAATGAAAATAGATGCAAAGAAACGTCGGGCTGGGTGTTGTCAATACATTTTGTCACGTAGGCTGCAGCTGTAAATCATACATCGTTATGCCTACTGGCTCGCTAGAAAAAAACAAAAAACCTATCGTTGAAAAATCACTTGAAGGAAGAAAAAAATGAAAGTACCACTTTCTGCCAATAAATTGAATCGCCGTATCAGAAATGGGGGGAAGTTACAGCGACGCAGTTAGTCTGTGAGTAGAACAGATTGTGTAGACAACTTCACTGTTTCCACAAAGGAACCAAAAATGTGCTTTTTAACAGGACTTGGTCAGTGTAATGATATAAATGCTAGCATTCGATTATGGTCAACGGTACCGAAAATGCCCGTTGCACCAGCCATCATAACAAATGTCCCAATACAGGATCGATTTAAACTTCTATATATTTTTATTTCACGTTGACAGTGTAGGCTATTATGTGTATTCCGACGCGAATTACATTTAATTGGCTTACGGCATTCACTTCAATCGAATGAAGTCAAATAGAAACGGCTCGAATTCCTTAATAAGGCTTCTTGGTTTTCAAGCCAACTTTCCGAACAGCTGTTTTGTATTGAGTCCTTAAAATGCTACAATACGTTTTTTTTTTAATCCAAATAACATTGAACGTCAAAGCAATATATGCATTATATGTGTTAATCTTTTAAATATATGATACTTTCCTGCCAGTAAAAGCCTGTTTTTTATTTTAGTTATTCAATCGAGTTAATTAAGATAGATGAGAAAAAACGTTGCTGTGGGCTGGGTGTTTTCAATACATTTTGTCATGTAGGCTGCCGCTGTTACTCATACATCGTTATGGTTACTGGCTCGCAAAAAGAAACAAAACTTGTCGTTGAGAAATCACTTTATCCAAGAAAAAGAGAAACCATACCGAAAATTAGAAAGAATACTAACCTTTGCCACTAGATGGCAGTCGCGTATTAGAAATGGGAGAGTCAGTTGCGACTTGAGTTGAAGTTTTAAGACTGGAGATAATGAGTCTCCAGCGAAAATAGTAAACTATTATTGCTTAATGGATGTGATGACACTCCAACAATGAACATATGTGAAAAGATGTAGCCTCAAAATCAGGCAATGTAGAATTTAATACCTTTTTGAAATTATTTAATATATAATTTTCCTATTTGGGCAGCATTACAAGTTAATTTTAAGGCTGACCATAGCCATACCATTCCAAGATATTAAAAATCAGTTCATAGTTGTGTGTCAGGGCTATAATATCATGCTGACCACATTTTGTGTGAATGTGATGAACCCCCTAGGAAGAGTATTTCAAAGTTTGGTACGTGAAAAAAAACACTTAAAAACACACAAAATCCAAAATAGCTCACTTCCTGTTGAGAAAAGTTAAGGGATGCAAATGAGAAATGTGTGTGTCTTGAGGAGACCCTTATGCCTACCAGACGTGGTGCATTTACGTGAAAGTATGTGTCCACAATATTAGAAAAAAGCCATAGGGGGCGCTGTGTAGCCACGCCCAGATGAATGTGGATATGGATGTGATTGCACTCCAAAAGAATATATATATATTTGCAAAATATCAGCCCGATCAGATGATGTAGAACGGAATTAAGCCCACTTCCTGTTTTTGGGTGTAACGTGTGTATTATACGCCTCGCCATTGCCAAACCGTTTGAGATATCAAAAATCCTTTCGTCATTTAGGGTCAGGACTATTCTAAGATCATGATGACTACATTTGGTGTGAATGTGATGAATACCCTAGCAGGAACGAATACAAACATGATAAAAACCTCACTTCCGTTGCCAGATGGTGGCGCTATAACATTGACTTCTTCTTGGTATATGGATGTGATTACACTCTAACAGTGAACATATTTGTAAAATATCAGCCAGATCAGACAATGTAGACCATGAATTTATGGCTACTTCCTGTTGGCGCGGCGTGACATGAAAATTGTACGCCTCGCCATGACCATACCGTTTGAGATATCAAAAATATCCTTTGGAATTAGTATCATGACTATCCTGAGACCGGTTTGACCACATTTCGTGTGAATGCAATGAACCCCCTAGGAGGAGTACTTAAAAGTGTAGTACGTGTAAAATGCACAAAATTCTAAATGGCTGACTTCCTGTTCACATATTTGATTGGATGCGAAAGAGAAATGTGTTTGTCCAGAGGAGCCCCACATGCATACCAAATTAGGTGAAGGTTGCTCCAAGTGCCTGTCCACAATAGAAGAAAAAGCATTAGGGGGCGCTGTGGAGTCCCTCGGCCACGCCCAGGTCTGAGCATCTGATACATCCTGACAGCCAACACTTCTCATGTGTGTGCAAAATTCTGTGAGTTTTCATCCATGGCAAGCACCTCAAAAATGCAAAATACATTGAAAAAAAAGAGAATAATAGTTATAGGGGGCGCTGTCTAGCAACGCCCCGATTGATATGTATATATTTCATATTGTACTCCAACAGTGAACATATTCATAAAATATCAGCCAGATCGGACGATGTCGAAAAAAAAGTCATTTTTTTGCACGCAATATGTGTACTGTACGACTCGCCATTTTCATACCGTTTGAGATATCAAAAATCCCTTCACAGCTTATGGTCATGACTATCCTAAGATCATGCTGACCACATTTCGTGTGAATGTGATGAATGCCCTAGCAGAAAGGCATACAAATATGATAAAGACCTCACTTCCTGTTGCCAGATGGTGGCGCTATAACATTGACCCGTTCTTGGGATATGGATGTGATTATACTCCAACAATAAACGTATTTCTAAAATATCAGCCAGATCAGACGATGTAGACCATGAAATTACGGCCACTTCCTGTTGGCGTGGCGTGACATAAAAATTATACGCCTCCCCAGGACCGTCCCGTTTGAGCTATCAAAAATATCCTGGCAATTTAGCATCATGAATATCCTGAGACCATTCTGACCACAGGTGGTGTGAATGTGATGAACCCCCTAGGAGGAGTACTTAAAAGTGTAGTACGTGTAAAACACACAAAATCCAAAATAGCTCACTTCCTGTTCGCATATTTGCATCAATGCGAATGAGAAATGTGTTTGAATTGAGGAGCCACACATGTTTACCAAAATAGTTTCTTGTAGTTCAAAGTGCCTGCCCACAATAGACAACAATGCAATGGGAGGGGGGGGGTCAGCGCAATAGGGGGCGCTGTGGAGTCCCTCGGCCACACCCAGGTCTGAGCATCTGATAGATCCTGACGGCCACCACTTCTGATGTGTCTGCAAAATTTCAAGACTTTTTAGCCATGGCAAGGCCCTCAAAAATGCCCATTTGACGGAAGAGAAAGAATAATAATAATAATAATAATAATAATAATAATAATAATAATAATAATAATAATCCTTCCAATAACAATAGGGTCCTTCGCACCCTACGGTGCTTGGGCCCTAATAATAATAATAAATATAGCTGCAAGCAGCAATGAACGGGCCCAAGCACCATGGGCGCAACCGCCTTGGTGGCATAGTTGTGCCAATGACATGTTTCACAATATGTACACACTTTGGAAATAATCACCTTCCTGGACAATGTATACTGTGCACAGGAATTCCCCTTTGATCAATGAAGATGTTGCTGCTGCTATTGGAATGCAACAATGATATGAGCCTCACTTCCTATTTCCAGATGGTGGCGCTATAATATTGAGCCGGGTATGGTTTATGTATTTGATTTCACTCCAAAAATTAACATATTTGTACATTTTCAGCCAAATTGGAAGATGTCGAGTAAAATTAAAGCCACTTCCTGTTGCCAGATGGTGGCGCTATAACATTGAGCAATTTTTGGTATATGGATTTAATTACACTCCAATAATAAAAATATTTCTACATTTTCAGCCACATCGGAAGATGTCGAGTGAAATTAAGGCCACTTCCTGTTGCCAGATGGTGGCGCTATGCCATTGAGCCTTTATTGGTATATGGATGAGATTACACTCCAAAAATGAACATGTGTGATGTTTCAGCCACATCAGACAATGTAGAATGAAACAAAAACAACTTCTTGCTTGCACATTGTGATAACATGCTACATTCCTGTATGGAGAGCAGAGATGAATTAATTTCCATAGATTTTACAGCGGGAGGCACAATTTATGCTTTAAAAGTCATTCGGTTATAAATATGCACTCAAAATAAAACCATTGGCTTAAAGAAACTATTCAACTTTATTGTGGCCGCACCGGGGATGGAACCGCGGACCTTGCATGTCTTAATCCACTGCCTGAACCATTAAACTATACTGCCCTCTTATACACGTACGCCATCTATTGGCCAAAAGTTGTATGTTTCCTTTTATCTTGGTTAAATAATTTCTCTATGAAGTGTCTGATAATATTGCATTAAACGTCTCGTTAGCCAGCATCATTCTTTTCCATTTCACCGGTAATTATGCTGCCTGAAACGCATTTGTTCAGCCAAATCTAAAGGAGATGCCAAGTCTCTGCCCTCAATCCGGTATTTTCATATTAAGTCAAAAATTCCTAGCGAAATTGTATGTTCTCTTAATTCGTGTTTAATGACAAGCAAAATAAACTAACATAGCTGGCGATTTAACTGAAAGTTTTCTATTCATGTAAACAAACGTAGCTGACCTGTTTTTTGACTCACACAGACAGTGGACAGGCTGGCTGCTGTTAGCCAATGCGCGTCATCTCGCAACGACCTGCACGCCATACCTTTGTTGAACATAACGGTCTCATGTTAACACAGAGTTCGACCAGAGCCATCTCAAACGTTAACGTTTCTTTTTGACTTTTTTAAATATATGCTACTCTCCTGCCAATTAAAGACAGTCATTAAATGTCTTTAATATTTATTTCAGATATTCTATTCATATCATGAAAATAGATGCAAAGAAACGTCGGGCTGGGTGTTGTCAATACATTTTGTCACGTAGGCTGCAGCTGTAAATCATACATCGTTATGCCTACTGGCTCGCTAGAAAAAAAAAAAAAACCTATCGTTGAAAAATCACTTGAAGGAAGAAAAATATAGAAGTTCCACTTTCTGCCAATAAATGGATTCCCCGTATCAGAAATGGGGGGAAGTTACAGCGACGCAGTTAGTCTGTGAGTAGAATAGATTGTGTAGACAACTTCACTGTTTCCACAAAGGAACCAAAAATGTGCTTTTTAACAGGACTTGGTCAGTGTAATGATACAAATGCTAGCATTCGATTATGGTCAACGGTACCGAAAATGCCCGTTGCACCAGCCATCATAACAAATGTTCCAATATAGGATCGATTTAAACCTCTATATAGTTTTATTTCACGTTGACAGTGTAGGCTATTATGTGTATTCCGACGCGAATTACATTTAATTGGGTTACGGCATTCACTTCAATCGAATGAAGTCAAATAGAAACGGCTCGAATTCCTTAATAAGGCTTCTTGGTTTTCAAGCTAACTTTCCGAACAGCTGTTTTGTATTGAGTCCTTAAAATGCTACAACACGGTTTTTTTAAAACCAAATAACATTGAACGTCATTGCAAGATATATGCAATACCAACTTTTGCCAGTAGATGGCAGTCGCGTATTAGAAATGGGAGAGTCATTTGCGACTTGCGTTGAAGTTTTAAGACTGGATATAATGAGTCTCCAGCGAAAATAGTGAACTATTATTGCTTAATGGATGTGATGACACTCTAACAATGAACATATGTGAAAAGTTGTAGCCTCAAAATCAGGCAATGTAGAATTTAATACCTTTTTGAAATTATTTAATACATAATTGTATTAAAACATGAACTGTTTGGGCAGCATTACAAGTAAATTTTAAGGCTAACCATAGCCATACCATTCCAAGATATTAGAAATCAGTTCATAGTTGTGTGTCAGGGCTATAATATCATGCTGACCACATTTTGTGTGAATGTGATGAACCCCCTAGGAAGAATATTTCAAAGTTTGGTACGTGAAAAAACACTTAAAAACACACAAAATCCAAAATAGCTCACTTCCTGTTGGGAAAAGTTAAGGGATGCAAATGAAAAATGTGTGTGTCTTGAGGAGACCCTTATGCCTACAAGACGTGGTGCATTTACGAGAAAGTATATGTCCACAATATTAGAAAAAAGCCATAGGGGGCGCTGTGTAGCCACGCCCAGATGAATGTGGATATGGATGTGATTGCACTCCAAAAGTGAATATATTTGTAAAATATCAGCCCGATCAGATGATGTAGAACGAAATTAAGCCAACTTCCTGTTTTTGAGCGTAACGTGTGTATTATACGCCTCGCCATTGCCAAACCGTTTGAGATATCAAAAATCCTTTCGTCATTTAGGGTCAGGACTATTCTAAGATCATGATGACTACATTTGGTGTGAATGTGATGAATACCCTAGCAGGAACGCATACAAACATGATAAAAACCTCACGTCCGTTGCCAGATGGTGGCGCTATAACATTGATTTCTTCTTGGTATATGGATGTGATTACACTCTAACAGTGAACATATTTGTAAAATATCAGCCAGATCAGACAATGTAGACCATGAATTTATGGCTACTTCCTGTTGGCGCGGCGTGACATGAAAATTGTACGCCTCGCCATGACCATACCGTTTGAGATATCAAAAATATCCTTTGGAATTAGTATCATGACTATCCTGAGACCGCTTTGACCACATTTCCTGTGAATGTAATGAACCCCCTAGGAGGAGTACTTAAAAGTGTAGTACGTGTAAAATTCACAAAATTCAAAATGGCTGACTTCCTGTTCACATATTTGATTCGATGCGAATGACAAATGTGTTTTTCCAGAGGAGGCCCACATGCATACCAAATTAGGTGAAGGTTGCTCAAAGTGCCTGTCCACAATAGAAGACAAAGCAATAGGGGGCGCTGTGGAGTCCCTCGGCCATGCCCAGGTCTGAGCATCTGATACATCCTGAGAGCCAAAACTTCGCATGTGTGTGCAAAATTCCGTGAGTTTTCATCCATGGCAAGCACCTCAAAAATGCAAAATACATTGAAAAAAAAGAGAATAATAATTATAGGGGGCGCTGTCTAGCCACGCCCCGATTGATATGTATATATTTCATATTGTACTCCAACAGTGAACATATTTGTAAAATATCAGCCAGATCGGACGATGTCGAAAAAAAAGTCATTTTTTTGCACGCAATATGTGTACTGTACGACTCGCCATTTCCATACCGTTTGAAATATCAAAAATCCCTTCACAGCTTATGGTCATAACTATCCTAAGATCATGCTGACCACATTTCGTGTGAATGTGATGAATGCCCTAGCAGGAAGGCATACAAATATGATAAAGACCTCACTTCCTGTTGCCAGATGGTGGCGCTATAACATTGACTCGTTCTTGGGATATGGATGTGATTATACTTCAACAATAAACGTATTTCTAAAATATCAGCCAGATCAGACAATGTAGACCATGAAATTACGGCCACTTCCTGTTGGCGCGGCGTGACATAAAAATTGTACTCCTCCCCATGACTGTCCCGTTTGAGCTATCAAAAATATCCTGGCAATTTAGCATCATGAATATCCGGAGACCATTCTGACCACAGGTGGTGTGAATGTGATGAACCCCCTAGGAGGAGTACTTAAAAGTGCAGTACGTGTAAAACGCACAAAATCCAAAATGGCTGACTTCCTGTTTGTATATTTGATTAGATGCAAATTAGAAATGTGTTTGGTCCGAGGAGTGCTATATGCGTACTAAATTTGGTGAAGGTAGCTCAAAGTGCCTGCCCACAATAGATGACAATGCGATAGGGGGCGCTGTAGAGTCCCTCGGCCACGCCCAGGTCTGAGCATCTAATCGATCCTGAAGGTCCTCATTTCTGATGTGTGTGCAAAATTCCCAGACTTTTTATGCATGGCAAGCACCTCAAAAAGGCCCATTTGCATATAGAAAAAAGAATAATAATAAATATAGCTGCAAGCAGCAATGAACGGGCCCAAGCACCATGGGCGCAACCGCCTTGGTGGCATAGTTGTGCCAATGACATGTTTAACAATATGTACACACTTTGGAAATAATCACCTTCCTTGGCAATGTATAGTATGCACAGGAATTCCCCTTTGATCAATGAAGATGGTGGTGTTGCTATTGGAATGCATCAATGATATGAGACTCACTTCCTGTTGTCAGATGGTGGCGCTATGATATTGAGCCGTGTATGGTTTTTGAATTTGATTACACTCCAATAATAAACCTATTTCTAAATTTTCAGCCACATCGGAAGATGTTGAGTGAAATTAAGGTCAATTCAATGTTCTAGTTTCCAGATGGTGGCGCTATAACATTGAGTCGTTTTTGGAATATGGATTTAATTACACTCCAACAATATACATATTTCTAAATTTTCGGCCACATCGGAAGATGTCAAGTAAAATTAAAGCCACTTCCTGTTGCCAGATGGTGGCGCTAAAACATTGAGTCATTTTTGGGATATGGATGTGATTACACTCCCACAACGAACATATCTGTGTAATATCAACCAGATCAGACCATCTAGAATGAAATTACGACCACTTCCTGTTGCCGCGGCGAGACCTCAAATTGTACGCCTCGCCATAGCCGTACCGTTTCACACATCAGAAATATCCTTTCAATTTAGCATCAGGATTATCCTGAGACCATTCTCACCACATTTGGTGTGAATGTGATGAACTCCCTAGGAGGAGTATTTCAGAGTTTGGTACGTGTAAAAACACTTAAAAACACACAAAATCCAGAATAGCTCACTTCCTGTTTGGAAAAGTTAAGGGATGCAAATGAGAAATGTGTGTGTCTTGAGGAGACCCATATGCATACCATATTCGGTGAATTTACGTGAAAGTATATGTCCACAATATTAGAAAAGAACCATAGGGGGCGCTGCGTAGCCACGCCCAGATGAATGTGGATATGGATGTGATTGCACTCCAACAGTGAATATATCTGTAAAATTTCAGCCCAATCAGACGATGTAGAACGGAATTAAGCCCACTTCCTGTTTTCGCTCGTAACGTGTGTATTGTACGCCTCGCCATTGCCAAACCATTTGAGATATTAAAAATCCGTTTGGCTTTTAGGGTCAGGACTATCCTAAGATCATGCTGACTTCATTTGGTGTGAATGTGATGAATACCCTAGCAGGAACACATACAAATATGATAAAAACCTCACTTCCTGTTGCCAGATGGTGGCGCTATAACATTGACTTCTTCTTGGGACATGGATGTGAGTATACTCACACAATGAACATATTTGTGAAATATCAGCCAGATCAGACGATGTAAACCACAAAATTATGGCCACTTCCTTTTGGCGCGGCGTGACATAAAAATTGTACGCCTCGCCATGACCATACCGTTTGAGATATCAAAAATATCCTGGCAATTTAGAATCATGACTATCTTGAGACCATTCTTACCACATTTGGTGTGAATGCGATGAACCGCCTAGGAGGAGTACTTAAAAGTGTAGTACATGTGAAAACGCACAAAATTCAAAATGGCTGACTTCCTGTTCGCATATTTGCATCAATGCGAATGAGAAATGTGTTTCAATTGAGGAGCCACACATGCCTACCAAATTATGTTCATGTAGCTCAAAGTGCCTGCCCACAATAGACAACAATGCGGGGGGGGGGGGGGGGGTGGGACAGCGCAATAGGGGGCGCTGTGGAGTCCCTCGGCCACACCCAGGTCTGAGCATCTGATAGATCCTGACGGCCACCACTTCTGATGTGTCTGCAAAATTCCAAGACTTTTTAGCCAGGGCAAGGCCCTCAAAAATGCCCATTTGACGGAAGAGAAAGAATAATAATAATAATAATAATAATAATAATAATAATAATCTTTACAATAACAATAGGGTCCTTCGCACCCTACGGTGCTTGGGCCCTAATAATAATAATAATAATAATAATAATAATAATAATAATAATAATCCTTCCAATAACAATAGGGTCCTTCGCACCCTACGGTGCTTGGGCCCTAAATATAGCTGCAAGCAGCAATGAACGGGCCCAAGCCCCATGGGGGCAACCGCCTTGGTGGCATAGTTCTGCCAATGACATGTTTCACAACATGTACACACTTTGGAAATAATCACCTTCCTGGACAACGTATAGTGTGCACAGGAATTTTCCTTTGATCAATGAAGATGTTGGCGCTGCTATTGGAATGCATCAATGATATAAGCCTCACTTCCTGTTGCCAGATGGTGGCGCTATATTATTGATCCGTGTATGTTTTTTGAATTTGATTACACTCCAGAAATAAACATATTTGTACATTTTCAGCCACATCGGAAGATGTTCAGCGAAATTAAGGTCAATTCCTGTTTCCAGATGATGCTGCTATAACATTGAGTCGTTTTTGGAATATGGATTTGATTACACTCCAACACTGAGCATCTGTGTAAAGTTGCAGTCACATCAGACATTGGAGAATTTAAGTATGACCACTTCCTGTTTGTCTGGCATGATGTGTTTTTTATGTGCCTGACCATAGCTATATCATCCCAGTAAATCAAAAATCTGTTTTGTCAGGACCATCCTAGCATCATGCTGACCACATTTACCGTGAATGTCATGAACCCATTGAAAAATAATGCTTAAGAATGCAATATAAGGCTCACTTCCTGTTGCCAGCGGGTGGCGCTTTGCCATTTAGCCTTTATTGGAAAATGGATGAGATTACACTCCAAAAATGAACGTGTGAAGTTTCAGCCACATCAGACAATGTAGAATGAAATAAAAATAACGTCTTGCTTGCACATTGTGATAACATGCTACAGTCCTGTATGGAGAGCAGAGATTAATTAATTTCCATAGTTTTTACACGGGGAGGCACAATTTACGCTTGAGAAGTCATTAGGCCATAAATATGCACTCAAAATGAAAACAATTGGCTTCAAGAACCTATTCAAATTAATTGTGGCTGCAGCGGGGATCGAACGGCTGAATTTGCGTGCCTTAATCCACCGCCCTAACCATTACGCTATACTGCCCGCTTATACACTGGTGCCATCTATTGGCCAAATGTCTCCTTTTATCTTGGTTTAATAATTTCTCTACGAAGTGTCGGATAATATTGCACGAAACGTCTAGTTAACCTGCATCATTCTTTTCCATTTCACTGGTAATTATGCTGCCTGAAACGCATTTGTTCAGCCAAATCTAAAAGAGATGCCAACTCTCTGCCCTCAATACAGTATTTTCATATTAATTTACCATTCCTAGCGAAATTGTATGTTCTCTTAATTCGTGTTTAATGACAAGCCTAATAAACTAACATAGCTGGCGATTTAACTGAAAGTTTTCTATTCATGTAAACCAACGTAGCTGACCTGTTTTTTGACTCACACAGACAGTGGACTGGCTGGCTGCTGTTAGCCCGTGCGTGTCATCTCGCAACGACCTGCATGTGATACCTTTGTTGAACAAAACGGTCTCTTGTTAACACAGCGTTCGAGCAGAGCCACCTCAGACGCTAAAGTTTCTTTTTGACTTCATGTGTTAATCTTTTAAAAATATGATACTCTCCTGCCAGTTAAAGCCTGTCTTTAAGTCTTTAAATGTCTTTAATATTTATTTTAGTTATTCAATTCAGGTAATGAAAATAGATGCAAAGAAACGTCGGGCTGGGTGTTGTCAATACATTTTGTCACGTAGGCTGCAGCTGTAAATCATACATCGTTATGCCTACTGGCTCGCTAGAAAAAAACAAAAACCTATCGTTGAAAAATCACTTGAAGGAAGAAAAAAATGAAAGTACCACTTTCTGCCAATTAATTGAATCGCCGTATCAGAAATGGTTACAGCGACGCAGTTAGTCTGTGAGTAGAACAGATTGTGTAGACAACTTCACTGTTTCCACAAAGGAACCAAAAATGTGCTTTTTAACAGGACTTGGTCAGTGTAATGATATAAATGCTAGCATTCGATTATGGTCAACGGTACCGAAAATGCCCGTTGCACCAGCCATCATAACAAATGTCCCAATACAGGATCGATTTAAACCTCTATATATTTTTATTTCACGTTGACAGTGTAGGCTATTATGTGTATTCCGACGCGAATTACATTTAATTGGGTTACGGCATTCACTTCAATCGAATGAAGTCAAATAGAAACGGCTCGAATTCCTTAATAAGGCTTCTTGGTTTTCAAGCCAACTTTCCGAACAGCTGTTTTGTATTGAGTCCTTAAAATGCTACAATACGGTTTTTTAAAAATCCAAATAACATTGAACGTCAAAGCAATATATGCATTATATGTATTAATCTTTTAAATATATGATACTTTCCTGCCAGTAAAAGCCTGTTTTTTATTTTAGTTATTCAATCGAGTTAATTAAGATAGATGAGAAAAAACGTTGCTGTGGGCTGGGTGTTTTCAGTACATTTTGTCATGTAGGCTGCCGCTGTTACTCATACATCGTTATGGTTACTGGCTCGCAAAAAGAAACAAAACTTGTCGTTGAGAAATCACTTCATCCAAGAAAGAGAAACCATACCGAAAATTAGAAAGAATACTAACCTTTGCCACTAGATGGCAGTCGCGTATTAGAAATGGGAGAGTCAGTTGCGACTTGAGTTGAAGTTTTAAGACTGGAGATAATGAGTCTCCAGCGAAAATAGTAAACTATTATTGCTTAATGGATGTGATGACACTCCAACAATGAACATATGTGAAAAGATGTAGCCTCAAAATCAGGCAATGTAGAATTTAATACCTTTTTGAAATTATTTAATATATAATTTTCCTATTTGGGCAGCATTACAAGTTTATTTTGACCATAGCCATACCATTCCAAGATATTAAAAATCAGTTCATAGTTGTGTGTCAGGGCTATAATATCATGCTGACCACATTTTGTGTGAATGTGATGAACCCCCTAGGAAGAGTATTTCAAAGTTTGGTACGTGAAAAAACACTTAAAAACACACAAAATCCAAAATAGCTCACTTCCTGTTGGGAAAAGTTAAGGGATGCAAATGAGAAATGTGTGTGTCTTGAGGAGACCCTTATGCCTACCAGACGTGGTGCATTTACGTGAAAGTATATGTCCACAATATTAGAAAAAAGCCATAGGGGGCGCTGTGTAGCCATGCCCAGATGAATGTGGATATGGATGTGATTGCACTCCAAAAGTGAATATATTTGTAAAATATCAGCCCGATCAGATGATGTAGAACGGAATTAAGCCCACTTCCTGTTTTTGGGCGTAACGTGTGTATTATACGCCTCGCCATTGCCAAACCGTTTGAGATATCAAAAATCCTTTCGTCATTTAGGGTCAGGACTATTCTAAGATCATGATGACTACATTTGGTGTGAATGTGATGAATACCTTAGCAGGAACGCATACAAACATGATAAAAACCTCACGTCCGTTGCCAGATGGTGGCGCTATAACATTGATTTCTTCTTGGTATTTGGATGTGATTACACTCTAACAGTGAACATATTTGTAAAATATCAGCCAGATCAGACAATGTAGACCATGAATTTATGGCAACTTCCTGTTGGCGCGGCGTGACATGAAAATTGTACGCCTCGCCATAACCATACCGTTTGAGATATCAAAAATATCCTTTGGAATTAGTATCATGACTATCCTCAGACCACTTTGACCACATTTCGTGTGAATGCAATGAACCCCCTAGGAGGAGTACTTAAAAGTGTAGTACGTGTAAAATGCACAAAATTCAAAATGGCTGACTTCCTGTTTACATATTTGATTCGATGCAAATTAGAAATGTGTTTGTCCAGAGGAGTCCCACAAGCCTACCAAATTAGGTGAAGGTAGCTCAAAGTGCCTGTCCACAATAGAAGACAAAGCATTAGGGGGCGCTGTGGAGTCCCTTGGCCACGCCCAGGTCTGAGCATCTGATACATCCTGACAGCCAACACTTCTCATGTGTGTGCAAAATTCTGTGAGTTTCCATCCATGGCAAGAACCTCAAAAATGCAAAATACATTGAAAAAAAAGAGAATAATAATTATAGGGGGCGCTGTCTAGCCACGCCCCGATTGATATGTATATATCTGATATTGTACTGCTACAGTGAACATATTTGTAAAATATCAGCCAGATCGGACGATGTCGAAAAAAAAGTCATTTTTTTGCACGCAATATGTGTACTGTACGACTCGCCATTTCCATACCGTTTGAGATATCAAAAATCCCTTCACAACTTAGCGTAAGGACTATGTTAAGATCATGCTGACCGCATTTGGTGTGAATGTGCTGAATGCCCTAGCAGGAATGCATACAAATATGTTAAAGACCTCACTTCCTGTTGCCAGATGGTGGCGCTATAACATTGACCTGTTCTTGGGATATGGATGTGATTACACTCCAACAATAAACAAATTTCTAAAATATCAGCCAGATCAGACAATGTAGACCATGAAATTATGGCCACTTCCTGTTGGCGCGGCGTGACATAAAAATTGTACTCCTCCCCATGACCGTCCCGTTTGAACTATCAAAAATATCCTGGCAATTTAGCATCATGACTATCCTGAGACCATTCTGACCACCGTTGGTGTGAATGCGATGAACCCCCTAGGAGGAGTACTTAAAAGTGTAGTACGTGTAAAACTCAGAAAATCCAAAATGGCTGACTTCCTGTTTGGATATTTGATTAGATCCGAATGAGAAATGTGTTTGGACTGAGGAGCGCTATATGGCCACCAAATTAGGTGCAGGTAGCTCAAAGTGCCTGCCCACAATAGAAGACAATGCGATAGGGGGCGCTGTGGAGTCCCTCGGCCACGCCCAGGTCTGAGCATCTGAGAGCTCCTGACAGCAACCACTTCTGATGTGTGTGCAAAATGTCAAGACTTTTTACGCATGGCAAGGCCCTCAAAAAAGCCCATTTGCCTGAAGAAAAAGAATAATAATAATAATAATAATAATAATAATAATAATAATAATAATAAATATAGCTGCAAGCAGCAATGAACGGGCCCAAGCACCATGGGCGCAACCGCCTTGGTGGCACAGTTGTGCCAATGACATGTTTCACAATATGTACACACTTTGGAAATAATCACCTTCCTGGACAACGAATAGTGTGCACAGGAATTCCCCTTTGATCAATGAAGATGTTGCTGCTGCTATTGGAATGCATCAATGATATAAGCCTCACTTCCTATTGCCAGATGGTGGCGCTATAATATTGAGCTGTGTATGGTTTATGGATTTGATTTCACTCCAAAAATGAACATATTTGTACATTTTCAGCCAAATTGGAAGATGTCGAGTAAAATTAAAGCCACTTCCTGTTGCCAGATGGTGGCGCTATAGTATTGAGCCGTGTATGGTTTATGGATTTGATTACACTCCAATAATTAACATATTTGTACATTTTCAGCCAAATTGGAAGATGTCAAGTAAAATTAAAGCCACTTCCTGTTGCCAGATGGTGGCGCTATGCCATTGAGCCTTTCTTGGTATATGGATGAGATTACACTCCAAAAATGAACATGTGTGACGTTTCTGCCACATCAGACAATGTAGAATGAAACAAAAATTACTTCTTGCTTGCACATTGTAATAATATGCTCCAGTCCTGTATGGAGAGCAGAGATGAATAAATTTCAATAGATTTTACAGCGGGAGGCACAATTTACGCTTGAGAAGTCATTCGGTTATAAATATGCACTCAAAATAAAACCATTGGCGTAAAGAAACTATTCAACTTTATTGTGGCCGCACCGGGGATGGAACCGCGGACCTTGCATGTCTTAATCCACTGTCTGAACCATTAAGCTATACTGCCCTCTTATACACGTACGCC
Organism: Conger conger; assembly: GCF_963514075.1. Classification (NCBI taxonomy): domain Eukaryota; kingdom Metazoa; phylum Chordata; class Actinopteri; order Anguilliformes; family Congridae; genus Conger; species Conger conger. Next base: position 39,063,386 of record NC_083760.1, read on the forward strand.
ATCTATTGGCCAAAAGTTGTATGTTTCCTTTTATCCTGGTTAAATAATTTCTCTCCGAAGTGTCGGATAGTATTGCATTAAACGTCGAGTTAGCCAGCATCATTCTTTTCCATTTCACCGGTAATTATGCTGCCTGAAACGCATTTGTTCAGCCAAATCTAAAGGAGATGCCAAGTCTCTGCCCTCAATCCGGTATTTTCATATTAAGTCAAAAATTCCTAGCGAAATTGTATGTTCTCTTAATTCGTGTTTAATGACAAGCAAAATAAACTAACATATATGGCGATTTAACTGAAAGTTTTCTATTCATGTAAACAAACGTAGCTGACCTGTTTTTTTTACTCACACAGACAGTGGACAGGCTGGCTGCTGTTAGCCCATGCCTCTCATCTCGCAACGACCTGCATGCCATACCTTTGTTGAACATAACGGTCTCATGTTAACACAGAGTTCGACCAGAGCCATCTCAAACGTAAACGTTTCTCTTTGACTTTTGACTCTTTTAAATATATGCTACTCTCCTGCCAGTTAAAGACAGTCATTAAATGTCTTTAATATTTATTTCAGATATCCTATTCAAAAATGAAAATAGATGCAAAGAAACGTCGGGCTGGGTGTTGTCAATACATTTTGTCACGTAGGCTGCAGCTGTAAATCATACATCGTTATGCCTACTGGCTCGCTAGAAAAAAAAAAAAAACCTATCGTTGAAAAAATCACTTGAAGGAAGAAAAATATAAAAGTTCCACTTTCTGCCAATGAATGGAATCCCCGTATCAGAAATGGGGGGAAGTTACAGCGACACAGTTAGTCTGTGAGTAGAATAGATTGTGTAGACAACTTCACTGTTTCCACAAAGGTGATGTGCTTTTTAACAGGACTTGGTCAGTGTAATGATATAAATGCTAGCATTCGATTATGGTCAACGGTACCGAAAATGCCCGTTGCACCAGCCATCATAACAAATGTCCCAATATAGGATCGATTTAAAGCTCTATATATTTTTATTTCACGTTGACAGTGTAGGCTATTATGTGTATTCCGACGCGAATTACATTTAATTGGGTTACGGCATTCACTTCAACCGAATGAAGTCAAATAGAAACGGCTCGAATTCCTTAATAAGGCTTCTTGGTTTTCAAGCTAACTTTCCGAACAGCCGTTTTGTATTGAGTCCTTAAAATGCTACAACACGGTTTTTTTTAAACCAAATAACATTGAACGTCATTGCAAGATATATGCAATACCAACTTTTGCCAGTAGATGGCAGTCGCGTATTAGAAATGGGAGAGTCATTTGCGACTTGCGTTGAAGTTTTAATACTGGATATAATGAGTCTCCAGCGAAAATAGTGAACTATTATTGCTTAATGGATGTGATGACACTCCAACAATGAACATATGTGAAAAGTTGTAGCCTCAAAATCAGGCAATGTAGAATTGAATACCTTTTTGAAATTATTTAATACATAATTGTATTAAAACATGAACTGTTTGAGCAGCATTACAAGTAAATTTTAAGGCTGACCAGAGCCATACCATTCCAAGATATTAAAAATCAGTTCATAGTTGTGTGTCAGGGCTATAATATCATGCTGACCACATTTTGTGTGAATGTGATGAACCCCCTAGGAAGAGTATTTCAAAGTTTGGTACGTGAAAAAACACTTAAAAACACACAAAATCCAAAATAGCTCACTTCCTGTTGGGAAAAGTTAAGGGATGCAAATGAGAAATGTGTGTGTCTTGAGGAGACCCTTATGCCTACCAGACGTGGTGCATTTACGTGAAAGTATATGTCCACAATATTAGAAAAAAGCCATAGGGGGCGCTGTGTAGCCACGCCCAGATGAATGTGGATATGGATGTGATTGCACTCCAAAAGTGAATATATTTGTAAAATATCAGCCCGATCAGATGATGTAGAACGGAATTAAGCCCACTTCCTGTTTTTGGGCGTAACGTGTGTATTATACGCCTCGTCATTGCCAAACCGTTTGAGATATCAAAAATCCTTTCGTCATTTAGGGTCAGGACTATTCTAAGATCATGATGACTACATTTGGTGTGAATGTGATGAATACCTTAGCAGGAACGCATACAAACATGATAAAAACCTCACGTCCGTTGCCAGATGGTGGCGCTATAACATTGATTTCTTCTTGGTATTTGGATGTGATTACACTCTAACAGTGAACATATTTGTAAAATATCAGCCAGATCAGACAATGTAGACCATGAATTTATGGCAACTTCCTGTTGGCGCGGCGTGACATGAAAATTTTACGCCTCGCCATGACCATACCGTTTGAGATATCAAAAATATCCTTTGGAATTAGTATCATGACTATCCTGAGACCGCTTTGACCACATTTCGTGTGAATGCAATGAACCCCCTAGGAGGAGTGCTTAAAAGTGTAGTACGTGTAAAATGCACAAAATTCAAAATGGCTGACTTCCTGTTCACATATTTGATTCGATGCGAATAACAAATGTGTTTGTCCAGAGGAGTCCCACATGCATACCAAATTAGGTGAATGTAGGTCAAAGTGCCTGTCCACAATAGAAGACAATGCGATAGGGGGCGCTGTGGAGTCCCTCGGCCACGCCCAGGTCTGAGCATCTGATACATCCTGACAGCCAACACTTCTCATGTGTGTGCAAAATTCCGTGAGTTTTCATCCATGGCAAGCACCTCAAAAATGCAAAATACATTGAAAAAAAAGAGAATAATAATTATAGGGGGCGCTGTCTAGCCACGCCCCGATTGATATGTATATATTTCATATTGTACTCCAACAGTGAACATATTTGTAAAATATCAGCCAGATCGGACGATGTCGAAAAAAAAGTCATTTTTTTGCACGCAATATGTGTACTGTACGACTCGCCATTTCCATACCGTTTGAGATATCAAAAATCCCTTCACAGCTTATGGTCATGACTATCCTAAGATCATGCTGACCACATTTCGTGTGAATGTGATGAATGCCCTAGCAGGAAGGCATACAAATATGATAAAGACCTCACTTCCTGTTGCCAGATGGTGGCGCTATAATATTGACCCGTTCTTGGGATATGGATGTGATTATACTCCAACAATAAACGTATTTCTAAAATATCAGCCAGATCAGACAATGTAGACCATGAAATTACGGCCACTTCCTGTTGGCGCGGCGTGACATAAAAATTCTACGCCTCCCCAGGACCGTCCCGTTTGAGCTATCAAAAATATCCTGGCAATTTAGCATCATGAATATCCTGAGACCATTCTGACCACAGGTGGTGTGAATGTGATGAACCCCCTAGGAGGAGTACTTAAAAGTGCAGTACATGTAAAACGCACAAAATCCAAAATTGCTGACTTCCTGTTTGTATATTTGATTAGATGCAAATTAGAAATGTGTTTGGTCCAAGGAGTGCTATATGCGTACAAAATTTTGTGAAGGTAGCTCAAAGTGCCTGCCCACAATAGATGACAATGCGATAGGGGGCGCTGTGGAGTCTCTCGGCCACGCCCAGGTCTGAGCATCTAATCAATCCTGAAGGTCCTCCTTTCTGATGTGTGTGCAAAATTCCCAGACTTTTTATGCATGGCAAGCACCTCAAAGAGGCCCATTTGCATATAGAAAAAAGAATAATAATAATAAATATAGCTGCAAGCAGCAATGAACGGGCCCAAGCACCATGGGGGCAACCGCCTTGGTGGCATAGTTCTGCCAATGACATGTTTCACAACATGTACACACTTTGGAAATAATCACCTTCCTGGACAACGTATAGTGTGCACAGGAATTCCCTTTTTATCAATGAAGATGTTGGCGCTGCTATTGGAACGCATCAATGATAAAAGCCTCACTTCCTATTGCCAGATGGTGGCGCTATATTATTGAGCCATGTATGGTTTTTGAATTTGATTACACTCCAGAAATAAACATATTTGTACATTTTCAGCCACATCGGAAGACGTTGAGCGAAATTAAGGTCAATTCCTGTTTCCAGATGATGCTGCTTTAACATTGAGTCGTTTTTGGAATATGGATTTGATTCCACTCCAACACTGAGCATCTGTGTAAAGTTGCAGTCACATCAGACATTGGAGAATTTAAGTATGACCACTTCCTGTTTGTCTGGCATGATGTGTTTTTTATGTGCCTGACCATAGCTATATCATCCCAGTAAATCAAAAATCTGTTTTGTCAGGACCATCCTAGCATCATGCTGACCACATTTACCGTGAATGTCATGAACCCATTGAAAAATAATGCTTAAGAATGCAATATAAGGCTCACTTCCTGTTGCCAGCGGGTGGCGCTTTGCCATTGAGCCTTTATTGGAAAATGGATGAGATTACACTCCAAAAATGAACATGTGTGAAGTTTCAGCCACATCAGACAATGTAGAATGAAACAAAAATTACTTCTTGCTTGCACATTGTAATAATATGCACCAGTCCTGTATGGAGAGCAGAGATGAATTAATTTCAATAGATTTTACAGCGGGAGGCACAATTTACGCTTGAGAAGTCATTCGGTTATAAATATGCACTCAAAATAAAACCATTGGCGTAAAGAAACTATTCAACTTTATTGTGGCCGCACCGGGGATGGAACCGAGGACCTTGCATGTCTTAATCCACTGTCTGAACCATTAAGCTATACTGCCCTCTTATACACGTACGCCATCTATTGGCCAAAAGTTGTATGTTTCCTTTCATCTTGGTTAAATAATTTCTCTCCTAAGTGTCGGATAATATTGCATTAAACGTCGAGTTAGCCAGCATCATTCTTTTCCATTTCACCGGTAATTATGCTGCCTGAAACGCATTTGTTCAGCCAAATCTAAAGGAGATGCCAAGTCTCTGCCCTCAATCCGGTATTTTCATATTAAGTCAAAAATTCCTAGCGAAATTGTATGTTCTCTTAATTCGTGTTTAATGACAAGCAAAATAAACTAACATATCTGGCGATTTAACTGAAAGTTTTCTATTCATGTAAACAAACGTAGCTGACCTGTTTTTTGACTCACACAGACAGTGGACAGGCTGGCTGCTGTTAGCCAACGACCTGCATGCCATACCTTTTTTGAACATAACGGTCTCATGTTAACACAGAGTTCGACCAGAGCCATCTCAAACGTTAACGTTTCTTTTTGACTTTTGACTCTTTTAAATATATGCTACTCTCCTGCCAGTTAAAGACAGTCATTAAATGTCTTTAATATTTATTTCAGATATTCTATTCATATAATGAAAATAGATGCAAAGAAACGTCGGGCTGGGTGTTGTCAATACATTTTGTCACGTAGGCTGCAGCTGTAAATCATACATCGTTATGCCTACTGCTGCTAGAAAAAAACAAAAACCTATCGTTGAAAAATCACTTGAAGGAAGAAAAAAAAAAAAGTACCACTTTCAGCAAATAAACGGAATCCCCGTATCAGAAATGGGGGGAAGTTACAGCGACGCAGTTAGTCTGTGAGTAGAATAGATTATGTAGACAACTTCACTGTTTCCACAAAGGAACCAAAAATGTGCTTTTTAACAGGACTTGGTCAGTGTAATGATATAAATGCTAGCATTCGATTATGGTCAACGGTACCGAAAATGCCCGTTGCACCAGCCATCATAACAAATGTCCCAATATAGGATCGATTTAAACCTCTATATATTTTTATTTCACGTTCACAGTGTAGGCGATTGTGTGTATTCCGACGCGAATTACATTTAATTGGGTTACGGCATTCACTTCAATCGAATGAAGTCAAATAGAAACGGCTCGAATTCTTTAATAACGCTTCTTGGTTTTCAAGCCAACTTTCCGAACAGCTGTTTTGTATTGAGTCCTTAAAATGCTACAACACGGTTTTTTATAAACCAAATAACATTGAACGTCATTGCAAGATATATACAATACCAACTTTTGCCAGTAGATGGCAGTCGCGTATTAGAAATGGGAGAGTCATTTGCGACTTGCGTTGAAGTTTTAAGACTGGATATAATGAGTCTCCAGCGAAAATAGTGAACTATTATTGCTTAATGGATGTGATGACACTCCAACAATGAACATATGTGAAAAGTTGTAGCCTCAAAATCAGGCAATGTAGAGTTTAATACCTTTTTGAAATTATTTAATACATAATTGTATTAAAACATGAACTGTTTGGGCAGCATTACAAGTTAATTTTAAGGCTGACCATAGCCATACCATTCCAAGATATTAAAAATCAGTTCATAGTTGTGTGTCAGGGCTATAATATCAGGCTGACCACATTTTGTGTGAATGTGATGAACCCCCTAGGAAGAGTATTTCAAACTTTGGTACGTGAAAAAACACTTAAAAACACACAAAATCCAAAATAGCTCACTTCCTGTTGGGAAAAGTTAAGGGATGCAAATGAGAAATGTGTGTGTCTTGAGGAGACCCTTATGTCTACCAGACGTGGTGCATTTACGTGAAAGTATATGTCCACAATATTAGAAAAAAGCCATAGGGGGCGCTGTGTAGCCACGCCCAGATGAATGTGGATATGGATGTGATTGCACTCCAAAAGTGAATATATTTGTAAAATATCAGCCCGATCAGATGATGTAGAACGGATTTAAGCCCACTTCCTGTTTTTGGGCGTAACGTGTGTATTATACGCCTCGCCATTGCCAAACCGTTTGAGATATCAAAAATCCTTTCGTCATTTAGGGTCAGGACTATTCTAAGATCATGATGACTACATTTGGTGTGAATGTGATGAATACCCTAGCAGGAACGCATACAAACATGATAAAAACCTCACTTCCGTTGCCAGATGGTGGCGCTATAACATTGATTTCTTCTTGGTATTTGGATGTGATTACACTCTAACAGTGAACATATTTGTAAAATATCAGCCAGATCAGACAATGTAGAGCATGAATTTATGGCAACTTCCTGTTGGCGCGGCGTGACATGAAAATTGTACGCCTCGCCATGACCATACCGTTTGAGATATCAAAAATATCCTTTGGAATTAGTATCATGACTATCCTGAGACCACTTTGACCACATTTCGTGTGAATGCAATGAACCCCCTAGGAGGAGTACTTAAAAGTGTAGTACGTGTAAAATGCACAAAATTCAAAATGGCTGACTTCCTGTTCACATATTTGATTCGATGCGAAAGAGAAATGTGTTTGTCCAGAGGAGCCCCACATGCATACCAAATTAGGTGAAGGTAGCTCAAAGTGCCTGTCCACAATAGAAGACAAAGCATTAGGGGGCGCTGTGGAGTCCCTCGGCCACGCCCAGGTCTGAGCATCTGATACATCCTGACAGCCAACACTTCTCATGTGTGTGCAAAATTCCGTGAGTTTCCATCCATGGCAAGCACCTCAAAAATGCTAAATACATTGAAAAAAAAGAGAATAATAATTATAGGGGGCGCTGTCTAGCCACGCCCCGATTGATATGTATATATTTCATATTGTACTCCAACAGTGAACATATTTGTAAAATATCAGCCAGATCGGACGATGTCGAAAAAAAAGTCATTTTTTTGCACGAAATATGTGTACTGTACGACTCGCCATTTCCATACCGTTTGAGATATCAAAAATCCCTTCACAGCTTATGGTCATGACTATCCTAAGATCATGCTGACCACATTCCGTGTGAATGTGATGAATGCCCTAGCAAGAAGGCATACAAATATGATAAAAACCTCACTTCCTGTTGCCAGATGGTGGCGCTATAACATTGACCCGTTCTTGGGATATGGATGTGATTATACTCCAACACTAAACATATTTCTAAAATATCAGCCAGATCAGACGATGTAGACCATGAAATTATGACCACTTCCTGTTGGCGCGGCGTGACATAAAAATTGCACGCCTCGCCATGACCATCCCGTTTGAGCTATCAAAAATATCCTGGCAATTTAGCATCATGAATATCCTGAGACCATTCTGACCACAGTTGGTGTGAATGCGATGAACCCCCTAGGAGGAGTACGTAAAAGTGTAGTACGTGTGAAACACACAAAATCCAAAATAGCTCACTTCCTGTTCACATATTTGCATCAATGCGAATGAGAAATGTGTTTGAATTGAGGAGCCACACATGGTTACCAAATTAGTTTCATGTAGTTCAAAGTGCCTGCCCACAATAGACAACAATGCAATGGGGGGGGGGGGGTCAGCGCAATAGGGGGCGCTGTGGAGTCCCTCGGCCACACCCAGGTCTGAGCATCTGATAGATCCTGACGGCCACCACTTCTGATGTGTCTGCAAAATTTCAAGACTTTTTAGCCATGGCAAAGCCCTCAAAAATGCCCATTTGACGGAAGAGAAAGAATAATAATAATAATAATAATAATAATAATAATAATAATCCTTCCAATAACAATAGGGTCCTTCGCACCCTACGGTGCTTGGGCCCTAATAATAATAATAATAATAATCTTTACAATAACAATAGGGTCCTTCGCACCCTACGGTGCTTGGGCCCTAATAATCCTTCCAATAACAATAGGGTCCTTCGCACCCTACGGTGCTTGGGCCCTAAATATAGCTGCAAGCAGCAATGAACGGGCCCAAGCACCATGGGCGCAACCGCCTTGGTGGCATAGTTGTGCCAATGACATGTTTCACAATATGTACACACTTTGGAAATAATCACCTTCCTGGACAACGTATAGTGTGCACAGGAATTCCCCTTTGATCAATGAAGATGTTTCTGCTGCTATTGGAATGCATCAATGATATAAGCCTCACTTCCTATTGCCAGATGGTGGCGCTATAATATTGAGCCGTGTATGGTTTATGGATTTGATTTCACTCCAATAATTAACATATTTGTACATTTTCAGCCAAATTGGAAGATGTCACGTAAAATTTAAGCCACTTCCTGTTGCCAGATGGTGGCGCTATAATATTGAGCCGTGTATGGTTCATGGATTTGATTACACTCCAATAATTAACATATTTGTCCATTTTCAGCCAAATTGGAAGATGTCAAGTAAAATTAAAGCCACTTCCTGTTGCCAGATGGTGGCGCTATGCCATTGAGCCTTTCTTGGTATATGGATGAGATTACACTCCAAAAATGAACATGTGTGAAGTTTCTTCCACATCAGACAATGTAGAATGAAACAAAAATTACTTCTTGCTTGGACAGTGTAATAATATGCTCCAGTCCTGTATGGAGAGCAGAGATTAATTAATTTCAATAGATTTTACAGCGGGAGGCACAATTTACGCTTGAGAAGTCATTCGGTTATAAATATGCACTCAAAATAAAACCATTGGCGTAAAGAAACTATTCAACTTTATTGTGGCCGCACCGGGGATGGAACCGCGGACCTTGCATGTCTTAATCCACTGTCTGAACCATTAAGCTATACTGCCCTCTTATACACGTACGTTATCTATTGGCCAAAAGTTGTATGTTTCCTTTCATCCTGGTTAAATAATTTCTCTCCGAAGTGTCGGATAATATTGCATTAAACGTCGAGTTAGCCAGCATCATTCTTTTCCATTTCACTGGTAATTATGCTGCCTGAAACGCATTTGTTCAGCCAAATCTAAAGGAGATGCCAAGTCTCTGCCCTCAATCCGGTATTTTCATATTAAGTCAAAAATTCCTAGCGAAATTGTATGTTCTCTTAATTCGTGTTCAATGACAAGCAAAATAAACTAACATATCTGGCGATTTAACTGAACGTTTTCTATTCATGTAAACAAACGTAGCTGACCTGTTTTTTTGACTCACACAGACAGTGGACAGGCTGGCTGCTGTTAGCCAATGCGCGTCATCTCGCAACGACCTGCATGCCATACCTTTGTTGAACATAACGGTCTCATGTTAACACAGAGTTCGACCAGAGCCATCTCAAACGTTAACGTTTCTTTTTGACTTTTGACTCTTTTAAATATATGCTACTCTCCTGCCAGTTAAAGACAGTCATTAAATGTCTTTAATATTTATTTCAGATATTCTATTCAAAAATGAAAATAGATGCAAAGAAACGTCGGGCTGGGTGTTGTCAATACATTTTGTCACGTAGGCTGCAGCTGTAAATCATACATCGTTATGCCTACTGGCTCGCTAGAAAAAAAACAAAAACCTATCGTTGAAAAATCACTTGAAGGAAGAAAAATATAAAAGTTCCACTTTCTGCCAATAAATGGAATCCCCGTATCAGAAATGGGGGGAAGTTACAGCGACGCAGTTAGTCTGTGAGTAGAATAGATTGTGTAGACAACTTCACTGTTTCCACAAAGGTGATGTGCTTTTTAACAGGACTTGGTCAGTGTAATGATATAAATGCTAGCATTCGATTATGGTCAACGGTACCGAAAATGCCCGTTGCACCAGCCATCATAACAAATGTCCCAATATAGGATCGATTTAAACCTCTATATATTTTTATTTCACGTTGACAGTGTAGGCTATTATGTGTATTCCGACGCAAATTACATTTAATTGGGTTACGGCATTCACTTCAACCGAATGAAGTCAAATAGAAACGGCTCGAATTCCTTAATAAGGCTTCTTGATTTTCAAGCTAACTTTCCGAACAGCTGTTTTGTATTGAGTCCTTAAAATGCTACAACACGTTTTTTTTTAAACCAAATAACATTGAACGTCATTGCAAGATATATGCAATACCAACTTTTGCCAGTAGATGGCAGTCGCGTATTAGAAATGGGAGAGTCATTTGCGACTTGCGTTGAAGTTTTAAGACTGGATATAATGAGTCTCCAGCGAAAATAGTGAACTATTATTGCTTAATGGATGTGATGACACTCCAACAATGAACATATGTGAAAAGTGTTAGCCTCAAAATCAGGCAATGTAGAATTTAATACCTTTTTGAAATTATTTAATACATAATTGTATTAAAACATGAACTGTTTGGGCAGCATTACAAGTAAATTTTAAGGCTGACCAGAGCCATACCATTCCAAGATATTAAAAATCAGTTCATAGTTGTGTGTCAGGGCTATAATATCATGCTGACCACATTTTGTGTGAATGTGATGAACCCCCTAGGAAGAGTATTTCAAAGTTTGGTACGTTAAAAAACACTTAAAAACACACACAATCCAAAATAGCTCACTTCCTGTTGGGAAAAGTTAAGGGATGCAAATGAGAAATGTGTGTGTCTTGAGGAGACCCTTATGGCTACCAGACGTGGTGCATTTACGTGAAAGTATATGTCCACAATATTAGAAAAAAGCCATAGGGGGCGCTGTGTAGCCACGCCCAGGTGAATGTGGATATGGATGTGATTGCACTCCAAAAGTGAATATATTTGTAAAATATCAGCCCGATCAGATGATGTAGAACGGAATTAAGCTCACTTCCTGTTTTTGGGCGTAACGTGTGTATTATACGCCTCGCCATTGCCAAACCGTTTGAGATATCAAAAATCCTTTCGTCATTTAGGGTCAGGACTATTCTAAGATCATGATGACTACATTTGGTGTGAATGTGATGAATACCCTAGCAGGAACGCATACAAACATGATAAAAACCTCACTTCCGTTGCCAGATGGTGGCGCTATAACATTGATTTCTTGTTGGTATTTGGATGTGATTACACTCTAACAGTGAACATATTTGTGAAATATCAGCCAGATCAGACAATGTAGACCATGAATTTATGGCTACTTCCTGTTGGCGCGGCGTGACATGAAAATTGTACGCCTCGCCATGACCATACCGTTTGAGATATCAAAAATATCCTTTGGAATTAGTATCATGACTATCCTCAGACCACTTTGACCCCATTTCGTGTGAATGCAATGAACCCCCTAGGAGGAGTACTTAAAAGTGTAGTACGTGTAAAATGCACAAAATTCAAAATGGCTGACTTCCTGTTCACATATTTGATTTGATGCGAATGAGAAATGTGTTTGTCCAGAGGAGGCCCACATGCCTACCAAATTAGGTGAAGGTAGCTCAAAGTGCCTGTCCACAATAGAAGACAAAGCATTAGGGGGCGCTGTGGAGTCCCTCGGCCACGCCCAGGTCTGAGCATCTGATACATCCTGACAGCCAACACTTCTCATGTGTGTGCAAAATTCCATGAGTTTCCATCCATGGAAGCACCTCAAAAATGCAAAATACATTGAAAAAAAAGAGAATAATAATTATAGGGGGCGCTGTCTAGCCACGCTCCGATTGATATGTATATATTTAATATTGTACTCCAACAGTGAACATATTTATAAAATATCAGCCAGATCGGACGATGTCGAAAAAAAAATCATTTTTTTGCACGCAACATGTGTACTGTACGACTCGCCATTTCCATACCGTTTGAGATATCAAAAATCCCTTCACAGCTTATGGTCATGACTATCTTACGATCATGCTGACCACATTTCGTGTGAATGTGATGAATGCCCTAGCAGGAAGGCATACAAATATGATAAAGACCTCACTTCCTGTTGCCAGATGGTGGCGCTATAACATTGACCCGTTCTTGGGATATGGATGTGATTATACTCCAACAATAAACATATTTCTAAAAGATCAGCCAGATCAGACAATGTAGACCATGAAATTACGGCCACTTCCTGTTGGCGCCGCGTGACATAAAAATTCTACGCCTCCCTAGGACCGTCCCGTTTCAGCTATCAAAAATATCCTGGCAATTTAGCATCATGAATATCCTCAGACCATTCTGACCACAGGTGGTGTGAATGTGATGAACCCCCTAGGAGGAGTACTTAAAAGTGCAGTACGTGTAAAACGCACAAAATCCAAAATGGCTGACTTCCTGTTTGTATATTTGATTAGATGCGAATTAGAAATGTGTTTGGACCGAGGAGTGCTATATGCGTACTAAATTTTGTGAAGGTAGCTCAAAGTGCCTGCCCACAATAGATGACAATGCGATAGGGGGCGCTGTGGAGTTCCTCAGCGACGCCCAGGTCTGAGCATCTGAGCGTTCCTGACAGCCACCACTTCTGATGTGTGTGCAAAATTCCGTGAGTTTTCATCCATGGCAAGCACCTCAAAAATGCACAAAACATTGAAAAAAAAAGAATAATAATAATAAATATAGCTGCAAGCAGCAATGAACGGGCCCAAGCACCATGGGCGCAACCGCCTTGGTGGCATAGTTGTGCCAATGACATGTTTCACAATATGTACACACTTTGGAAATAATCACCTTCCTGGACAACGTATAGTGTGCACAGGAATTCCCCTTTGATCAATGAAGATGTTGCTGCTGCTATTGGAATGCATCAATGATATAAACTTCACTTCCTATTACCAGATGGTGGCGCTATAATATTGAGCCGTGTATGGTTCATGGATTTGATTACACTCCAATAATTAACATATTTGTACCATTTTCAGCCAAATTGGAAGATGTCAAGTAAAATTTAAGCCACTTCCTGTTGCCAGATGGTGGCGCTATAATATTGAGCCGTTCTTGGTATATGGATGAGATTACACTCCTAAAATGAACATGTCTGAAGTTTCTGCCGCATCAGACAATGTAGAATGAAACAAAAATTACTTCTTCCTTGCACATTGTAATAATATGCTCCAGTCCTGTATGGAGAGCAGAGATTAATTCATTTCAATAGATTTTACAGCGGGAGGCACAATTTACGCTTGAGAAGTCATTCGGTTATAAATATGCACTCTAAATAAAACCATTGGCGTAAAGAAACTATTCAACTTTATTGTGGCCGCACCGGGGATGGAACCGAGGACCTTGCATGTCTTAATCCACTGTCTGAACCATTAAGCTATACTGCCTTCTTATACACGTCCGCCATCTATTGGCCAAAAGTTGTATGTTTCCTTTTATCTTGGTTAAATAATTTCTCTCCTAAATGTCGGATAATATTGCATTAAACGTCAAGTTAGCCAGCATCATTCTTTTCCATTTCACCGGTAATTATGCTGCCTGAAACGCATTTGTTCAGCCAAATCTAAAGGAGATGCCAAGTCTCTGCCCTCAATCCGGTATTTTCATATTAAGTCAAAAATTCCTAGCGAAATTGTATGTTCTCTTAATTCGTGTTTAATGACAAGCAAAATAAACTAACATATCTGGCGATTTAACTGAAAGTTTTCTATTCATGTAAACAAACGTAGCTGACCTGTTTTTTTACTCACACAGACAGTGGACAGGCTGGCTGCTGTTAGCCAACGACCTGCATGCCATACCTTTTTTGAACATAACGGTCTCATGTTAACACAGAGTTCGACCAGAGCCATCTCAAACGTTAACGTTTCTTTTTGACTTTTGACTCTTTTAAATATATGCTACTCTCCTGCCAGTTAAAGACTGTCATTAAATGTCTTTAATATTTATTTCAGATATTCTATTCATATAATGAAAATAGATGCAAAGAAACGTCGGGCTGGGTGTTGTCAATACATTTTGTCACGTAGGCTGCAGCTGTAAATCATACATCGTTATGCCTACTGGCTCGCTAGAAAAGAAAAAAAAACCTATCGTTGAAAAATCACTTGAAGGAAGAAATATATAAAAGTACCACTTTCTGCGAATAAATGGATTCCCCGTATCAGAAATGGGGGGAATTTACAGCGACGCAGTTAGTCTGTGAGTAGAATAGATTGTGTAGACAACTTCACTGTTTCCACAAAGGAACCAAAAATGTGCTTTTTAACAGGACTTGGTCAGTGTAATGATATAAATGCTAGCATTCGATTATGGTCAACGGTACCGAAAATGCGCGTTGCACCAGCCATCATAACAAATGTCCCAAGATAGGATCGATTTAAACCTCTATATATTTTTATTTCACGTTGACGTTTTTTTAAACCAAATAACATTGAACGTCATTGCAAGATATGCATTATATGTGTTAATCTTTGAAATATATGCTACTTTCCTTGCCAGTAAAAGCCTGTCTTTTATTTTAGTTATTCAATCCATATAATTAAGGTAGATGAGAAAAAACGTTGCTGTGGGCTGGGTGTTGTCAGTACATTTTGTCACGTAGGCTGCCGCTGTTACTCATACATCGTTATGGTTACTGGCTCGCAAAAAGAAACAAAACTTGTCGTTGAGAAATCACTTTATCCAAGAAAAAGAGAAACAATACCGAAAATTAGAAAGAATACTAACCTTTGCCACTAGATGGCAGTCGCGTATTAGAAATGGGAGAGTCATTTGCGACTTGCGTTGAAGTTTTAAGACTGGATATAATGAGTCTCCAGCGAAAATAGTGAACTATTATTGCTTAATGGATGTGATGACACTCCAACAATGAACATATGTGAAAAGTGTTAGCCTCAAAATCAGGCAATGTAGAATTTAATACCTTTTTGAAATTATTTAATACATAATTGTATTAAAACATGAACTGTTTGGGCAGCATTACAAGTTAATTTTAAGGCTGACCATAGCCATACCATTCCAAGATATTAAAAATCAGTTCATAGTTGTGTGTCAGGGCTATAATACCATGCTGACCACATTTTGTGTGAATGTGATGAACCCCCTAGGAAGAGTATTTCAAAGTTTGGTACGTGAAAAAACACTTAAAAACACACAAAATCAAAAATAGCTCACTTCCTGTTGGGAAAAGTTAAGGGATGCAAATGAGAAATGTGTGTGTCTTGAGGAGACCCTTATGCCTACCAGACGTGGTGCATTTACGTGAAAGTATGTGTCCACAATATTAGAAAAAAGCCATAGGGGGCGCTGTGTAGCCACGCCCAGATGAATGTGGATATGGATGTGATTGCACTCCAAAAGTGAATATATTTGCAAAATATCAGCCCGATCAGATGATGTAGAACGGAATTAAGCCCACTTCCTGTTTTTGGGTGTAACGTGTGTATTATACGCCTCGCCATTGCCAAACCGTTTGAGATATCAAAAATCCTTTTGTCATTTAGGGTCAGGACTATTCTAAGATCATGATGACTACATTTGGTGTGAATGTGATGAATACCCTAGCAGGAACGCATACAAACATGAGAAAAACCTCACTTCCGTTGCCAGATGGTGGCGCTATAACATTTACTACTTCTTGGTATATGGATGTGATTACACTCTAACAGTGAACATATTTGTAAAATATCAGCCAGATCAGACAATGTAGACCATGAATTTATGGCTACTTCCTGTTGGCGCGGCGTGACATGAAAATTGTACGCCTCGCCATGACCATACCGTTTGAGATATCAAAAATATCCTTTGGAATTAGTATCATGACTATCCTGAGACCGCTTCGACCACATTTCGTGTGAATGCAATGAACCCCCTAGGAGGAGTACTTAAAAGTGTAGTACGTGTAAAATGCACAAAATTCAAAATGGCTGACTTCCTGTTCACATATTTGATTGGATGCGAAAGAGAAATGTGTTTGTGCAGAGGAGCCCCACATGCATACCAAATTAGGTGAAGGTAGCTCAAAGTGCCTGTCCACAATAGAAGACAAAGCATTAGGGGGCGCTGTGGAGTCCCTCGGCCACGCCCAGGTCTGAGCATCTGATACATGCTGACAGTCACCACTTCTCATGTGTGTGCAAAATTCTGTGAGTTTTCATCCATGGCAAGCACCTCAAAAATGCAAAATACATTGAAAAAAAAGAGAATAATAATTATAGGGGGCGCTGTCTAGCCACGCCCCGATTGATATGTATATATTTCATATTGTACTCCAACAGTGAACATATTTATAAAATATCAGCCAGATCGGACGATGTCGAAAAAAAAGTCATTTTTTTGCACGCAATATGTGTACTTTACGACTCGCCATTTCCATACCGTTTGAGATATCAAAAATCCCTTCACAGCTTATGGTCATGACTATCCTAAAATCATCCTGACCACATTTCGTGTGAATGTGATGAATGCCCTAGCAGGAAGGCATACAAATATGATAAAGACCTCACTTCCTGTTGCCAGATGGTGGCGCTATAACATTGACCCGTTCTTGGGATATGGATGTGATTATACTCCAACAATAAACGTATTTCTAAAATATCAGCCAGATCAGACGATGTAGACCATGAAATTACGGCCACTTCCTGTTGGCGTGGCGTGACATAAAAATTATACGCCTCCCCAGGACCGTCCCGTTTGAGCTATCAAAAATATCCTGGCAATTTAGCATCATGAATATCCTGAGACCATTCTGACCACAGGTGGTGTGAATGTGATGAACCCCCTAGGAGGAGTACTTAAAAGTGCAGTACGTGTAAAACGCACAACATCCAAAATGGCTGACTTCCTGTTTGTATATTTGATTAGATGCGAATGAGAAATGTGTTTGGTCCGAGGAGTGCTATATGCGTACTAAATTTTGTGAAGGTAGCTCAAAGTGCCTGCCCACAATAGATGACAATGCAATAGGGGGCGCTGTGGAGTCCCTCAGCCACGCCCAGGTCTGAGCATCTGAGACCACCTGACAGCCACCACTTCTGATGTGTGTGCAAAATTCTGTGAGTTTTCATCCATGGCAAGCACCTCAAAAATGCACAAAACATTGAAAAAAAAAGAATAATAATAATAATAATAATAATAATAATAATAATCCTTCCAATAACAATAGGGTCCTTCGCACCCTACGGTACTTGGGCCCTAAATATAGCTGCAAGCAGCAATGAACGGGCCCAAGCACCATGGGCGCCACCGCCTTGGTGGCATAGTTGTGCCAATGACATGTTTCACAATAAGCACACACTTTGGAAATAATCAGCTTCCTGGACAACGTATAGTGTGCACAGGAATTGCCCTTTGCTCAATGAAGATGTTGCTGCTGCTATTGGAATGCATCAATGATATAAGCCTCACTTCCAATTGCCAGTTGGTGGCGCTATAATATTGAGCCGTGTATGGTTCATGGATTTGATTACACTCCAATAATTAACATATTTGTACATTTTCAGCCAAATTGGAAGATGTCGAGGAAATTTAAAGTCACTTCCTGTTGCCAGATGGTGGCGCTATAACATTGAGCCATTTTTGGTATATGGATTTAATTACACTCCAATAATTAACATATTTGTACATTTTCAGCCAAATTGGAAGATGTCAAGTAAAATTAAAGCCACTTCCTGTTGCCAGATGGTGGCGCTATGCCATTGAGCCTTTCTTGGTATATGGATGAGATTACACTCCAAAAATGAACATGTGTGAAGTTTCTGCCACATCAGACAATGTAGAATGAAACAAAAATAACTTCTTGCTTGCACATTGTGATAACATGCTCCAGTCCTGTATGGAGAGCAGAGATTAATTAATTTCCATAGATTTTACAGCGGGAGGCACAATTTATGCTTGAGAAGTCATTCGGTTATAAATATGCGCTCAAAATAAAACCATTGGCTTAAAGAAACTATTCAACTTTATTGTGGCCGCACCGGGGATGGAACCGCGGACCTTGCATGTCTTACTCCACTGCGTGAACCATTAAGCTATACTGCCCTCTTATACACGTACGCCGTCTATTGGCCAAAAGTTGTATGTTTCCTTTTATCTTGGTTAAATAATTTCTCTATGAAGTGTCTGATAATATTGCATTAAACGTCGCGTTAGCCTGCATCATTCTTTTCCATTTCACCGGTAATTATGCTGCCTGAAACGCATTTGTTCAGCCAAATCTAAAGGAGATGCCAAGTCTCTTCCCTCAATCCGGTATTTTCATATTAAGTCAAAAATTCCTAGCGAAATTGTATGTTCTCTTAATTCGTGTTTAATGACAAGCAAAATAAACTAACATAGCTGGCGATTTAACTGAAAGTTTTCTTTTCCTGTAAACCAACGTAGCTGACCTGTTTTTTGACTCACACAGACAGTGGACAGGCTGGCTGCTGTTAGCCCATGCCTCTCATCTCGCAACGACCTGCATGAGATACCTTTGTTGAACATAACGGTCTCATGTTAACACAGAGTTCGACCAGAGCCACCTCAAACGCTCACGTTTCTTTTTGACTTCATGTCTTACTCTTTTAAATATATGATACTCACCTGCCAGTTAAAGACAGTCATTAAATGTCTTTAATATTTATTTCAGATATTCTATTCATATAATGAAAATAGATGCAAAGAAACGTCGGGCTGGGTGTTGTCAATACATTTTGTCACGTAGGCTGCAGCTGTAAATCATATATCGTTATGCCTACTGGCTCGCTAGAAAAAAAACAAAAACCTATCGTGGAAAAATCAGTTGAAGGAAGAAAAATATAAAAGTTCCACTTTCTGCCAATAAATGGAATCCCCGTATCAGAAATGGGGGGAAGTTACAGCGACGCAGTTAGTCTGTGAGTAGAATAGATTGTGTAGACAACTTCACTGTTTCCACAAAGGAACCAAAAATGTGCTTTTTAAAAGGACTTGGTCAGTGTAATGATATAAATGCTAGCATTCGATTATGGTCAACGGTACCGAAAATGCCCGTTGCACCAGCCATCATAACAAATGTCCCAATATAGGATCAATTTAAACCTCTATATATTTTTATTTCACGTTGACAGTGTAGGCTATTATGTGTATTCCGACGCGAATTACATTTAATTGGGTTACGGCATTCACTTCAATCGAATGAAGTGAAATAGAAACGGCTCGAATTCCTTAATAAGGCTTCTTGGTTTTCAAGCTAACTTTCCGAACAGCTGTTTTGTATTGAGTCCTTAAAATGCTACAACACGGTTTTTTATAAACCAAATAACATTGAACGTCATTACAAGATATGCATTATATGTGTTAATCTTTGAAATATATGATACTTTCCTGCCAGTAAAAGCCTGTCTTTTATTTTAGTTATTCAATCCATATAATTAAGGTGGATGAGAAAAAACGTTGCTGTGGGCTGGGTGTTGTCAGTACATTTTGTCACGTAGGCTGCCGCTGTTACTCATACATCGTTATGGTTACTGGCTCGCAAAAAGAAACAAAACTTGTATTTGAGAAATCACTTGAGAAACAATACCAAGTTTTGCCAGTAGATGGCAGTCGCGTATTAGAAATGGGAGAGTCATTTGCGACTTGCCTTGAAGTTTTAAGACTGGATATAATGAGTCTCCAGCGAAAATAGTGAACTATTATTGCTTAATGGATGTGATGACACTCCAACAATGAACATATATGAAAAGTTGTAGCCTCAAAATCAGGCAATGTAGAATTGAATACCTTTTTGAAATGATTTAATACATAATTGTATTAAAACATGAACTGTTTGGGCAGCATTACAAGTTAATTTTAAGGCTGACCATAGCCATACCATTCCAAGATATTAAAAATCAGTTCATAGTTGTGTGTCAGGGCTATAATATCATGCTGACCACATTTTGTGTGAATGTGATGAACCCCCTAGGAAGAGTATTTCAAAGTTTGGTACGTGAAAAAACACTTAAAAACACACAAAATCCAAAATAGCTCACTTCCTGTTGGGAAAAGTTAAGGGATGCAAATGAGAAATGTGTGTGTCTTGAAGAGACCCTTATGCCAACCAGACGTGGTGCATTTACGTGAAAGTATATGTCCACAATATTAGAAAAAAGCCATAGGGGGCGCTGTGTAGCCACGCCCAGATGAATGTGGATATGGATGTGATTGCACTCCAAAAGTGAATATATTTGTAAAATATCAGCCCGATCAGATGATGTAGAACGGAATTAAGCCCACTTCCTGTTTTTGGGCGTAACATGTGTATTATACGCCTCGCCATTGCCAAACCGTTTGAGATATCAAAAATCCTTTCGTCATTTAGGGTCAGGACTATTCTAAGATCATGATGACTACATTTGGTGTGAATGTGATGAATACCCTAGCAGGAACGCATACAAACATGATAAAAACCTCACTTCCGTTGCCAGATGGTGGCGCTATAACATTGATTTCTTCTTGGTATATGGATGTGATTACACTCTAACAGTGAACATATTTGTAAAATATCAGCCAGATCAGACAATGTAGACCATGAATTTATGGCTACTTCCTGTTGGCGCGGCGTGACATGAAAATTTTACGCCTCGCCATGACCATACCGTTTGAGATATCAAAAATATCCTTTGGAATTAGTATCATGACTATTCTGAGACCACTTTGACCACATTTCCTGTGAATGCAATGAACCCCCTAGGAGGAGTACTTAAAAGTGTAGTACGTGTAAAATGCACAAAATTCAAAATGGCTGACTTCCTGTTCACATATTTGAGTCGATGCGAATGAGAAATGTGTTTGTCCAGAGGAGGCCCACATGCATACCAAATTAGGTGAAGGTAGCTCAAAGTGCCTGTCCACAATAGAAGACAAAGCATTAGGGGGCGCTGTGGAGTCCCTTGGCCACGCCCAGGTCTGAGCATCTGATACATCCTGACAGCCAACACTTCTCATGTGTGTGCAAAATTCCGTGAGTTTTCATCCATGGCAAGCACCTCAAAAATGCAAAATACATTGAAAAAAAAGAGAATAATAATTATAGGGGGCGCTGTCTAGCCACGCCCCGATTGATATGTATATATTTCATATTGTACTCCAACAGTGAACATATTTGTAAAATATCAGCCAGATCGGACGATGTCAAAAAAAAAGTCATTTTTTTGCACGCAATATGTGTACTGTACGACTCGCCATTTCCATACCGTTTGAGATATCAAAAATCCCTTCACAGCTTATGGTCATGACTATCCTAAGATCATGCGGACCACATTTCGTGTGAATGTGATGAATGCCCTAGCAGGAAGGCATACAAATATGATAAAGACCTCACTTCCTGTTGCCAGATGGTGGCGCTATAACATTGACCCGTTCTTGGGATATGGATGTGATTATACTCCAACAATAAACGTATTTCTAAAATATCAGCCAGATCAGACAATGTAGACCATGAAATTACGGCCACTTCCTGTTGGCGCGGCGTGACATAAAAATTCTACGCCTCCCCAGGACCGTCCCGTTTGAGCTATCAAAAATATCCTGGCAATTTAGCATCATGAATAGCCTGAGACCATTCTGACCACAGGTGGTGTGAATGTGATGAACCCCCTAGGAGGAGTACTTAAAAGTGCAGTACATGTAAAACGCACAAAATCCAAAATTGCTGACTTCCTGTTTATATATTTGATTAGATGCAAATTATAAATGTTTTTGTTCCGAGGAGTGCTATATGCGTACTAAATTTTGTGAAGGTAGCTCAAAGTGCCTGCCCACAATAGATGACAATGCGATAGGGGGCGCTGTGGAGTCTCTCGGCCACGCCCAGCTTTGAGCATCTAATCAATCCTGAAGGTCCTCATTTCTGATGTGTGTGCAAAATTCCCAGACTTTTTATGCATGGCAAGCACCTCAAAAAGGCCCATTTGCATATAGAAAAAAGAATAATAATAATAATAATAATAATAATAATAATAATCTTTACAATAACAATAGGGTCCTTCGCACCCTACGGTGCTTGGGCCCTAAATATAGCTGCAAGCAGCAATGAACGGGCCCAAGCACCATGGGCGCAACCGCCTTGGTGGCAAAGTTGTGCCAATGACATGTTTAACAATATGTACACACTTTGGAAATAATCACCTTCCTTGGCAACGTATAGTGTGCACAGGAATTCCCCTTTGATCAATGAAGATGTTGGTGTTGCTATTGGAATACATCAATGATATGAGACTCACTTCCTGTTGCCAGATGGTGGCGCTATATTATTGAGCCATGTATGGTTTTTGAATTTGATTACACTCCAATAATAAACCTATTTCTAAATTTTCAGCCACATCGGAAGATGTTGAGTGAAATTAAGGTCAATTCAATGTTCTAGTTTCCAGATGGTGGCACTATAACATTGAGTCGTTTTTGGAATATGGATTTAATTACACTCCAACAATATACATATTTCTACATTTTCGGCAACATCGGAAGATGTCGAGTAAAATTAAGGCCACTTCCTGTTGCCAGATGGTGGCGCTATAACATTGAGTCATTTTTGGGATATGGATGTGATTACACTCCCACAACGAACATATCTGTGTAATATCAACCAGATCAGACCATCTGGAATGAAATTAAGACCACTTCCTGTTCCCGCAGCGAGACCTCAAATTGTACGCCTAGCCATAGCCGTACCGTTTGACATATCAGAAATATCCTTTCAATTTAGCATCAGGATTATCCTGAGACCATTCTCACCACATTTGGTGTGAATGTGATGAACCCCCTAGGAGGAGTATTTCAGAGTTTGGTACGTGTAAAACCACTTAAAAACACACAAAATCCAGAATAGCTCACTTCCTGTTTGGAAAAGTTAAGGGATGCAAATAAGAAATGTGTGTGTCTTGAGGAGACCCATGTGCATACCATATTCGGTGAATTTACGTGAAAGTATATGTCCACAATATTAGAAAAGAACCATAGGGGGCGCTGCGTAGCCACGCCCACATGTATGTGGATATGGATGTGATTGCACTCCAACAGTGAATATATCTGTAAAATATCAGCCCAATCAGACGATGTAGAACGGAATTAGGCCCACTTCCTGTTTTCGCTCGTAACGTGTGTATTGTACGCCTCGTCATTGCTAAACCGTTTGAGATATCAAAAATCCCTTTGGCTTTTAGGGTCAGGACTATGCTAAGATCATGGTGACTACATTTGGTGAGAATGTGATGAATACCCTAGCAGGAACGCATACAAATATGATAAAAACCTCACTTCCTGCTGCCAGATGGTGGCGCTATAACATTGACTTCTTCTTGGGACATGGATGTGAGTATACTCACACAATGAACATAATTGTGAAATATCAGCCAGATCAGATGATGTAAACCACAAAATTATGACCACTTCCTTTTGGCGCGGCGTGACATAAAAATTGTACGCCTCGCCATGACCAGACCGTTTGAGATATCAAAAATATCCTGGCAATTTAGAATCATGACTATCTTGAGAACATTCTTACCGCATTTGGTGTGAATACGATGAACCGCCTAGGAGGAGTACTTAAAAGTGTAGTACATGTGAAAACGCACAAAATTCAAATTGGCTGACTTCCTGTTCGCATATTTGCATCAATGCGAATTAGAAATGTGTTTGGTCCGAGGAGTGCTATAAGCGTACTAAATTTGGTGAAGGTAGCTCAAAGTGCCTGCCCACAATAGACAACAATGCAGGGGGGGGGGGGGTCAGCACAATAGGGGGCGCTGTGGAGTCCCTCGGCCAAACCCAGGTCTGAGCATCTGATACATCCTGACGGCCACCACTTCTGATGTGTCTGCGAAATATCAAGACTTTTTAGCCAGGGCAAGGCCCTCAAAAATGCCCATTTGACGGAAGAGAAAGAATAATAATAATAATAATAATAATAATAATAATAATAATAAATATAGCTGCAAGCAGTAATGAACGGGCCCAAGCACCATGGGCGCAACCGCCTTGGTGGCACAGTTGTGCCAATGACATGTTTCACAATATGTACACACTTTGGAAATAATCACCTTCCTGGACAACGAATAGTGTGCACAGGAATTCCCCTTTGATCAATGAAGATGTTGCTGCTGCTATTGGAATGCATCAATGATATAAGCCTCACTTCCTATTGCCAGATGGTGGCGCTATAATATTGAGCTGTGTATGGTTTATGGATTTGATTTCACTCCAAAAATGAAAATATTTGTACATTTTCAGCCAAATTGGAAGATGTCGAGTAAAATTAAAGCCACTTGCTGTTGCCAGATGGTGGCGGTATAATATTGAGCGGTGTATGGTTCATGGATTTGATTACACTCCAATAATTAACATATTTGTACATTTTCAGCCAAATTGGAAGATGTCAAGTAAAATTAAAGCCACTTCCTATTGCCAGATGGTGGCGCTATGCCATTGAGCCTTTCTTGGTATATGGATGAGATTTTTTGACTCACACAGACAGTGGACAGGCTGGCTGCTGTTAGCCAATGCGCGTCATCTCGCAACGACCTGCATGCCATACCTTTGTTGAACATAACGGTCTCATGTTAACACAGAGTTCGACCAGAGCCATCTCAAACGTTAACGTTTCTTTTTGACTTTTGACTCTTTTAAATATATGCTACTCTCCTGCCAGTTAAAGACAGTCATTAAATGTCTTTAATATTTATTTCAGATATTCTATTCAAAAATGAAAATAGATGCAAAGAAACGTCGGGCTGGGTGTTGTCAATACATTTTGTCACGTAGGCTGCAGCTGTAAATCATACATCGTTATGCCTACTGGCTCGCTAGAAAAAAAACAAAAACCTATCGTTGAAAAATCACTTGAAGGAAGAAAAAAATAAAAGTTCCACTTTCTGCCAATAAATCGAATCCCCGTATCAGAAATGGGGGGAAGTTACAGCGACGCAGTTAGTCTCTGAGTAGAATAGATTGTGTAGACAACTTCACTGTTTCCACAAAGGTGATGTGCTTTTTAACAGGACTTGGTCAGTGTAATGATATAAATGCTAGCATTCGATTATGGCCAACGGTACCGAAAATGCCCGTTGCACCAGCCATCATAACAAATGTCCCAATATAGGATCGATTTAAACCTCTATATATTTTTATTTCACTTTGACAGTGTAGGCTATTATGTGTATTCCGACGCGAATTACATTTAATTGGGTTACGGCATTCACTTCAACCGAATGAAGTCAAATAGAAACGGCTCGAATTCCTTAATAAGTCTTCTTGGTTTTCAAGCTAACTTTCCGAACAGCTGTTTTGTATTGAGTCCTTAAAATGCTACAACACGGTTTTTTTTAAACCAAATAACATTGAACGTCATTGCAAGATATATGCAATACCAACGTTTGCCAGTAGATGGCAGTCGCGTATTAGAAATGGGAGAGTCATTTGCGACTTGCGTTGAAGTTTTAAGACTGGATATAATGAGTCTCCAGCGAAAATAGTGAACTATTATTGCTTAATGGATGTGATGACACTCCAACAATGAACATATGTGAAAAGTTGTAGCCTCAAAATCAGGCAATGTAGAATTGAATACCTTTTTGAAATTATTTAATATATAATTTTCCTATTTGGGCAGCATTACAAGTTAATTTTAAGGGTTAAGGGATGCAAATGAGAAATGTGTGTGTCTTGAGGAGACCCTTATGCCTACCAGACGTGGTGCATTTACGTGAAAGTATGTGTCCACAATATTAGAAAAAAGCCATAGGGGGCGCTGTGTAGCCACGCCCAGATGAATGTGGATATGGATGTGATTGCACTCCAAAAGTGAATATATTTGTAAAATATCAGCCCGATCAGATGATGTAGAACGGAATTAAGCCCACTTCCTCTTTTTGGGTGTAACGTGTGTATTATACGCCTCGCCATTGCCAAACCGTTTGAGATATCAAAAATCCTTTCGTCATTTAGGGTCAGGACTATTCTAAGATCATGATGACTACATTTGGTGTGAATGTGATGAATACCCTAGCAGGAACGCATACAAACATGATAAAAACCTCACGTCCGTTGCCAGATGGTGGCGCTATAACATTGATTTCTTCTTGGTATATGGATGTGATTACACTCTAACAGTGAACATATTTGTAAAATATCAGCCAGATCAGACAATGTAGACCATGAATTTATGGCTACTTCCTGTTGGCGCGGCGTGACATGAAAATTGTACGCCTTGCCATGACCATACCGTTTGAGATATCAAAAATATCCTGTGGAATTAGTATCATGACTATCCTGAGACCACTTTGACCACATTTCGTGTGAATGCAATGAACCCCCTAGGAGGAGTACTTAAAAGTGTAGTACGTGTAAAATGCACAAAATTCAAAATGGCTGACTTCCTGTTTACATATTTGATTCGATGCGAATGAGAAATGTGTTTGTTCAGAGGAGCCCCACATCCCTACCAAATTAAGTGAAGGTAGCTCAAAGTGCCTGTCCACAATAGAAGACAAAGCATTAGGGGGCGCTGTGGAGTCCCTTGGCCACGCCCAGGTCTGAGCATCTGATACATCCTGACAGCCAACACTTCTCATGTGTGTGCAAAATTCTGTGAGTTTCCATCCATGGTAAGCACCTCAAAAATGCAAAATACATTGAAAAAAAAGAGAATAATAATTATAGGGGGCGCTGTCTAGCCACGCCCCGATTGATATGTATATATCTGATATTGTACTGCTACACTGAACATATTTGTAAAATATCAGCCAGATCGGACGATGTCGAAAAAAAAGTCATTTTTTTGCACGCAATATGTGTACTGTACGACTCGCCATTTCCATACCGTTTGAGAAATCAAAAATCCCTTCACAACTTAGTGTAAGGACTATCTTAAGATCATGCTGACCGCATTTGGTGTGAATGTGCTGAATGCCCTAGCAGGAATGCATACAAGTATGTTAAAGACCTCACTTCCTGTTGCCAGATGGTGGCGCTATAACATTGACCTGTTCTTGGGATATGGATGTGATTATAGTCCAACAATAAACGTATTTCTAAAATATCAGCCAGATCAGACGATGTAGACCATGAAATTATGGCCACTTCCTGTTGGCGCGGCGTGACATAAAAATTGTACTCCTCCCCATGACCGTCCCATTTGAGCTATCCAAAATATCCTGGCAATTTAGCATCATGACTATGCTGAGACCATTCTGACCACAGGTGATGTGAATGCGATGAACCCCCTAGGAGGAGTACTTAAAAGTGTAGTACGTGTAAAACTCAGAAAATCCAAAATGGCTGACTTCCTGTTTGGATATTTGATTAGATCCGAATGAAAAATGTGTTTGGACCGAGGAGCGCTATATGGCCACCAAATTAGGTGCAGGTAGCTCAAAGTGCCTGCCCACAATAGAAGACAATGCGATAGGGGGCGCTGTGGAGTCCCTCGGCCACGACCAGGTCTGAGCATCTGAGAGCTCCTGACAGCAACCACTTCTGATGTGTGGGCAAAATGTCAAGACTTTTTACGCATGGCAAGGCCCTCAAAAAAGCCCATTTGCCTGAAGAAAAAGAATAATAATAATAAATATAGCTGCAAGCAGCAATGAACGGGCCCAAGCACCATGGGCGCAACCGCCTTGGTGGCATAGTTGTGCCAATGACATGTTTCACAATATGTACACACTTTGGAAAAAATCACCTTCCTGGACAACGTATAGTGTGCACAGGAATTCCCCTTTGATCAATGAAGATGTTTCTGCTGCTATTGGAATGCATCAATGATATAAGCCTCACTTCCTATTGCCAGATGGTGGCGCTATAATATTGAGCCGTGTATGGTTTATGGATTTGATTTCACTCCAATAATTAACATATTTGTACATTTTCAGCCAAATTGGAAG
Organism: Conger conger; assembly: GCF_963514075.1. Lineage (NCBI taxonomy): Eukaryota > Metazoa > Chordata > Actinopteri > Anguilliformes > Congridae > Conger > Conger conger. Next base: position 39,091,638 of record NC_083760.1, read on the forward strand.
ATGTCACGTAAAATTTAAGCCACTTCCTGTTGCCAGATGGTGGCGGTATAATATTGAGCCGTGTATGGTTCATGGATTTGATTACACTCCAATAATTAACATATTTGTCCATTTTCAGCCAAATTGGAAGATGTCAAGTAAAATTAAAGCCACTTCCTGTTGCCAGATGGTGGCGCTATGCCATTGAGCCTTTCTTGGTATATGGATGAGATTACACTCCAAAAATGAACATGTGTGAAGTTTCTGCCACATCAGACAATGTAGAATGAAACAAAAATTACTTCTTGCTTGCACAGTGTAATAATATGCTCCAGTCCTGTATGGAGAGCAGAGATGAATTAATTTCAATAGATTTTACTGCGGGAGGCACAATTTACGCTTGAGAAGTCATTCGGTTATAAATATGCACTCAAAATAGAACCATTGGCGTAAAGAAACTATTCACCTTTATTGTGGCCGCACCGGGGATGGAACCGCGGACCTTGCATGTCTTAATCCACTGTCTGAACCATTAAGCTATACTGCCCTCTTATACACGTACGTTATCTATTCGCCAAAAGTTGTATGTTTCCTTTAATCCTTGTTAAATAATTTCTCTCCGAAGTGTCGGATAATATTGCATTAAACGTCGAGTTAGCCAGCATCATTTTTTTCCATTTCACCGGTAATTATGCTGCCTGAAACGCATTTGTTCAGCCAAATCGAAAGGAGATGCCAAGTCTCTGCCCTCAATCCGGTATTTTCATATTAAGTCAAAAATTCCTAGCGAAATTGTATGTTCTCTTAATTCGTGTTTAATGACAAGCAAAATAAACTAACATATCTGGCGATTTAACTGAAAGTTTTCTATTCATGTAAACAAACGTAGCTGACCTGTTTTTTTGACTCACACAGACAGTGGACAGGCTGGCTGCTGTTAGCCAATGCGCGTCATCTCGCAACGACCTGCATGCCATACCTTTGTTGAACATAATGGTCTCATGTTAACACAGAGTTCGACCAGAGCCATCTCAAACGTTAACGTTTCTTTTTGACTTTTGACTCTTTTAAATATATGCTACTCTCCTGCCAGTTAAAGACAGTCATTAAATGTCTTTAATATTTATTTCAGATATTCTATTCAAAAATGAAAATAGATGCAAAGAAACGTCGGGCTGGGTGTTGTCAATACATTTTGTCACGTAGGCTGCAGCTGTAAATCATACATCGTTATGCCTACTGGCTCGCTAGAAAAAAAACAAAAACCTATCGTTGAAAAATCACTTGAAGGAAGAAAAATATAAAAGTTCCACTTTCTGCCAATAAATGGAATCCCCGTATCAGAAATGGGGGGAAGTTACAGCGACGCAGTTAGTCTGTGAGTAGAATAGATTGTGTAGACAACTTCACTGTTTCCACAAAGGTGATGTGCTTTTTAACAGGACTTGGTCAGTGTAATGATATAAATGCTAGCATTCGATTATGGTCAACGGTACCGAAAATGCCCGTTGCACCAGCCATCATAACAAATGTCCCAATATAGGATCGATTTAAACCTCTATATATTTTTATTTCACGTTGACAGTGTAGGCTATTATGTGTATTCCGACGCGAATTACATTTAATTGGGTTACGGCATTCACTTCAACCGAATGAAGTCAAATAGAAACGGCTCGAATTCCTGAAAAAGGCTTCTTGATTTTCAAGCTAACTTTCCGAACAGCTGTTTTGTATTGAGTCCTTAAAATGCTACAACACGGTTTTTTTTAAACCAAATAACATTGAACGTTATTGCAAGATATATGCAATACCAACTTTTGCCAGTAGATGGCAGTCGCGTATTAGAAATGGGAGAGTCATTTGCGACTTGCGTTGAAGTTTTAAGACTGGATATAATGAGTCTCCAGCGAAAATAGTGAACTATTATTGCTTAATGGATGTGATGACACTCCAACAATGAACATATGTGAAAAGTTGTAGCCTCAAAATCAGGCAATGTAGAATTTAATACCTTTATGAAATTATTTAATACATAATTGTATTAAAACATGAACTGTTTGGGCAGCATTTCAAGTTAATTTTAAGGCTGACCATAGCCATACCATTCCAAGATATTAAAAATCAGTTCATAGTTTTGTGTCAGGGCTATAGTATCATGCTGACCACATTTTGTGTGAATGTGATGAACCCCCTAGGAAGAGTATTTCAAAGTTTGGTACGTGAAAAAACACTTAAAAACACACAAAATCCAAAATAGCTCACTTCCTGTTGGGAAAAGTTAAGGGATGCAAATGAGAAATGTGTGTGTCTTGAGGAGACCCTTATGCCTACCAGACGTGGTGCATTTACGTGAAAGTATATGTCCACAATATTAGAAAAAAGCCATAGGGGGCGCTGTGTAGCCACGCCCAGATGAATGTGGATATGGATGTGATTGCACTCCAAAAGTGAATATATTTGTAAAATATCAGCCCGATCAGATGATGTAGAACGGAATTAAGCCCACTTCCTGTTTTTGGGCGTAACGTGTGTATTATACGCCTCGCCATTGCCAAACCGTTTGAGATATCAAAAATCCTTTCGTCATTTAGGGTCGGAACTATTCTAAGATCATGATGACTACATTTGGTGTGAATGTGATGAATACCTTAGCAGGAACGCATACAAACATGATAAAAACCTCACATCCGTTGCCAGATGGTGGCGCTATAACATTGATTTCTTCTTGGTATTTGGATGTGATTACACTCTAACAGTGAACATATTTGTAAAATATCAGCCAGATCAGACAATGTAGACCATGAATTTATGGCAACTTCCTGTTGGCGCGGCGTGACATGAAAATTGTACGCCTCGCCATGACCATACCGTTTGAGATATCAAAAATATCCTTTGGAATTAGTATCATGACTATCCTGAGACCACTTTGACCACATTTCGTGTGAATGCAATGAACCCCCTAGGAGGAGTACTTAAAAGTGTAGTACGTGTAAAATGCACAAAATTCAAAATGGCTGACTTCCTGTTTACATATTTGATTCGATGCGAATGAGAAATGTGTTTGTCCAGAGGAGCCCCACATGCATACCAAATTAGGTGAAGGTAGCTCAAAGTGCCTGTCCACAATAGAAGACAAAGCATTAGGGGGCGCTGTGGAGTCCCTTGGCCACGCCCAGGTCTGAGCATCTGATACATCCTGACAGCCAACACTTGTCATGTGAGTCCAAAATTCTGTGAGTTTCCATCCATGGCAAGCACCTGAAAAATGCAAAATACATTGAAAAAAAAGAGAATAATAATTATAGGGGGCGCTGTCTAGCCACGCCCCGATTGATATGTATATATCTGATATTGTAGTGCTACAGTGAACATATTTTTAAAATATCAGCCAGATCGGACGATGTCGGAAAAAAAGTCATTTTTTTGCACGCAATATGTGTACTGTACGACTCGCCATTTCCATACCGTTTGAGATATCAAAAATCCCTTCACAACTTAACGTAAGGACTATCTTAAGATCATGCTGACCGCATTTGGTGTGAATGTGCTGAATGCCCTAGCAGGAATGCATACAAATATGTTAAAGACCACACTTCCTGTTGCCAGATGGTGGCGCTATAACATTGACCTGTTCTTGGGATATGGATGTGATTGTAGTCCAACAATAAACAAAGTTCTAAAATATCAGCCAGATCAGACAATGTAGACCATGAAATTATGGCCACTTCCTGTTGGCGCGGCGTGACATAAAAATTGTACTCCTCCCCATGACCGTCCCGTTTGAGCTATCAAAAATATCCTGGCAATTTAGCATCATGACTATCCTGAGACCATTCTGACCACAGGTGGTGTGAATGCGATGAACCCCCTAGGAGGAGTACTTAAAAGTGTAGTACGTGTAAAACTCAGAAAATCCAAAATGGCTGACTTCCTGTTTGGATATTTGATTAGATCCGAATGAGAAATGTGTTTGGACCGAGGACCGCTATATGGCCACCAAATTAGGTGCAGGTTGCTCAAAGTGCCTGCCCACAATAGAAGACAATGCGATAGGGGGCGCTGTGGAGTCCCTCGGCCACGCCCAGGTCTGAGCATCTGAGAGCTCCTGACAGCAACCACTTCTGATGTGTGTGCAAAATGTCAAGACTTTTTACGCATGGCAAGGCCCTCAAAAAAGCCCATTTGCCTGAAGAAAAAGAATAATAATAATAAATATAGCTGCAAGCAGCAATGAACGGGCCCAAGCACCATGGGCGCAACCGCCTTGGTGGCATAGTTGTGCCAATGACATGTTTAACAATATGTACACACTTTGGAAATAATCACCCTCCTTGGCAATGTATAGTATGCACAGGAATTCCCCTTTGATCAATGAAGATGGTGGTGTTGCTATTGGAATGCATCAATGATATGAGACTCACTTCCTGTTGTCAGATGGTGGCGCTATGATATTGAGCCGTGTATGGTTTTTGAATTTGATTACACTCCAATAATAAACCTATTTCTAAATTTTCAGCCACATCGGAAGATGTTGAGTGAAATTAAGGTCAATTCAATGTTCTAGTTTCCAGATGGTGGCGCTATAACATTGAGTCGTTTTTGGAATATGGATTTAATTACACTCCAACAATATACATATTTCTAAATTTTCGGCCACATCGGAAGATGTCAAGTAAAATTAAAGCCACTTCCTGTTGCCAGATGGTGGCGCTAAAACATTGAGTCATTTTTGGGATATGGATGTGATTACACTCCCACAACGAACATATCTGTGTAATATCAACCAGATCAGACCATCTAGAATGAAATTACGACCACTTCCTGTTGCCGCGGCGAGACCTCAAATTGTACGCCTCGCCATAGCCGTACCGTTTCACACATCAGAAATATCCTTTCAATTTAGCATCAGGATTATCCTGAGACCATTCGCACCACATTTGGTGTGAATGTGATGAACTCCCTAGGAGGAGTATTTCAGAGTTTGGTACGTGTAAAAACACTTAAAAACACACAAAATCCAGAATAGCTCACTTCCTGTTTGGAAAAGTTAAGGGATGCAAATGAGAAATGTGTGTGTCTTGAGGAGACCCATATGCATACCATATTCGGTGAATTTACGTGAAAGTATATGTCCACAATATTAGAAAAGAACCATAGGGGGCGCTGCGTAGCCACGCCCAGATGAATGTGGATATGGATGTGATTGCACTCCAACAGTGAATATATCTGTAAAATTTCAGCCCAATCAGACGATGTAGAACGGAATTAAGCCCACTTCCTGTTTTCGCTCGTAACGTGTGTATTGTACGCCTCGCCATTGCCAAACCATTTGAGATATTAAAAATCCGTTTGGATTTTAGGGTCAGGACTATCCTAAGATCATGCTGACTTCATTTGGTGTGAATGTGATGAATACCCTAGCAGGAACACATACAAATATGATAAAAACCTCACTTCCTGTTGCCAGATGGTGGCGCTATAACATTGACTTCTTCTTGGGACATGGATGTGAGTATACTCACACAATGAACATATTTGTGAAATATCAGCCAGATCAGACGATGTAAACCACAAAATTATGGCCACTTTCTTTTGGCGCGGCGTGACATAAAAATTGTACGCCTCGCCATGACCATACCGTTTGAGATATCAAAAATATCCTGGCAATTTAGAATCATGACTATCTTGAGACCATTCTTACCACATTTGGTGTGAATGCGATGAACCGCCTAGGAGGAGTACTTAAAAGTGTAGTACATGTGAAAACGCACAAAATTCAAAATGGCTGACTTCCTGTTCGCATATTTGCATCAATGCGAATGAGAAATGTGTTTCAATTGAGGAGCCACACATGCCTACCAAATTATGTTCATGTAGCTCAAAGTGCCTGCCCACAATAGACAACAATGCGGGGGGGGGGGGGGGACAGCGCAATAGGGGGCGCTGTGGAGTCCCTCGGCCACACCCAGGTCTGAGCATCTGATAGATCTTGACGGCCACCACTTCTGATGTGTCTGCAAAATTCCAAGACTTTTTAGCCAGGGCAAGGCCCTCAAAAATGCCCATTTGACGGAAGAGAAAGAATAATAATAATAATAATAATAATAATAATAATAATAATAATAATCTTTACAATAACAATAGGGTCCTTCGCACCCTACGGTGCTTGGGCCCTAATAATAATCTTTACAATAACAATAGGGTCCTTCGCACCCTACGGTGCTTGGGCCCTAAATATAGCTGCAAGCAGCAATGAACGGGCCCAAGCACCATGGGCGCAACCGCCTTGGTGGCATAGTTGTGCCAATGACATGTTTCACAATATGTACACACTTTGGAAATAATCACCTTCCTGGACAACGTATAGTGTGCACAGGAATTCCCCTTTGATCAATGAAGATGTTGCTGCTGCTATTGGAATGCATCAATGATATAAGCCTCACTTCCTATTGCCAGATGGTGGCGCTATAATATTGAGCCGTGTATGGTTTATGGATTTGATTACACTCCAATAATTAACATATTTGTACATTTTCAGCCAAATTGGAAGATGTCAAGTAAAATTAAAGCCACTTCCTGTTGCCAGATGGTGGCGCTATGCCATTGAGCCTTTCTTGGTATATGGATGAGATTACACTCCAAAAATGAACATGTGTGAAGTTTCTGCCACATCAGACAATGTAGAATGAAACAAAAATTACTTCTTGCTTGCACATTGTAATAATATGCTCCAGTCCTGTATGGAGAGCAGAGATGAATTAATTTCAATAGATTTTACAGCGGGAGGCACAATTTACGCTTGAGAAGTCATTCGGTTATAAATATGCACTCAAAATAAAACCATTGGCGTAAAGAAACTATTCAACTTTATTGTGGCCGCACCGGGGATGGAACTGCGGACCTTGCATGTCTTAATCCACTGTCTGAACCATTAAGCTATACTGCCCTCTTATACACGTACACCATCTATTGGCCAAAAGTTGTACGTTTCCTTTTATCTTGGTTAAATAATTTCTCTCCTAAGTGTCGGATAATATTGCATTAAACGTCTAGTTAGCCAGCATCATTCTTTTCCATTTCACCGGTAATTATGCTGCCTGAAACGCATTTGTTCAGCCAAATCTAAAGGAGATGCCAAGTCTCTGGCCTCAATCCGGTATTTTCATATTAAGTCAAAAATTCTTCGCGAAATTGTATGTTCTCTTAATTCGTGTTTAATGACAAGCAAAATAAACTAACATATCTGGCGATTTAACTGAAAGTTTTCTATTCATGTAAACAAACGTAGCTGACCTGTTTTTTTGACTCACACAGACAGTGGACAGGCTGGCTGCTGTTAGCCAATGCGCGTCATCTCGCAACGACCTGCATGCCATACCTTTGTTGAACATAACGGTCTCATGTTAACACAGAGTTCGACCAGAGCCATCTCAAACGTTAACGTTTCTTTTTGACTTTTGACTCTTTTAAATATATGCTATTCTCCTGCCAGTTAAAGACAGTCATTAAATGTCTTTAATATTTATTTCAGATATTCTATTCAAAAATGAAAATAGATGCAAAGAAACGTCGGGCTGGGTGTTGTCAATACATTTTGTCACGTAGGCTGCAGCTGTAAATCATACATCGTTATGCCTACTGGCTCGCTAGAAAAAAAACAAAAACCTATCGTTGAAAAATCACTTGAAGGAAGAAAAATATAAAAGTTCCACTTTCTGCCAATAAATGGAATCCCCGTATCAGAAATGGGGGGAAGTTACAGCGACGCAGTTAGTCTCTGAGTAGAATAGATTGTGTAGACAACTTCACTGTTTCCACAAAGGTGATGTGCTTTTTAACAGGACTTGGTCAGTGTAATGATATAAATGCTAGCATTCGATTATGGTCAACGGTACCGAAAATGCCCGTTGCACCAGCCATCATAACAAATGTCCCAATATAGGATCGATTTAAACCTCTATATATTTTTATTTCACGTTGACAGTGTAGGCTATTATGTGTATTCCGACGCGAATTACATTTAATTGGGTTACGGCATTCACTTCAACCGAATGAAGTCAAATAGAAACGGCTCGAATTCCTTAATAAGGCTTCTTGATTTTCAAGCTAACTTTCCGAACAGCTGTTTTGTATTGAGTCCTTAAAATGCTACAACACGGTTTTTTTGAAACCAAATAACATTGAACGTCATTGCAAGATATATGCAATACCAACTTTTGACAGTAGATGGCAGTCGCGTATTAGAAATGGGAGAGTCATTTGCGACTTGCGTTGAAGTTTTAAGACTGGATATAATGAGTCTCCAGCGAAAATAGTGAACTATTATTGCTTAATGGATGTGATGACACTCCAACAATGAACATATGTGAAAAGTTGTAGCCTCAAAATCAGGCAATGTAGAATTTAATACCTTTATGAAATTATTTAATACATAATTGTATTAAAACATGAACTGTTTGGGCAGCATTACAAGTTAATTTTAAGGCTGACCTTTGCCATACCATTCCAAGATATTAAAAATCAGTTCATAGTTGTGTGTCATGGCTATAATATCATGCTGACCACATTTTGTGTGAATGTGATGAACCCCCTAGGAAGAGTATTTCAAAGTTTGGTACGTGAAAAAACACTTAAAAACACACAAAATCCAAAATTGCTCACTTCCTGTTGGGAAAAGTTAAGGGATGCAAATGAGAAATGTGTGTGTCTTGAGGAGACCCTTATGCCTACCAGACGTGGTGCATTTACGTGAAAGTATATGTCCACAATATTAGAAAAAAGCCATAGGGGGCGCTGTGTAGCCACGCCCAGATGAATGTGGATATGGATGTGATTGCACTCCAAAAGTGAATATATTTGTAAAATATCAGCCCGATCAGATGATGTAGAACGGAATTAAGCCCACTTCCTGTTTTTGGGCGTAACGTGTGTACTATACGTCTCGCCATTGCCAAACCGTTTGAGATATCAAAAATCCTTTCGTCATCTAGGCTCAGGACTATTCTAAGATCATAATGACTGCATTTGGTGTGAATGTGATGAATACCCTAGCAGGAACGCATACAAACATGATAAAAACGTCACTTCCGTTGCCAGATGGTGGCGCTATAACATTGATTTCTTCTTGGTATTTGGATGTGATTACACTCTAACAGTGAACATATTTGTAAAATATCAGCCAGATCAGACAATGTAGACCATGAATTTATGGCTACTTCCTGTTGGCGCGGCGTGACATGAAAATTGTACGCCTCGCCATGACCATACCGTTTGAGATATCAAAAATATCCTTTGGAATTAGTATCATGACTATCCTGAGACCACTTTGACCACATTTTGTGTGAATGCAATGAACCCCCTAGGAGGAGTACTTAAAAGTGTAGTACGTGTAAAAAGCACAAAATTCAAAATGGCTGACTTCCTGTTCACATATTTGATTCAATGCGAAAGAGAAATGTGTTTGTCCAGAGGAGGCCCACATGCATACCAAATTAGGTGAAGGTAGCTCAAAGTGCCTGTCCACAATAGAAGACAAAGCATTAGGGGGCGCTGTGGAGTCCCTCGGCCACGCCCAGGTCTGAGCATCTGATACATCCTGACAGCCAACACTTCTCATGTGTGTGCAAAATTCCGTGAGTTTTCATCTTTGGCAAGCACCTCAAAAATGCAAAATACATTGAAAAAAAAGAGAATAATAATTATAGGGGGCGCTGTCTAGCCACGCCCCGATTGATATGTATATATTTCATATTGTACTGCAACAGTGACCATATTTGTAAAATATCAGCCAGATCGGACGATGTCGAAAAAAAAGTCATTTTTTTGCACGCAATATGTGTACTGTACGACTCGCCATTTCCAGACCGTTTGAGATATCAAAAATCCCTTCACAATTTAGCGTAAGGACTATCTTAAGATCATGCTGACCACATTTGGTGTGAATGTGCTGAATGCCCTAGCAGGAATGCATACAAATATGTTAAAGACCTCACTTCCTATTGCCAGATGGTGGCGCTATAACATTGACCTGTTCTTGGGATATGGATGTGATTACACTCCAACAATAAACGTATTTCTAAAATATCAGCCAGATCAGACAATGTAGACCATGAAATTATGGCCACTTCCTGTTGGCGCGGCGTGACATAAAAATTGTACTCCTGCCCATGACCGTCCCGTTTTAGCTATCAAAAATATCCTGGCAATTTAGCATCATGACTATCCTGAGACCATTCTGACCACAGTTGGTGTGAATGCGATGAACCCCCTAGGAGGAGTACTTAAAAGTGTAGTACGTGTAAAACTCAGAAAATCCAAAATGGCTGACTTCCTGTTTGGATATTTGATTAGATCCGAATGAGAAATGTGTTTGGACTGAGGAGTGCTATTTGGCCACCAAATTAGGTGCAGGTAGCTCAAAGTGCCTGCCCACAATAGAAGACAATGCGATAGGGGGCGCTGTGGAGTCCCTCGGCCACGCCCAGGTCTGAGCATCTGAGAGCTCCTGACAGCAACCACTTCTGATGTGTGTGCAAAATGTCAAGACATTTTACGCATGGCAAGGCCCTCAAAAAAGCCCATTTGCCTGAAGAAAAAGAATAATAATAATAATAATAATAATAATCTTTACAATAACAATAGGGTCCTTCGCACCCTACGGTGCTTGGGCCCTAAATATAGCTGCAAGCAGCAATGAACGGGCCCAAGCACCAGGGGCGCAACCGCCTTGGTGGCATAGTTGTGCCAATGACATGTTTCACAATATGTACACACTTTGGAAATAATCACCTTCCTGGACAACGTATAGTGTGCACAGGAATTCCCCTTTGATCAATGAAGATGTTGCTGCTGCTATTGGAATGCATCAATGATATAAGCCTCACTTCCTGTTGCCAGATGGTGGCGCTATAATATTGAGCCGTGTATGGTTTATGGATTTGATTACACTCCAATAATTAACATGTTTGTACATTTTCAGCCAAATTGGAAGATGTCGAGTAAAATTAAAGTCACTTCCTTTTGCCAGATGGTGGCGCTATAACATTGAGCCATTTTTGGAATATGGATTTAATTACACTCCAATAATAAAAATATTTCTACATTTTCAGCCACATCGGAAGATGTCGAGTGAAATTAAGGCCACTTCCTGTTGCCAGATGGTGGCGCTATGCCATTGAGCCTTTATTGGTATATGGATGAGATTACACTCCAAAAATGAACATGTGTGAAGTTTCAGCCACATCAGACAATGTAGAATGAAACAAAAACAACAAACACATTGTGATAACGTGCTACAGTCCTGTATGGAGAGCAGAGATGAATTAATTTCCATAGATTTTACAGCGAGAGGCACATTTTATGCTTGAAAAGTCATTCGGTTATAAATATGCACTCAAAATAAAACCATTGGCTTAAACAAACTATTCAACTTCATTGTGACCGCACTGGGGATAGAACCGCCGACCTTGCATGTCTTCATCCACTGCCTAAACCATTAAGGTATACTGCCCTCTTATACACGGGCGCCATCTATTGGCCAAATGTTGTATGTTTCCTATCATCTTGGTTAAATAATTTCTCGCCGAAGTGTCGGATAATATTGCATTAAAAGTCTAGTTAGCCAGCATCATTCTTTTCCATTTCACCGGTAATTATGCTGCCTGAAACGCATTTGTTCAGCCAAATCTAAAGGAGATGCCAAGTCTCTGCCCTCAATCCGGTATTTTCATATTAAGTCAAAAATTCCTAGCGAAATTGTATGTTCTCTTAATTCGTGTTTAATGACAAGCAAAATAAACTAACATAGCTGGCGATTTAACTGAAAGTTTTCTATTCATGTAAACCAACGAAGCTGACCTGTTTTTTGACTCACACAGACAGTGGACAGGCTACGCAACGACGTGCATGCGATACCCTTGTTGAACATAACGGTCTCTTGTTAACACAGCGTTCGAGCAGAGCCACCTCAAACGCTACCGTTTCTTTTTGACTTCATGTGTTACTCTTTTAAATATATGACACTCTCCTGCCAGTTAAAGACAGTCATTAAATGTCTTTACTATTTATTTTAGATATTCAATTCAAATAATGAAAATAGATGCAAAGAAACGTCGGGCTGGGTGTTGTCATTTTGTCACGTAGGCTGCAGCTGTAAATCATACATCGTTATGCCTACTGGCTCGATATAAAAAACGAAAACCTATCGTTGAAAAATCACTTGAAGGAAGAAAAAAATAAAAGTACCAATTTCTGCCAATAAATGGAATCCCCGTAACAGAAATGGGGGGAAGTTACAGCGACGCAGTTAGTCTGTGAGTAGAATAGATTATGTAGACAACTTCACTGTTTCCACAAAGGAACCAAAAATGTGTTTTTTAACAGGACTTGGTCAGTGTAATGATATAATTGCTAGCATTCGATTATGGTCAACGGTACCGAAAATGCCCGTTGCACCAGCCATCATAACAAATGTCCCAATATAGGATCGATTTAAACCTCTATATATTTTTATTTCACGTTGACAGTGTAGGCGATTGTGTGTATTGCGACGCGAATTACATTTAATTGGGTTACGGCATTCACTTCAATCGAATGAAGTCAAATAGAAACGGCTCGAATTCCTTAATAAGGCTTCTTGGTTTTCAACCCAACTTTCCGAACAGCTGTTTTGTGTTGAGTCCTTAAAATTTTTAAACCAAATAACATTGAACGTCAATGCAAGATCTGCATTATATGTGTTAATCTTTTAAATATATGATACTTTCCTGCCAGTAAAAGCCTGTCTTTTATTTTAGTTATTCAATCCATATAATTAAGGTAGATGAAAAAAACGTTGCTATGGGCTGGGTGTTGTCAGTACATTTTGTCACGTAGGCTGCCGCTGTTACTCATACATCGTTATGGTTACTGGCTCGCAAAAAGAAACAAAACTTGTCATTGAGAAATCACTTTATCCAAGAAAATTAGAAAGAATACTAACCTTTGCCACTAGATGGCAGTCGCGTATTAGAAATGGGAGAGTCAGTTGCGACTTGCGTTGAAGTTTTAAGACTAGATATAATGAGTCTCCAGCGAAAATAGTGAACTATTATTGCTTAATGGATGTGATGACACTCCAACAATGAACATATGTGAAAAGTTGTAGCCTCAAAATCAGGCAATGTAGAATTTAATACCTTTTTGAAATGATTTAATACATAATTTTCCTGTTTGGGCAGCATTACAAGTTAATTTTAAGGCTGACCATAGCCATACCATTCCAAGTTATTAAAAATCAGTTCACAGTTGTGTGTCAGGGCTATAATATCATGCTGACCACATTTTGTGTGAATGTGATGAACCCCCTAGGAAGAGTATTTCAAAGTTTGGTACGTGAAAAAACACTTAAAAACACACAAAATCCAAAATAGCTCACTTCCTGTTGGGAAAAGTTAAGGGATGCAAATGAGAAATGTGTGTGTCTTGAGGAGACCCATATGCCTACCAGACGTGGTGCATTTACGTGAAAGTATATGTCCACAATATTAGAAAAGAGCCATAGGGGGCGCTGTGTAGCCACGCCCAGACGAATGTGGATATGGATGTGATTGCACTCCAAAAGTGAATATATTTGTAAAATATCAGCCCGATCAGATGATGTAGAACGGAATTAAGCCCACTTCCTGTTTTTGGGCGTAACGTGTGTATTATACGCCTCGCCATTGCCAAACCGTTTGAGATATCAAAAATCCTTTTCTCATTTAGGGTCAGGACTATTCTAAGATCATGATGACTCCATTTGGTGTGAATTTGATGAATATCCTAGCAGGAAGGCATACAAATATGATAAAAACCTCACTTCCTGTTGCCAGATGGTGGCGCTATAACATTGACTTCTTCTTGGTATATGGCTGTGATTACACTCTAACAGTGAACATATTTGTAAAATATAAGCCAGATCAGACAATGTAGACCATGAATTTATGGCTACTTCCTGTTGGCGTGGCGTGACATGAAAATTGTACGCCTCGCCATTACCATACCGTTTGAGATATCAAAAATATCCTTGGGAATTAGTATCATAACTATCCTGAGACCACTTTGACTACATGTGGTGTGAATGCGATGAACCCCCTAGGAGGAGTACTTAAAAGTGTAGTACGTGTAAAACGCACAAAATTCAAAATGGCTGACTTCCTGTTCACATATTTGATTCGATGCGAATGAGAATTGTGTTTGGGCAGAGGAGCCCCACAACCCTCCAAAATTAGGTGAAGGTAGCTCAAAGTGCCTGTCCACAATAGAAGACAAAGCAATAGGGGGCGCTGTGGAGTCCATCGGCCACGCCCAGGTCTGAGCATCTGACAGTTCCTGAGAGACACCACTTCTCATGTGTGTGCAAAATTCCGTGAGTTTTCATCCATGGCAAGCACCTCAAAAATGCACAAAACATAGAAAAAAAAGATTATAATAATTATAGGGGGCGCTGTCTAGCCACGCCCCGATTGATATGTATATATTTGATATTGTATTCCAAGAGGGAACATATTTCTAAAATATCAGCCAGATCGGACGATATCGAAAAAAAAGTCATTTTTTTGCACGCACTATGTCTACTCTACGACTCGCCATTTCCATACCGTTTGAGATATCAAAAATCCCTTCACAATTTAGTGTAAGGACTATCTTAAGATCATGCTGACCACATTTGGTGTTAATGTGATGAATGCCCTAGCAGGAAGGCATACAAATATGATGAAGACCACACTTCCTGTTGCCAGATGGTGGCGCTATAACATTGACCCGTTCTTGGGATATGGATGTGTTTATACTCCAACAATAAACGTATTTCTAAAATATCAGCCAGATCAGACGATGTCGACCATGAAATTACGGCCACTTCCTATTGGTGTGGCGTGACATAAAAATTGTAATCCTCCCTGTGACTGTCCCGTTTGAGCTATCAAAAATATCCTGGCAATTTAGTATCATGACTATCCTGAGACCATTCTGACCACAGTTGGTGTGAATGCGATGAACCCCCTAGGAGGAGTACTTAAAAGTGTAGAACGTGTAAAATGCACAAAATCCAAAATGGCTGACTTCCTATTCGCATATTTGATTAGATGCGAATTTGAAATGTGTTTGGCCTGAGGAGTGCTATATGCATACTAAATATGGTGCAGGTAGCTCAAAGTGCCTGCCCACAATAGAAGACAATGCGATAGGGGGCGCTGTGGAGTCCCTCAGCGACTCCCAGGTCTGAGCATCTGAGAGATCCTGACAGCCACCACTTCTGATGTGTGTGCAAAATTCCGTGAGTTTTCATTCTTGGCAAGCACCTCAAAAATGCACAAAACATTGAAAAAAAAAGAATAATAATAATAAATATAGCTGCAAGCAGCAATGAACGGGCCCAAGCACCATGGGCGCCACCGCCTTGGTGGCATAGTTGTGCCAATGACATGTTTCACAATATGCACACACTTTGGAAATAATCAGCTTCCTGGACAACGTATAGTGTGCACAGGAATTGCCCTTTGCTCAATGAAGATGTTGCTGCTGCTATTGGAATGCATCAATGATATAAGCCTCACTTCCAATTGCCAGTTGGTGGCGCTATAATATTGAGCCGTGTATGGTTCATGGATTTGATTACACTCCAATAATTAACATATTTGTACATTTTCAGCCAAATTGGAAGATGTCGAGGAAATTTAAAGTCACTTCCTGTTGCCAGATGGTGGCGCTATAACATTGAGCCATTTTTGGTATATGGATTTAATTACACTCCAATAATTAACATATTTGTACATTTTCAGCCAAATTGGAAGATGTCAAGTAAAATTAAAGCCACTTCCTGTTGCCAGATGGTGGCGCTATGCCATTGAGCCTTTCTTGGTATATGGATGAGATTACACTCCAAAAATGAACATGTGTGAAGTTTCTGCCACATCAGACAATGTAGAATGAAACAAAAATAACTTCTTGCTTGCACATTGTGATAACATGCTCCAGTCCTGTATGGAGAGCAGAGATTAATTAATTTCCATAGATTTTACAGCGGGAGGCACAATTTATGCTTGAGAAGTCATTCGGTTATAAATATGCGCTCAAAATAAAACCATTGGCTTAAAGAAACTATTCAACTTTATTGTGGCCGCACCGGGGATGGAACCGCGGACCGTGCATGTCTTACTCCACTGCGTGAACCATTAAGCTATACTGCCCTCTTATACACGTACGCCGTCTATTGGCCAAAAGTTGTATGTTTCCTTTTATCTTGGTTAAATAATTTCTCTATGAAGTGTCTGATAATATTGCATTAAACGTCGCGTTAGCCTGCATCATTCTTTTCCATTTCACCGGTAATTATGCTGCCTGAAACGCATTTGTTCAGCCAAATCTAAAGGAGATGCCAAGTCTCTGCCCTCAATCCGGTATTTTCATATTAAGTCAAAAATTCCTAGCGAAATTGTATGTTCTCTTAATTCGTGTTTAATGACAAGCAAAATAAACTAACATAGCTGGCGATTTAACTGAAAGTTTTCTATTCCTGTAAACCAACGTAGCTGACCTGTTTTTTGACTCACACAGACAGTGGACAGGCTGGCTGCTGTTAGCCCATGCCTCTCATCTCGCAACGACCTGCATGAGATACCTTTGTTGAACATAACGGTCTCATGTTAACACAGAGTTCGACCAGAGCCACCTCAAACGCTCACGTTTCTTTTTGACTTCATGTCTTACTCTTTTAAATATATGATACTCACCTGCCAGTTAAAGACAGTCATTAAATGTCTTTAATATTTATTTCAGATATTCTATTCATATAATGAAAATAGATGCAAAGAAACGTCGGGCTGGGTGTTGTCAATACATTTTGTCACGTAGGCTGCAGCTGTAAATCATACATCGTTATGCCTACTGGCTCGCTAGAAAAAAAACAAAAACCTATCGTGGAAAAATCAGTTGAAGGAAGAAAAATATAAAAGTTCCACTTTCTGCCAATAAATGGAATCCCCGTATCAGAAATGGGGGGAAGTTACAGCGACGCAGTTAGTCTGTGAGTAGAATAGATTGTGTAGACAACTTCACTGTTTCCACAAAGGAACCAAAAATGTGCTTTTTAACAGGACTTGGTCAGTGTAATGATATAAATGCTAGCATTCGATTATGGTCAACGGTACCGAAAATGCCCGTTGCACCAGCCATCATAACAAATGTCCCAATATAGGATCAATTTAAACCTCTATATATTTTTATTTCACGTTGACAGTGTAGGCTATTATGTGTATTCCGACGCGAATTACATTTAATTGGGTTACGGCATTCACTTCAATCGAATGAAGTGAAATAGAAACGGCTCGAATTCCTTAATAAGGCTTCTTGGTTTTCAAGCTAACTTTCCGAACAGCTGTTTTGTATTGAGTCCTTAAAATGCTACAACACGGTTTTTTATAAACCAAATAACATTGAACGTCATTGCAAGATATGCATTATATGTGTTAATCTTTGAAATATATGATACTTTCCTGCCAGTAAAAGCCTGTCTTTTATTTTAGTTATTCAATCCATATAATTAAGGTGGATGAGAAAAAACGTTGCTGTGGGCTGGGTGTTGTCAGTACATTTTGTCACGTAGGCTGCCGCTGTTACTCATACATCGTTATGGTTACTGGCTCGCAAAAAGAAACAAAACTTGTATTTGAGAACAATACCAAGTTTTGCCAGTAGATGGCAGTCGCGTATTAGAAATGGGAGAGTCATTTGCGACTTGCCTTGAAGTTTTAAGACTGGATATAATGAGTCTCCAGCGAAAATAGTGAACTATTATTGCTTAATGGATGTGATGACACTCCAACAATGAACATATATGAAAAGTTGTAGCCTCAAAATCAGGCAATGTAGAATTGAATACCTTTTTGAAATGATTTAATACATAATTGTATTAAAACATGAACTGTTTGGGCAGCATTACAAGTTAATTTTAAGGCTGACCATAGCCATACCATTCCAAGATATTAAAAATCAGTTCATAGTTGTGTGTCAGGGCTATAATATCATGCTGACCACATTTTGTGTGAATGTGATGAACCCCCTAGGAAGAGTATTTCAAAGTTTGGTACGTGAAAAAACACTTAAAAACACACAAAATCCAAAATAGCTCACTTCCTGTTGGGAAAAGTTAAGGGATGCAAATGAGAAATGTGTGTGTCTTGAAGAGACCCTTATGCCAACCAGACGTGGTGCATTTACGTGAAAGTATATGTCCACAATATTAGAAAAAAGCCATAGGGGGCGCTGTGTAGCCACGCCCAGATGAATGTGGATATGGATGTGATTGCACTCCAAAAGTGAATATATTTGTAAAATATCAGCCCGATCAGATGATGTAGAACGGAATTAAGCCCACTTCCTGTTTTTGGGCGTAACATGTGTATTATACGCCTCGCCATTGCCAAACCGTTTGAGATATCAAAAATCCTTTCGTCATTTAGGGTCAGGACTATTCTAAGATCATGATGACTACATTTGGTGTGAATGTGATGAATACCCTAGCAGGAACGCATACAAACATGATAAAAACCTCACTTCCGTTGCCAGATGGTGGCGCTATAACATTGATTTCTTCTTGGTATATGGATGTGATTACACTCTAACAGTGAACATATTTGTAAAATATCAGCCAGATCAGACAATGTAGACCATGAATTTATGGCTACTTCCTGTTGGCGCGGCGTGACATGAAAATTTTACGCCTCGCCATGACCATACCGTTTGAGATATCAAAAATATCCTTTGGAATTAGAATCATGACTATTCTGAGACCACTTTGACCACATTTCCTGTGAATGCAATGAACCCCCTAGGAGGAGTACTTAAAAGTGTAGTACGTGTAAAATGCACAAAATTCAAAATGGCTGACTTCCTGTTCACATATTTGAGTCGATGCGAATGAGAAATGTGTTTGTCCAGAGGAGGCCCACATGCATACCAAATTAGGTGAAGGTAGCTCAAAGTGCCTGTCCACAATAGAAGACAAAGCATTAGGGGGCGCTGTGGAGTCCCTCGGCCACGCCCAGGTCTGAGCATCTGATACATCCTGACAGCCAACACTTCTCATGTGTGTGCAAAATTCCGTGAGTTTTCATCCATGGCAAGCACCTCAAAAATGCAAAATACATTGAAAAAAAAGAGAATAATAATTATAGGGGGCGCTGTCTAGCCACGCCCCGATTGATATGTATATATTTCATATTGTACTCCAACAGTGAACATATTTGTAAAATATCAGCCAGATCGGACGATGTCAAAAAAAAAGTCATTTTTTTGCACGCAATATGTGTACTGTACGACTCGCCATTTCCATACCGTTTGAGATATCAAAAATCCCTTCACAGCTTATGGTCATGACTATCCTAAGATCATGCGGACCACATTTCGTGTGAATGTGATGAATGCCCTAGCAGGAAGGCATACAAATATGATAAAGACCTCACTTCCTGTTGCCAGATGGTGGCGCTATAACATTGACCCGTTCTTGGGATATGGATGTGATTATACTCCAACAATAAACGTATTTCTAAAATATCAGCCAGATCAGACAATGTAGACCATGAAATTACGGCCACTTCCTGTTGGCGCGGCGTGACATAAAAATTCTACGCCTCCCCAGGACCGTCCCGTTTGAGCTATCAAAAATATCCTGGCAATTTAGCATCATGAATAGCCTGAGACCATTCTGACCACAGGTGGTGTGAATGTGATGAACCCCCTAGGAGGAGTACTTAAAAGTGCAGTACATGTAAAACGCACAAAATCCAAAATTGCTGACTTCCTGTTTATATATTTGATTAGATGCAAATTATAAATGTTTTTGTTCCGAGGAGTGCTATATGCGTACTAAATTTTGTGAAGGTAGCTCAAAGTGCCTGCCCACAATAGATGACAATGCGATAGGGGGCGCTGTGGAGTCTCTCGGCCACGCCCAGCTTTGAGCATCTAATCAATCCTGAAGGTCCTCATTTCTGATGTGTGTGCAAAATTCCCAGACTTTTTATGCATGGCAAGCACCTCAAAAAGGCCCATTTGCATATAGAAAAAAGAATAATAATAATAAATATAGCTGCAAGCAGCAATGAACGGGCCCAAGCACCATGGGCGCAACCGCCTTGGTGGCATAGTTGTGCCAATGACATGTTTCACAATATGTACACACTTTGGAAATAATCACCTTCCTGGACAACGTATAGTGTGCACAGGAATTCCCCTTTGATCAATGAAGATGTTTCTGCTGCTATTGGAATGCATCAATGATATAAGCCTCACTTCCTATTGCCAGATGGTGGCGCTATAATATTGAGCCGTGTATGGTTCATGGATTTGATTACACTCCAATAATTAACATATTTGTACATTTTCAGCCAAATTGGAAGATGTCAAGTAAAATTAAAGCCACTTCCTGTTCCCAGATGGTGGCGCTATGCCATTGAGCCTTTCTTGGTATATGGATGAGAACCGCGGACCTTGCATGTCTTAATCCACTGTCTGAACCATTAAGTTATACTGCCCTCTTATACACGTCCGCCATCTATTGGCCAAAAGTTGTATGTTTCCTTTTATCCTGGTTAAATAATTTCTCTCCGAAGTGTCGGATAATATTGCATTAAACGTCGAGTTAGCCAGCATCATTCTTTTCCATTTCACCGGTAATTATGCTGCCTGAAATGCATTTGTTCAGCCAAATCTAAAGGAGATGCCAAGTCTCTGCCCTCAATCCGGTATTTTCATATTAAGTCAAAAATTCCTAGCGAAATTGTATGTTCTCTTAATTCGTGTTTAATGACAAGCAAAATAAACTAACATATCTGGCGATTTAACTGAAAGTTTTCTATTCATGTAAACAAACGTAGCTGACTTGTTTTTTGACTCACACAGACAGTGGACAGGCTGGCTGCTGTTAGCCAATGCGCGTCATCTCGCAACGACCTGCATGCCATACCTTTGTTGAACATAACGGTCTCATGTTAACACAGAGTTCGACCAGAGCCATCTCAAACGTTAACGTTTCTTTTTGACTTTTGACTCTTTTAAATATATGCTACTCTCCTGCCAGTTAAAGACAGTCATTAAATGTCTTTAATATTTATTTCAGATATTCTATTCAAAAATGAAAATAGATGCAAAGAAACGTCGGGCTGGGTGTTGTCAATACATTTTGTCACGTAGGCTGCAGCTGTAAATCATACATCGTTATGCCTACTGGCTCGCTAGAAAAAAAACAAAAACCTATCGTTGAAAAATCACTTGAAGGAAGAAAAATATAAAAGTTCCACTTTCTGCCAATAAATGGAATCCCCGTATCAGAAATGGGGGGAAGTTACAGCGACGCAGTTAGTCTGTGAGTAGAATAGATTGTGTAGACAACTTCACTGTTTCCACAAAGGAACCAAAAATGTGCTTTTTAACAGGACTTGGTCAGTCTAATGATATAAATGCTAGCATTCGATTATGGTCAACGGTACCGAAAATGCGCTTTGCACCAGCCATCATAACAAATGTCCCAATATAGGATCGATTTAAACCTCTATATATTTTTATTTCACGTTGACAGTGTAGGCTATTATGTGTATTCCGACGCGAATTACATTTAATTGGGTTACGGCATTCACTTCAATCGAATGAAGTCAAATAGAAACGGCTCGAATTCCTTAATAAGGCTTCTTGGTTTTCAAGCTAACTTTCCGAACAGCTGTTTTGTATTGAGTCCTTAAAATGCTACAACACGGTTTTTTTTAAACCAAATAACATTGAAGGTCATTGCAAGATATGCATTATATGTGTTAATCTTTGAAATATATGCTACTTTCCTGCCAGTAAAAGCCTGTCTTTTATTTTAGTTATTCAATCCATATAATTAAGGTAGATGAGAAAAAACGTTGCTGTGGGCTGGGTGTTGTCAGTACATTTTGTCACGTAGGCTGCCGCTGTTCCTCATACATCGTTATGGTTACTGGCTCGCAAAAAGAAACAAAACTTGTCATTGAGGAATTACTTGAGAAACAATACCAACTTTTGCCAGTAGATGGCAGTCGCGTATTAGAAATGGGAGAGTCAGTTGCGACTTACGTTGAAGTTTTAAGACTGGATATAATGGGTCTCCAGCGAAAATAGGGAACTATTATTGCTTAATGCATGTGATGACACTCCAACAATGAACATATGTGAAAAGTTGTAGCCTCAAAATCAGGCAATGTAGAATTCAATACCTTTTTAAAATTATTTAATACATAATTGTATTAAAACATGAACTGTTTGGGCAGCATTACAAGTTAATTTTAAGGCTGACCATAGCCATACCATTCCAAGATTTTAAAAATCAGTTCATAGTTGTGTGTCAGGGCTATAATACCATGCTGACCACATTTTGTGTGAATGTGATGAACCCACTAGGAAGAGTATTTCAAAGTTTGGTACGTGAAAAAACACTTAAAAACACACAAAATCCAAAATAGCTCACTTCCTGTTGGGAAAAGTTAAGGGATGCAAATGAGAAATGTGTGTGTCTTGAGGAGACCCTTATGCCTACCAGACGTGGTGCATTTACGTGAAAGTATGTGTCCACAATATTAGAAAAAAGCCATAGGGGGCGCTGTGTAGCCACGCCCAGATGAATGTGGATATGGATGTGATTGCACTCCAAAAGTGAATATATTTGCAAAATATCAGCCCGATCAGATGATGTAGAACGGAATTAAGCCCACTTCCTGTTTTTGGGTGTAACGTGTGTATTATACGCCTCGCCATTGCCAAACCGTTTGAGATATCAAAAATCCTTTCGTCATTTAGGGTCAGGACTATTCTAAGATCATGATGACTACATTTGGTGTGAATGTGATGAATACCCTAGCAGGAACGCATACAAACATGATAAAAACCTCACTTCCGTTGCCAGATGGTGGCGCTATAACATTGACTACTTCTTGGTATATGGATGTGATTACACTCTAACAGTGAACATATTTCTAAAATATCAGCCAGATCAGACAATGTAGACCATGAATTTATGGCTACTTCCTGTTGGCGCGGCGTGATATGAAAATTGTACGCCTCGCCATGACCATACCGTTTGAGATATCAAAAATATCCTTTGGAATTAGTATCATGACTATCCTGAGACCACTTTGACCCCATTTCCTGTGAATGCAATGAACCCCCTAGGAGGAGTACTTAAAAGTGTAGTACGTGTAAAATGCACAAAATTCAAATTGGCTGACTTCCTGTTCACATATTTGATTTAATGCGAAGGAGAAATGTGTTTGGCAAGAGGAGCCCCACATGCATACCAAATTAAGTGAAGGTAGGTCAAAGTGCCTGCCCACAATAGAAGACAATGCGATAGGGGGCGCTGTGGAGTCCCTCGGCCACGCCCAGGTCTGAGCATCTGATACATCCTGAAATCTGCAACTCCTCATGTGTGTGCAAAATTCTGTGAGTTTTCATCCATGGCAAGCACCTCAAAAATGCAAAATACATTGAAAAAAAAGAGAATAATAATTATAGGGGGCGCTGTCTAGCCACACCCCGATTGATATGTATATATCTGATATTGTACTGCTACAGTGAACATATTTGTAAAATATCAGCCAGATCGGACGATGTCAAAAAAAAAGTCATTTTTTTGCACGCAATATGTGTACTGTACGACTCGCCATTTCCATACCGTTTGAGATATCAAAAATCCCTTCACAACTTAGCGTAAGGACTATCTTAAGATCATGCTGACCACATTTGGTGTGAATGTGCTGAATGCCCTAGCAGGAATGCATACAAATATGTTAAAGACCTCACTTCCTGTTGCCAGATGGTGGCGCTATAACATTGACTTGTTCTTGGGATATGGATGTGATTATACTCCAACAATAAACAAATTTCTAAAATATCAGCCAGATCAGACAATGTAGACCATGAAATTATGGCCACTTCCTGTTGGCGCGGCGTGACATAAAAAATATACTCCTCCCCATGACCGTCCCGTTTGAGCTATCAAAAATATCCTGGCAATTTAGCATCATGAGTATCCTGAGACCATTCTGACCACAGGTGGTGTGAATTCGATGAACCCCCTAGGAGGAGTACTTAAAAGTGTAGTACGTGTAAAACTCACAAAATCCAAAATGGCTGACTTCCTGTTTGGATATTTGATTAGATCCGAATGAGAAATGTGTTTGGACCGAGGAGCGCTATAAGGCCACCAAATTAGGTGAAGGTAGCTTAAAGTGCCTGCCCACAATAGAAGACAATGCGATAGGGGGCGCTGTGGAGTCCCTCGGCCACGCCCAGGTCTGAGCATCTAATAGATCCTGAAGGTCCTCATTTCTGATGTGTGTGCAAAATTCCCAGACTTTTTATGCATGGCAAGCACCTCAAAAAAGCCCATTTGCATATAGAAAAAAGAATAATAATAATAATAATAATAATAATCCTTCCAATAACAATAGGGTCCTTCGCACCCTACGGTGCTTGGGCCCTAATAATAATAATAAATATAGCTGCAAGCAGCAATGAACGGGCCCAAGCACCATGGGCGCAACCGCCTTGGTGGCATAGTTGTGCCAATGACATGTTTCACAATATGTACACACTTTGGAAATAATCACCTTCCTGGACAACGTATAGTGTGCACAGGAATTCTCCTTTGATCAATGAAGATGTTGCTGCTGCTATTGGAATGCATCAATGATATAAGCCTCACTTCCTATTACCAGATGGTGGCGGTATAATATTGAGCCGTGTATGGTTCATGGATTTGATTACACTCCAATAATTAACATATTTGTTCATTTTCAGCCAAATTGGAAGATGTCAAGTAAAATTAAAGCCACTTCCTGTTGCCAGATGGTGGCGCTATGCCATTGAGCCTCTCTTGGTATATGGATGAGATTACACTCCAATAATAAAAATATTTCTACATTTTCAGCCACATCGGAAGATGTCGAGTGAAATTAAGGCCACTTCCTGTTGCCAGATGGTGGCGCTGTGCCATTGAGCCTTTATTGGTATTTGGATGAGATTACACTCCAAAAATGAACATGTGTGAAGTTTCAGCCACATCAGACAATGTAGAATGAAACAAAAACAACTTCTTGCTTGCACATTGTGATAACATGCTACAGTCCTGTATGGAGAGCAGAGATGAATTAATTTCCATAGATTTTACAGCGGGAGGCACAATTTATGCTTGAAAAGTCATTCGGTTATAAATATGCACTCAAAATAAAACCATTGGCTTAAAGAAACTATTCAACTTTATTGTGGCCGCACCGGGGATGGAACCGCGGACCTTGCATGTCTTAATCCACTGCCTGAACCATTAAACTATACTGCCCTCTTATACACGTACGCCATTTATTGGCCAAAAGTTGTATGTTTCCTTTTATCTTGGTTAAATAATTTCTCTATGAAGTGTCTGATAATATTGCATTAAACGTCTCGTTAGCCAGCATCATTCTTTTCCATTTCACCGGTAATTATGCTGCCTGAAACGCATTTGTTCAGCCAAATCTAAAGGAGATGCCAAGTCTCTGCCCTGAATCCGGTATTTTCATATTAAGTCAAAAATTCCTCGCGAAATTGTATGTTCTCTTAATTCGTGTTTAATGACAAGCAAAATAAAATAACATAGCTGGCGATTTAACTGAAAGTTTTCTATTCTTGTAAACCAACGTAGCTGACCTGTTTTTTGACTCACACAGACAGTGGACTGGCTGGCTGCTGTTAGCCCATGCCTGTCATCTCGCAAGGACCTGCATGCGATACCTTTGTTGAACATAACGGTCTCATGTTAACACAGAGTTCGACCAGAGCCACCTCAAACGCTCACGTTTCTTTTTGACTTCATGTGTTACTCTTTTAAATATATGATACTCTCCTGCCAGTTAAAGACTGTCATTAAATGTCTTTAATATTTATTTCAGATATTCAATTCATATAATGAAAATAGATGCAAAGAAACGTCGGGCTGGGTGTTGTCAATACATTTTGTCACGTAGGCTGCAGCTGTAAATCATACATCGTTATGCCTACTGCTGCTAGAAAAAAACAAAAACCTATCGTTGAAAAATCACTTGAAGGAAGAAAAAAATAAAAGTACCACTTTCTGCAAATAAATTGAATCCCCGAATCAGAAATGGGGGGAAGTTACAGCCACGCAGTTAGTCTGTGAGTAGAATAGATTGTGTAGACAACTTCACTGTTTCCACAAAGGAACCAAAAATGTGCTTTTTAACAGGACTTGGTCAGTGTAATGATATAAATGCTAGCATTCGATTATGGTCAACGGTACCGAAAATGCCTGTTGCACCAGCCATCATAACAAATGTCCCAATACAGGATCGATTTAAACCTCTATATATTTTTATTTCACGTTCACAGTGTAGGCTATTATGTGTATTCCGACGCGAATTACATTTAATTGGGTTACGGCATTCACTTCAATCGAATGAAGTCAAATAGAAACGGCTCGAATTCCTTAATAACGCTTCTTGGTTTTCAAGCCAACTTTCCGAACAGCTGTTTTGTATTGAGTCCTTAAAATGCTACAACACGGTTTTTTTTAAACCAAATAACATTGAACGTCATTGCAAGATATGCATTATATGTGTTAATCTTTGAAATATATGCTACTTTCCTGCCAGTAAAAGCCTGTCTTTTATTTTAGTTATTCAATCCATATAATTAAGGTAGATGAGAAAAAACGTTGCTGTGGGCTGGGTGTTGTCAGTACATTTTGTCACGTAGGCTGCCGCTGTTACTCATACATCGTTATGGTTACTGGCTCGCAAAAAGAAACAAAACTTGTCATTGAGGAATTACTTGAGAAACAATACCAACTTTTGCCAGTAGATGGCAGTCGCGTATTAGAAATGGGAGAGTCATTTGCGACTTGCGTTGAAGTTTTAAGACTGGATATAATGAGTCTCCAGCGAAAATAGTGAACTATTATTGCTTAATGGATGTGATGACACTCCAACAATGAACATATGTGAAAAGTTGTAGCCTCAAAATCAGGCAATGTAGAATTTAATACCTTTTTGAAATTATTTAATACATAATTGTATTAAAACATGAACTGTTTGGGCAGCATTACAAGTTAATTTTAAGGCTGACCAGAGCCATACCATTCCAAGATATTAAAAATCAGTTCATAGTTGTGTGTCAGGGCTATAATATCATGCTGACCACATTTTGTGTGAATGTGATGAACCCCCTAGGAAGAGTATTTCAAAGTTTGGTACGTGAAAAAACACTTAAAAACACACAAAATCCAAAATAGCTCACTTCCTGTTGGGAAAAGTTAAGGGATGCAAATGAGAAATGTGTGTGTCTTGAGGAGACCCTTATGGCTACCAGACGTGGTGCATTTACGTGAAAGTATATGTCCACAATATTAGAAAAAAGCCATAGGGGGCGCTGTGTAGCCACGCCCAGGTGAATGTGGATATGGATGTGATTGCACTCCAAAAGTGAATATATTTGTAAAATATCAGCCCGATCAGATGATGTAGAACGGAATTAAGCTCACTTCCTGTTTTTTGGCGTAACGTGTGTATTATACGCCTCGCCATTGCCAAACCGTTTGAGATATCAAAAATCCTTTCGTCATTTAGGGTCAGAACTATTCTAAGATCATGATGACTACATTTGGTGTGAATGTGATGAATACCCTAGCAGGAACGCATACAAACATGATAAAAACCTCACTTCCGTTGCCAGATGGTGGCGCTATAACATTGATTTCTTCTTGGTATATGGATGTGATTACACTCTAACAGTGAACATATTTGTAAAATATCAGCCAGATCAGACAATGGAGACCATGAATTTATGGCTACTTCCTTTTGGCGCGGCGTGACATGAAAATTGTACGCCTCGCCATGACCATACCGTTTGAGATATCAAAAATATCCTTTGGAATTAGTATCATGCCTATCCTCAGACCAATTTGACCCCATTTCGTGTGAATGCAATGAACCCCCTAGGAGGAGTACTTAAAAGTGTAGTACGTGTAAAATGCACAAAATTCAAAATGGCTGACTTCCTGTTCACATATTTGATTCGATGCGAATAAGAAATGTGTTTGTCCAGAGGAGGCCCACATGCATCCCAAATTAGGTGAAGGTAGCTCAAAGTGCCTGTCCACAATAGAAGACAAAGCATTAGGGGGCGCTGTGGAGTCCCTCGGCCACGCCCAGGTCTGAGCATCTGATACCTCCTGACAGCCAACACTTCTCATGTGTGTGCAAAATTCTGTGAGTTTCCATCCATGGCAAGCACCTCAAAAATGCAAAATACATTAAAAAAAAAGAGAATAATAATTATAGGGGGCGCTGTCTAGCCACGCCCCCATTGATATGTATATATTTAATATTGTACTCCAACAGTGAACATATTTATAAAATATCAGCCAGATCGGACGATGTCGAAAAAAAAATCATTTTTTTGCACGCAATATGTGTACTGTACGACTCGCCATTTCCATACCGTGTGAGATATCAAAAATCCCTTCACAGCTTATGGTCATGACTATCCTAAGATCATGCTGACCACATTTCGTGTGAATGTGATGAATGCCCTAGCAGGAAGGCATACAAATATGATAAAGACCTCACTTCCTGTTGCCAGATGGTGGCGCTATAACATTGACCCGTTCTTGGGATATGGATGTGATTATACTCCAACACTAAACGTATTTCTAAAATATCAGCCAGATCAGACAATGTAGACCATGAAATTACGGCCACTTCCTGTTGGCGCCGCGTGACATAAAAATTCTACACCTCCCTAGGACCGTCCCGTTTCAGCTATCAAAAATATCCTGGCAATTTAGCATCATGAAAATCCTGAGACCATTCTGACCACAGGTGGTGTGAATGTGATGAACCCCCTAGGAGGAGTACTTAAAAGTGCAGTACGTGTAAAACGCACAAAATCCAAAATGGCTGACTTCCTGTTTGTATATTTGATTAGATGTGAATTAGAAATGTGTTTAGGCCGAGGAGTGCTATATGCGTCCTAAATTTTGTAAAGGTAGCTCAAAGTGCCTGCCCACAATAGATGACAATGCGATAGGGGGCGCTGTGGAGTTCCTCAGCGACGCCCAGGTCTGAGCATCTGAGCGATCCTGACAGCCAACACTTCTGATGTGTGAGCAAAATTCCGTGAGTTTTCATCCATGGCAAGCACCTCAAAAATGCACAAAACATTGAAAAAAAAAGAATAATAATAATAATAATAATAATCCTTCCAATAACAATAGGGTCCTTCGCACCCTACGGTGCTTGGGCCCTAATAATAATCTTTACAATAACAATAGGGTCCTTCGCACCCTACGGTGCTTGGGCCCTAAATATAGCTGCAAGCAGCAATGAACGGGCCCAAGCACCATGGGCGCAACCGCCTTGGTGGCATAGTTGTGCCAATGACATGTTTCACAATATGTACACACTTTGGAAATAATCACCTTCCTGGACAACGTATAGTGTGCACAGGAATTCCCCTTTGATCAATGAAGATGTTTCTGCTGCTATTGGAATGCATCAATGATATAAGCCTCACTTCCTATTGCCAGATGGTGGCGCTATAATATTGAGCCGTGTATGGTTTATGGATTTGATTTCACTCCAATAATTAACATATTTGTACATTTTCAGCCAAATTGGAAGATGTCAAGTAAAATTTAAGCCACTTCCTGTTGCCAGATGGTGGCGGTATAATATTGAGCCGTGTATGGTTCATGGATTTGATTACACTCCAATAATTAACATATTTGTACATTTTCAGCCAAATTGGAAGATGTCAAGTAAAATTAAAGCCACTTCCTATTGCCAGATGGTGGCGCTATGCCATTGAGCCTTTCTTGGTATATGGATGAGATTACACTCCAAAAATGAACATGTGTGAAGTTTCTGCCACATCAGACAATGTAGAATGAAACAAAAATTACTTCTTGCTTGCACATTGTAATAATATGCTCCAGTCCTGTATGGAGAGCACAGATGAATTAATTTCCATAGATTTTACAGCGGGAGGCAAAATTTACGCTTGAGAAGTCATTCGGTTATAAATATGCACTCAAAATAAAACCATTGGCGTAAAGAAACTATTCAACTTTATTGTAGCCGCACCGGGGATGGAACCGCGGACCTTGCATGTCTTAATCCACTGTCTGAACCATTAAGCTATACTGCCCTCTTATACACGTACGCCATCTATTGGCCAAAAGTTGTATGTTTCCTTTTATCCTGGTTAAATAATTTCTCTCCGAAGTGTCGGATAATATTGCATTAAACGTCGAGTTAGCCAGCATCATTCTTTTCCATTTCACCGGTAATTATGCTGCCTGAAACGCATTTGTTCAGCCAAATCTAAAGGAGGTGCCAAGTCTCTGCCCTCAATCCGGTACTTTCATATTAAGTCAAAAATTCCTAGCGAAATTGTATGTTCTCTTAATTCGTGTTTAATGACAAGCAAAATAAACTAAAATTATCTGGCGATTTAACTGAAAGTTTTCTATTCATGTAAATAAACGTAGCTGACCTGTTTTTTGACTCACACAGACAGTGGACAGGCTGGCTGCTGTTAGCCAATGCGCGTCATCTCGCAACGACCTGCATGCCATACCTTTGTTGAACATAACGGTCTCATGTTAACACAGAGTTCGACCAGAGCCATCTCAAACGTTAACGTTTCTTTTTGACTTTTGACTCTTTTAAATATATGGTACTCTCCTGCCAGTTAAAGACAGTCATTAAATGTCTTTAATATTTATTTCAGATATTCTATTCATATAATGAAAATAGATGCAAAGAAACGTCGGGCTGGGTGTTGTCAATACATTTTGTCACGTAGGCTGCAGCTGTAAATCATACATCGTTATGCCTACTGGCTCGCTAGAAAAAGAAAAAAAAACCTATCGTTGAAAAATCAGTTGAAGGAAGAAAAATATAAAAGTTCCACTTTCTGCCAATAAATGGAATCCCCGTATCAGAAATGGGGGGAAGTTACAGCGACGCAGTTAGTCTGTGAGTAGAATAGATTGTGTAGACAACTTCACCGTTTCCACAAAGGAACCAAAAATGTGCTTTTTAACAGGACTTGGTCAGTGTAATGATATAAATGCTAGCATTCGATTATGGTCAACGGTACCGAAAATGCCCGTTGCACCAGCCATCATAACAAATGTCCCAATATAGGATCGATTTAAACCTCTATATATTTTTATTTCACGTTGACAGTGTAGGCTATTATGTGTATTCCGACGCGAATTACATTTAATTGGGTTACGGCATTCACTTCAATCGAATGAAGTCAAATAGAAACGGCTCGAAATCCTTAATAAGGCTTCTTGGTTTTCAAGCTAACTTTCCGAACAGCTGTTTTGTATTGAGTCCTTAAAATGCTACAACACGGTTTTTTATGAACCAAATAACATTGAACGTCATTGCAAGATATGCATTATATGTGTTAATCTTTGAAATATATGATACTTTCCTGCCAGTAAAAGCCTGTCTTTTATTTTAGTTATTCAATCCATAAAATTAAGGTGGATGAGAAAAAACGTTGCTGTGGGCTGGGTGTTGTCAGTACATTTTGTCACGTAGGCTGCCGCTGTTACTCATACATCGTTATGGTTACTGGCTCGCAAAAAGAAACAAAACTTGTATTTGAGAAATCACTTGAGAAACAATACCAAGTTTTGCCAGTAGATGGCAGTCGCGTATTAGAAATGGGAGAGTCATTTGCGACTTGCCTTGAAGTTTTAAGACTGGATATAATGAGTCTCCAGCGAAAATAGTGAACTATTATTGCTTAATGGATGTGATGACACTCCAACAATGAACATATATGAAAAGTTGTAGCCTCAAAATCAGGCAATGTAGAATTTAATACCTTTTTGAAATTATTTAATACATGATTGTATTAAAACATGAACTGTTTGGGCAGCATTACAAGTTAATTTTAAGGCTGACCATAGCCATACCATTCCAAGATATTAAAAATCAGTTCATAGTTGTGTGTCAGGGCTATAATATCATGCTGACCACATTTTGTGTGAATGTGATGAACCCCCTAGGAAGAGTATTTCAAAGTTTGGTACGTGAAAAAACACTTAAAAACACACAAAATCCAAAATAGCTCACTTCCTGTTGGGAAAAGTTAAGGGATGCAAATGAGAAATGTGTGTGTCTTATGCCTTCCAGACGTGGTGCATTTACGTGAAAGTATATGTCCACAATATTAGAAAAAAGCCATAGGGGGCGCTGTGTAGCCACGCCCAGATGAATGTGGATATGGATGTGATTGCACTCCAAAAGTGAATATATTTGTAAAATATCAGCCCGATCAGATGATGTAGAACGGAATTAAGCCCACTTCCTGTTTTTGGGCGTAACGTGTGTATTATACGCCTCGCCATTGCCAAACCGTTTGAGATATCAAAAATCCTTTCGTCATATAGGGTCAGGACTATTCTACGATCATGATCTCTACATTTGGTGTGAATGTGATGAATACCTTAGCAGGAACGCATACAAACATGATAAAAACCTCACGTCCGTTGCCAGATGGTGGCGCTATAACATTGATTTCTTCTTGGTATTTGGATGTGATTACACTCTAACAGTGAACATATTTGTAAAATATCAGCCAGATCAGACAATGTAGACCATGAATTTATGGCAACTTCCTGTTGGCGCGGTGTGACATGAAAATTGTACGCCTCGCCATGACCATACCGTTTGAGATATCAAAAATATCCTTTGGAAGTAGTCTCATGACTATCCTGAGACCAATTTGACCACATTTCGTGTGAATGCAATGAACCCCCTAGGAGGAGTACTTAAAAGTGTAGTACGTGTAAAATGCACAAAATTCAAAATGGCTGACTTCCTGTTTACATATTTGATTCGATGCAAATGAGAAATGTGTTTGTCCAGAGGAGTCCCACATGCATACCAATCTAGGTGAAGGTAGCTCAAAGTGCCTGTCCACAATAGAAGACAAAGCATTAGGGGGCGCTGTGGAGTCCCTTGGCCACGCCCAGGTCTGAGCATCTGATACATCCTGACAGCCAACACTTCTCATGTGTGTGCAAAATTCTGTGAGTTTCCATCCATGGCAAGCACCTCAAAAATGCAAAATACATTGAAAAAAAAGAGAATAATAATTATAGGGGGCGCTGTCTAGCCACGCCCCGATTGATATGTATATATCTGATATTGTACTGCTACAATGAACATATTTGTAAAATATCAGCCAGATCGGACGATGTCGAAAAAAAAGTCATTTTTTTGCACACAATATGTGTACTGTACGACTCGCCATTTCCATACCGTTTGAGATATCAAAAATCCCTTCACAACTTAGCGTAAGGACTATCTTACGATCATGCTGACCGCATTTGGTGTGAATGTGCTGAATGCCCTAGCAGGAAGGCATACAAATATGTTAAAGACCTCACTTCCTATTGCCAGATGGTGGCGCTATAACACTGACCTGTTCTTGGGATATGGATGTGATTACACTCCTACAATAAACAAATTTCTAAAATATCAGCCAGATCAGACAATGTAGACCATGAAATTATGGCCACTTCCTGTTGGCGTGGCGTGACATAAAAATTGTAATCCTCCCCGTGACTGTCCCGTTTGAGCTATCAAAAATATCCTGGCAATTTAGCATCATGACTATCCTGAGACCATTCTGACCACAGTTGGTGTGAATGCGATGAACCCCCTAGGAGGAGTACTTAAAAGTGTAGTACGTGTAAAACTCAGAAAATCCAAAATGGCTGACTTCCTGTTTGGATATTTGATTAGATCCGAATGAGAAATGTGTTTGGACCGAGGAGCGCTATTTGGCCACCAAATTAGGTGCAGGTAGCTCAAAGTGCCTGCCCACAATAGAAGACAATGCGATAGGGGGCGCTGTGGAGTCCCTCGGCCACGCCCAGGTCTGAGCATCTGAGAGCTCCTGACAGCAACCACTTCTGATGTGTGTGCAAAATGTCAAGACTTTTTACGCATGGCAAGGCCCTCAAAAAAGCCCATTTGCCTGATGAAAAAGAATAATAATAATAATAATAATAATAATAATAATAATCCTTCCAATAACAATAGGGTCCTTCGCACCCTACGGTGCTTGGGCCCTAATAATAATCCTTCCAATAACAATAGGGTCCTTCGCACCCTACGGTGCTTGGGCCCTAATAATCCTTCCAATAACAATAGGGTCCTTCGCACCCTACGGTGCTTGGGCCCTAAATATAGCTGCAAGCAGCAATGAACGGGCCCAAGCACCAGGGGCGCAACCGCCTTGGTGGCATAGTTGCGCCAATGACATGTTTCACAATATGTACACACTTTGGAAATAATCACCTTCCTGGACAACGTATAGTGTGCACAGGAATTCCCCTTTGATCAATGAAGATGTTGCTGCTGCTATTGGAATGCATCAATGATATAAGCCTCACTTCCTATTGCCAGATGGTGGCGCTATAATATTGAGCCGTGTATGGTTCATGGATTTGATTACACTACAATAATTAACATATTTGTACATTTTCAGCCAAATTGGAAGATGTCAAGTAAAATTAAAGCCACTTCCTGTTCCCAGATGGTGGCGCTATGCCATTGAGCCTTTCTTGGTATATGGATGAGATTACACTCCAAAAATGAACATGTGTGAAGTTTCAGCCACATCAGACAATGTAGAATGAAATAAAAATAACTTCTTGCTTGCACAGTGTAATAATATGCTCCAGTCCTGTATGGAGAGCAGAGATTAATTAATTTCAATAGATTTTACAGCGGGAGGTACAATTTACGCTTGAGAAGTCATTCGGTTATAAATATGCACTCAAAATAAAACCATTGGCGTAAAGAAACTA
This sequence comes from Conger conger, assembly GCF_963514075.1. NCBI lineage: Eukaryota > Metazoa > Chordata > Actinopteri > Anguilliformes > Congridae > Conger > Conger conger. The sequence goes on from NC_083760.1 coordinate 39,126,547, forward strand.
TTCAACTTTATTGTGGCCGCACCGGGGATGGAACCGCGGACCTTGCATGTCTTAATCCACTGTCTGAACCATTAAGTTATACTGCCCTCTTATACACGTACGCCATCTATTGGCCAAAAGTTGTATGTTTCCTTTTATCCTGGTTAAATAATTTCTCTCCGAAGTGTCGGATAATATTGCATTAAACGTCGAGTTAGCCAGCATCATTCTTTTCCATTTCACCGGTAATTATGCTGCCTGAAATGCATTTGTTCAGCCAAATCTAAAGGAGATGCCAAGTCTCTGCCCTCAATCCGGTATTTTCATATTAAGTCAAAAATTCCTAGCGAAATTGTATGTTCTCTTAATTCGTGTTTAATGACAAGCAAAATAAACTAACATATCTGGCGATTTAACTGAAAGTTTTCTATTCATGTAAACAAACGTAGCTGACCTGTTTTTTGACTCACACAGACAGTGGACAGGCTGGCTGCTGTTAGCCAATGCGCGTCATCTCGCAACGACCTGCATGCCATACCTTTGTTGAACATAACGGTCTCATGTTAACACAGAGTTCGACCAGAGCCATCTCAAACGTTAACGTTTCTTTTTGACTTTTGACTCTTTTAAATATATGCTACTCTCCTGCCAGTTAAAGACAGTCATTAAATGTCTTTAATATTTATTTCAGATATTCTATTCAAAAATGAAAATAGATGCAAAGAAACGTCGGGCTGGGTGTTGTCAATACATTTTGTCACGTAGGCTGCAGCTGTAAATCATACATCGTTATGCCTACTGGCTCGCTAGAAAAAAAAAAAAAAACCTATCGTTGAAAAATCACTTGAAGGAAGAAAAATATAAAAGTTCCACTTTCTGCCAATAAATGGAATCCCCGTATCAGAAATGGGGGGAAGTTACAGCGACGCAGTTAGTCTGTGAGTAGAATAGATTGTGTAGACAACTTCACTGTTTCCACAAAGGAACCAAAAATGTGCTTTTTAACAGGACTTGGTCAGTCTAATGATATAAATGCTAGCATTCGATTATGGTCAACGGTACCGAAAATGCGCGTTGCACCAGCCATCATAACAAATGTCCCAATATAGGATCGATTTAAACCTCTATATATTTTTATTTCACGTTGACAGTGTAGGCTATTATGTGTATTCCGACGCGAATTACATTTAATTGGGTTACGGCATTCACTTCAATCGAATGAAGTCAAATAGAAACGGCTCGAATTCCTTAATAAGGCTTCTTGGTTTTCAAGCTAACTTTCCGAACAGCTGTTTTGTATTGAGTCCTTAAAATGCTACAACACGATTTTTTTTAAACCAAATAACATTGAACGTCATTGCAAGATATTCATTATATGTGTTAATCTTTGAAATATATGCTACTTTCCTGCCAGTAAAAGCCTGTCTTTTATTTTAGTTATTCAATCCATATAATTAAGGTAGATGAGAAAAAACGTTGCTGTGGGCTGGGTGTTGTCAGTACATTTTGTTACGTAGGCTGCCGCTGTTACTCATACATCGTTTTGGTTACTGGCTCGCAAAAAGAAACAAAACTTGTCATTGACGAATTACTTGAGAAACAATACCAACTTTTGCCAGTAGATGGCAGTCGCGTATTAGAAATGGGAGAGTCATTTGCGACTTGCGTTGAAGTTTTAAGACTGGATATAATGAGTCTCCAGCGAAAATAGTGAACTATTATTGCTTAATGGATGTGATGACACTCCAACAATGAACATATGTGAAAAGTGTTAGCCTCAAAATCAGGCAATGTAGAATTGAATACCTTTTTAAAATTATTTAATACATAATTGTATGAAAACATGAACTGTTTGGGCAGCATTACAAGTTAATTTTAAGGCTGACCATAGCCATACCATTCCAAGATATTAAAAATCAGTTCATAGTTGTGTGTCAGGGCTATAATATCATGCTGACCACATTTTGTGTGAATGTGATGAACCCCCTAGGAAGAGTATTTCAAAGTTTGGTACGTGAAAAAACACTTAAAAACACACAAAATCCAAAATAGCTCACTTCCTGTTGGGAAAAGTTAAGGGATGCAAATGAGAAATGTGTGTGTCTTGAGGAGACCCTTATGCCTTCCAGACGTGGTGCATTTACGTGAAAGTATATGTCCACAATATTAGAAAAAAGCCATAGGGGGCGCTGTGTAGCCACGCCCAGATGAATGTGGATATGGATGTGATTGCACTCCAAAAGTGAATATATTTGTAAAATATCAGCCCGATCAGATGATGTAGAACGGAATTAAGCCCACTTCCTGTTTTTGGGCGTAACGTGTGTATTATACGCCTCGCCATTGCCAAACCGTTTGAGATATCAAAAATCCTTTCGTCATTTAGGGTCAGGACTATTCTACGATCATGATCTCTACATTTGGTGTGAATGTGATGAATACCTTAGCAGGAACGCATACAAACATGATAAAAACCTCACGTCCGTTGCCAGATGGTGGCGCTATAACATTGATTTCTTCTTGGTATTTGGATGTGATTACACTCTAACAGTGAACATATTTGTAAAATATCAGCCAGATCAGACAATGTAGACCATGAATTTATGGCAACTTCTTGTTGGCGCGGTGTGACATGAAAATTGTACGCCTCGCCATGACCATACCGTTTGAGATATCAAAAATATCCTTTGGAATTAGTCTCATGACTATCCTGAGACCAATTTGACCACATTTCGTGTGAATGCAATGAACCCCCTAGGAGGAGTACTTAAAAGTGTAGTACGTGTAAAATGCACAAAATTCAAAATGGCTGACTTCCTGTTTACATATTTGATTCGATGCAAATGAGAAATGTGTTTGTCCAGAGGAGTCCCACATGCATACCAATCTAGGTGAAGGTAGCTCAAAGTGCCTGTCCACAATAGAAGACAAAGCATTAGGGGGCGCTGTGGAGTCCCTTGGCCACGCCCAGGTCTGAGCATCTGATACATCCTGACAGCCAACACTTCTCATGTGTTTACAAAATTCTGTGAGTTTCCATCCATGGCAAGCACCTCAAAAATGCAAAATACATTGAAAAAAAAGAGAATAATAATTATAGGGGGCGCTGTCTAGCCACGCCCCGATTGATATGTATATATCTGATATTGTACTGCTACAGTGAACATATTTGTAAAATATCAGCCAGATCGGACGATGTCGAAAAAAAAGTCATTTTTTTGCACGCAATATGTGTACTGTACGACTCGCCATTTCCATACCGTTTGAGATATCAAAAATCCCTTCACAACTTAGCGTAAGGACTATCTTACAATCATGCTGACCGCATTTGGTGTGAATGTGCTGAATGCCCTAGCAGGAAGGCATACAAATATGTTAAAGACCTCACTTCCTATTGCCAGATGGTGGCGCTATAACACTGACCTGTTCTTGGGATATGGATGTGATTACACTCCTACAATAAACAAATTTCTAAAATATCAGCCAGATCAGACAATGTAGACCATGAAATTATGGCCACTTCCTGTTGGCGTGGCGTGACATAAAAATTGTAATCCTCCCCGTGACTGTCCCGTTTGAGCTATCAAAAATATCCTGGCAATTTAGCATCATGACTATCCTGAGACCATTCTGACCACAGTTGGTGTGAATGCGATGAACCCCCTAGGAGGAGTACTTAAAAGTGTAGTACGTGTAAAACTCAGAAAATCCAAAATGGCTGACTTCTTGTTTGGATATTTGATTAGATCCGAATGAGAAATGTGTTTGGACCGAGGAGCGCTATTTGGCCACCAAATTAGGTGCAGGTAGCTCAAAGTGCCTGCCCACAATAGAAGACAATGCGATAGGGGGCGCTGTGGAGTCCCTCGGCCACGCCCAGGTCTGAGCATCTGAGAGCTCCTGACAGCAACCACTTCTGATGTGTGTGCAAAATGTCAAGACTTTTTACGCATGGCAAGGCCCTCAAAAAAGCCCATTTACCTGATGAAAAAGAATAATAATAATAAATATAGCTGCAAGCAGCAATGAACGGGCCCAAGCACCATGGGCGCAACCGCCTTGGTGGCATAGTTGTGCCAATGACATGTTTCACAATATGTACACACTTTGGAAATAATCACCTTCCTGGACAACGTATAGTGTGCACAGGAATTCCCCTTTGATCAATGAAGATGTTGCTGCTGCTATTGGAATGCATCAATGATATAAGCCTCACTTCCTATTTCCAGATGGTGGCGCTATAATATTGAGCCGGGTATGGTTTATGTATTTGATTTCACTCCAAAAATTAACATATTTGTACATTTTCAGCCAAATTGGAAGATGTCGAGTAAAATTAAAGCCACTTCCTGTTGCCAGAAGGTGGCGCTATGCCATTGAGCCTTTATTGGTATATGGATGAGATTACACTCCAAAAATGAACATGTGTGAAGTTTCAGCCACATCAGACAATGTAGAATGAAACAAAAACAACTTCTTGCTTGCACATTGTGATAACATGCTACAGTCCTGTATGGAGAGCAGAGATGAATTAATTTCCATAGATTTTACAGCGGGAGGCACAATTTATGCTTGAAAAGTCATTCGGTTATAAATATGCACTCAAAATAAAACCATTGGCGTAAAGAAACTATTCAACTTTATTGTGGCCGCACCGGGGATGGAACCGCGGACCTTGCATGTCTTAATCCACTGCCTGAACCGTTAAACTATACTGCCCTCTTATACACGTACGCCATCTATTGGCCAAAAGTTGTATGTTTCCTTTTATCTTGGTTAAATAATTTCTCTATGAAGTGTCTGATAATATTGCATTAAACGTCTCGTTAGCCAGCATCATTCTTTTCCATTTCACCGGTAATTATGCTGCCTGAAACGCATTTGTTCAGCCAAATCTAAAGGAGATGCCAAGTCTCTGCCCTCAATCCGGTATTTTCATATTAAGTCAAAAATTCCTCGCGAAATTGTATGTTCTCTTAATTCGTGTTTAATGACAAGCAAAATAAACTAACATAGCTGGCGATTTAACTGAAAGTTTTCTATTCTTGTAAACCAACGTAGCTGACCTGTTTTTTGACTCACACAGACAGTGGACAGGCTGGCTGCTGTTAGCCCATGCCTGTCATCTCGCAAGGACCTGCATGCGATACCTTTGTTGAACATAACGGTCTCATGTTAACACAGAGTTCGACCAGAGCCACCTCAAACGCTCACGTTTCTTTTTGACTTCATGTGTTACTCTTTTAAATATATGATACTCTCCTGCCAGTTAAAGACAGTCATTAAATGTCTTTAATATTTATTTCAGATATTCAATTCATATAATGAAAATAGATGCAAAGAAACGTCGGGCTGGGTGTTGTCAATACATTTTGTCACGTAGGCTGCAGCTGTAAATCATACATCGTTATGCCTACTGCTGCTAGAAAAAAACAAAAACCTATCGTTGAAAAATCACTTGAAGGAAGAAAAAAATAAAAGTACCACTTTCTGCCAATAAATCGAATCCCCGTATCAGAAATGGGGGGAAGTTACAGCGACGCAGTTAGTCTGTGAGTAGAATAGATTGTGTTGACAACTTCACTGTTTCCACAAAGGAACCAAAAATGTGCTTTTTAACAGGGCTTGGTCAGTGTAATGATATAAATGCTAGCATTCGATTATGGTCAACGGTACCGAAAATGCCCATTGCACCAGCCATCATAACAAATGTCCCAATATAGGATCGATTTAAACCTCTATATATTTTTATTTCACGTTGACAGTGTAGGCAATTATGTGTATTCCGACGCGAATTACATTTAATTGGGTTACGGCATTCACTTCAATCGAATGAAGTCAAATAGAAACGGCTCAAATTCCTTAATAAGGCTTCTTGGTTTTCAAGCTAACTTTCCGATCAGCTGTTTTGTATTGAGTCCTTAAAATGCGACAACACGGTTTTTTTAAACCAAATAACATTGAACGTCATTGCAAGATATATACAATACCAACTTTTGCCAGTAGATGGCAGTCGCGTATTAGAAATGGGAGAGTCATTTGCGACTTGCGTTGAAGTTTTAAGACTGGATATAATGAGTCTCCAGCGAAAATAGTGAACTATTATTGCTTAATGGATGTGATGACACTCCAACAATGAACATATGTGAAAAGTTGTTGCCTCAAAATCAGGCAATGTAGAATTTAATACCTTTTTGAAATTATTTAATACATAATTGTATTAAAACATGAACTGTTTGGGCAGCATTACAAGTTAATTTTAAGGCTGACCATAGCCATACCATTCCAAGATATTAAAAATCAGTTCATAGTTGTGTGTCAGGGCTATAATATCATGCTGACCACATTTTGTGTGAATGTGATGAACCCCCTAGGAAGAGTATTTCAAAGTTTGGTACGTGAAAAAAAACACTTAAAAACACACAAAATCCAAAATAGCTCACTTCCTGTTGAGAAAAGTTAAGGGATGCAAATGAGAAATGTGTGTGTCTTGAGGAGACCCGTATGCCTACCAGACGTGGTGCATTTACGTGAAAGTTTGTGTCCACAATATTAGAAAAAAGCCATAGGGGGCGCTGTGTAGCCACGCCCAGATGAATGTGGATATGGATGTGATTGCACTCCAAAAGAATATATATATATTTGCAAAATATCAGCCCGATCAGATGATGTAGAACGGAATTAAGCCCACTTCCTGTTTTTGGGTGTAACGGGTGTATTATACGCCTCGCCATTGCCAAACCGTTTGAGATATCAAAAATCCTTTCGTCATTTAGGGTCAGGACTATTCTAAGATCATGATGACTACATTTGGTGTGAATGTGATGAATACCCTAGCAGGAACGAATACAAACATGATAAAAACCTCACTTCCGTTGCCAGATAGTGGCGCTATAACATTGACTTCTTCTTGGTATAGGGATGTGATTACACTCTAACAGTGAACATATTTGTAAAATATCAGCCAGATCAGACAATGTAGACCATGAATTTATGACTACTTCCTGTTGGTGCGGCGTGACATGAAAATTGTACGCCTCGCCATGACCATACCGTTTGAGATATCAAAAATATCCTTTGGAATTAGTATCATGACTATCCTGAGACCGGTTTGACCACATTTCGTGTGAATGCAATGAACCCCCTAGGAGGAGTACTTAAAAGTGTAGTACGTGTAAAATGCACAAAATTCAAAATGGCTGACTTCCTCTTCACATATTTGATTGGATGCGAAAGAGAAATGTGTTTGTCCAGAGGAGCCCCACATGCATACCAAATTAGGTGAAGGTTGCTCCAAGTGCCTGTCCACAATAGAAGACAAAGCATTAGGGGGCGCTGTGGAGTCCCTCGGCCACGCCCAGGTCTGAGCATCTGATACATCTTGACAGCCAACACTTCTCATGTGTGTGCAAAATTCTGTGAGTTTTCATCCATGGCAAGCACCTCAAAAATGCAAAATACATTGAAAAAAAAGAGAATAATAGTTATAGGGGGCGCTGTCTTGCCACGCCCCGATTGATATGTATATATTTCATATTGTACTCCAACAGTGAACATATTTCTAAAATATCAGCCAGATCGGACGATGTCGAAAAAAAAGTCATTTTTTTGCACGCAATATGTGTACTGTACGACTCGCCATTTTCATACCGTTTGAGATATCAAAAATCCCTTCACAGCTTATGGTCATGACTATCCTAAGATCATGCTGACCACATTTCGTGTGAATGTGATGAATGCCCTAGCTGAAAGGCATACAAATATGATAAAGACCTCACTTCCTGTTGCCAGATGGTGGCGCTATAACATTGACCCGTTCTTGGGATATGGATGTGATTATACTCCAACAATAAACATATTTCTAAAATATCAGCCAGATCAGACGATGTAGACCATGAAATTACGGCCACTTCCTGTTGGCGTGGCGTGACATAAAAATTATACGCCTCCCCAGGACCGTCCCGTTTGAGCTATCAAAAATATCCTGGCAATTTAGCATCATGAATATCCTGAGACCATTCTGACCACAGGTGGTGTGAATGTGATGAACCCCCTAGGAGGAGTACTTAAAAGTGTAGTACGTGTAAAACACACAAAATCCAAAATAGCTCACTTCCTGTTCGCATATTTGCATCAATGCGAATGAGAAATGTGTTTGAATTGAGGCGCCACACATGTTTACCAAATTAGTTTCATGTAGTTCAAAGTGCCTGCCCACAATAGACAACAATGCAATGGGGGGGGGGGGTCAGCGCAATAGGGGGCGCTGTGGAGTCCCTCGGCGACACCCAGGTCTGAGCATCTGAAAGATCCTGACGGCCACCACTTCTGATGTGCCTGCAAAATTTCAAGACTTTTTAGCCATGGCAAGGCCCTCAAAAATGCCCATTTGACGGAAGAGAAAGAATAATAATAATAATAATAATAATAATAATAATAATAATAATCCTTCCAATAACAATAGGGTCCTTCGCACCCTACGGTGCTTGGGCCCTAATAATAATAATAAATATAGCTGCAAGCAGCAATGAACGGGCCCAAGCACCATGGGCGCAACCGCCTTGGTGGCATAGTTGTGCCAATGACATGTTTCACAATATGTACACACTTTGGAAATAATCACCTTCCTGGACAACGTATAGTGTGCACAGGAATTCCCCTTTGATCAATGAAGATGTTGCTGCTGCTATTGGAATGCATCAATGATATAAGCCTCACTTCCTATTGCCAGATGGTGGCGCTATAATATTGAGCCGTGTATGGTTTATGGATTTGATTACACTCCAATAATTAACATATTTGTACATTTTCAGCCAAATTGGAAGATGTCAAGTAAAATTAAAGCCACTTCCTGTTGCCAGATGGTGGCGCTATGCCATTGAGCCTTTCTTGGTATATGGATGAGATTACACTCCAAAAATGAACATGTGTGAAGTTTCTGCCACATCAGACAATGTAGAATGAAACAAAAATTACTTCTTGCTTGCACATTGTAATAATATGCTCCAGTCCTGTATGGAGAGCAGAGATGAATTAATTTCAATAGATTTTACAGCGGGAGGCACAATTTACGCTTGAGAAGTCATTCGGTTATAAATATGCACTCAAAATAAAACCATTGGCGTAAAGAAACTATTCAACTTTATTGTGGCCGCACCGGGGATGGAACTGCGGACCTTGCATGTCTTAATCCACTGTCTGAATCATTAAGGTATACTGCCCTCTTATACACGTCCGCCATCTATTGGCCAAAAGTTGTACGTTTCCTTTTATCTTGGTTAAATAATTTCTCTCCTAAGTGTCGGATAATATTGCATTAAACGTCTAGTTAGCCAGCATCATTCTTTTCCATTTCACCGGTAATTATGCTGCCTGAAACGCATTTGTTCAGCCAAATCTAAAGGAGATGCCAAGTCTCTGCCCTCAATCCGGTATTTTCATATTAAGTCAAAAATTCCTCGCGAAATTGTATGTTCTCTTAATTCGTGTTTAATGACAAGCAAAATAAACTAACATATCTGGCGATTTAACTGAAAGTATTCTATTCATGTAAACAAACGTAGCTGACCTGTTTTTTTGACTCACACAGACAGTGGACAGGCTGGCTGCTGTTAGCCAATGCGTGTCATCTCGCAACGACCTGCATGCCATACCTTTGTTGAACATAACGGTCTCATGTTAACACAGAGTTCGACCAGAGCCATCTCAAACGTTAACGTTTCTTTTTGACTTTTGACTCTTTTAAATATATGCTATTCTCCTGCCAGTTAAAGACAGTCATTAAATGTCTTTAATATTTATTTCAGATATTCTATTCAAAAATGAAAATAGATGCAAAGAAACGTCGGGCTGGGTGTTGTCAATACATTTTGTCACGTAGGCTGCAGCTGTAAATCATACATCGTTATGCCTACTGGCTCGCTAGAAAAAGAAAAAAAAACCTATCGTTGAAAAATCACTTGAAGGAAGAAAAATATAAAAGTTCCACTTTCTGCCAATAAATGGAATCCCCGTATCAGAAATGGGGGGAAGTTACAGCGACGCAGTTAGTCTCTGAGTAGAATAGATTGTGTAGACAACTTCACTGTTTCCACAAAGGAGATGTGCTTTTTAACAGGACTTGGTCAGTGTAATGATATAAATGCTAGCATTCAATTATGGTCAACGGTACCGAAAATGCCCGTTGCACCAGCCATCATAACAAATGTCCCAATATAGGATCGATTTAAACCTCTATATATTTTTATTTCACGTTGATAGTGTAGGCTATTATGTGTATTCCGACGCGAATTACATTTAATTGGGTTACGGCATTCACTTCAACCGAATGAAGTCAAATAGAAACGGCTCGAATTCCTTAATAAGGCTTCTTGATTTTCAAGCTAACTTTCCGAACAGCTGTTTTGTATTGAGTCCTTAAAATGCTACAACACGGTTTTTTTGAAACCAAATAACATTGAACGTCATTGCAAGATATATGCAATACCAACTTTTGCCAGTAGATGGCAGTCGCGTATTAGAAATGGGAGAGTCATTTGCGACTTGCGTTGAAGGTTTAAGACTGGATATAATGAGTCTCCAGCGAAAATAGTGAACTATTATTGCTTAATGGATGTGATGACACTCCAACAATGAACATATGTGAAAAGTTGTAGCCTCAAAATCAGGCAATGTAGAATTTAATACCTTTATGAAATTATTTAATACATAATTGTATTAAAACATGAACTGTTTGCGCAGCATTACAAGTTAATTTTAAGGCTGACCATAGCCATACCATTCCAAGATATTAAAAATCAGTTCATAGTTGTGTGTCAGGGCTATAATATCATGCTGACCACATTTTGTGTGAATGTGATGAACCCCCTAGGAAGAGTATTTCAAAGTTTGGTACGTGAAAAAACACTTAAAAACACACAAAATCCAAAATTGCTCACTTCCTGTTGGGAAAAGTTAAGGGATGCAAATGAGAAATGTGTGTGTCTTGAGGAGACCCTTATGCCTACCAGACGTGGTGCATTTACGTGAAAGTATATGTCCACAATATTAGAAAAAAGCCATAGGGGGCGCTGTGTAGCCACGCCCAGATGAATGTGGATATGGATGTGATTGCACTCCAAAAGTGAATATATTTGTAAAATATCAGCCTGATCAGATGATGTAGAACGGAATTAAGCCCACTTCCTGTTTTTGGGCGTAACGTGTGTATTATACGTCTCGCCATTGCCAAACCGTTTGAGATATCAAAAATCCTTTCGTCATTTAGGGTCAGGACTATTCTAAGATCATGATGACTACATTTGGTGTGAATGTGATGAATACCCTAGCAGGAACGCATACAAACATGATAAAAACGTCACTTCCGTTGCCAGATGGTGGCGCTATAACATTGATTTCTTCTTGGTATTTGGATGTGATTACACTCTAACAGTGAACATATTTGTAAAATATCAGCCAGATCAGACAATGTAGACCATGAATTTATGGCTACTTCCTGTTGGCGCGGCGTGACATGAAAATTGTACGCCTCGCCATGACCATACCGTTTGAGATATCAAAAATATCCTTTGGAATTAGTATCATGACTATCCTGAGACCGCTTTGACAACATTTTGTGTGAATGTAATGAACCCCCTAGGAGGAGTACTTAAAAGTGTAGTACGTGTAAAATGCACAAAATTCAAAATGGCTGACTTCCTGTTCACATATTTGATTCGATGCGAATGACAAATGTGTTTTTCCAGAGGAGGCCCACATGCATACCAAATTAGGTGAAGGTTGCTCAAAGTGCCTGTCCACAATAGAAGACAAAGCAATAGGGGGCGCTGTGGAGTCCCTCGGCCATGCCCAGGTCTGAGCATCTGATACATCCTGAGAGCCAAAACTTTGCATGTGTGTGCAAAATTCCGTGAGTTTTCATCCATGGCAAGCACCTCAAAAATGCAAAATACATTGAAAAAAAAGAGAATAATAATTATAGGGGGCGCTGTCTAGCCACGCCCCGATTGATATGTATATATTTCATATTGTACTCCAACAGTGAACATATTTGTAAAATATCAGCCAGATCGGACGATGTCAAAAAAAAAGTCATTTTTTTGCACGCAATATGTGTACTGTACGACTCGCCATTTCCATACCGTTTGAGATATCAAAAATCCCTTCACAGCTTATGGTCATAACTATCCTAAGATCATGCTGACCACATTTCGTGTGAATGTGATGAATGCCCTAGCAGGAAGGCATACAAATATGATAAAGACCTCACTTCCTGTTGCCAGATGGTGGCGCTATAACATTGACTCGTTCTTGGGATATGGATGTGATTATACTTCAACAATAAACGTATTTCTAAAATATCAGCCAGATCAGACAATGTAGATCATGAAATTACGGCCACTTCCTGTTGGCGCGGCGTGACATAAAAATTGTACTCCTCCCCATGACTGTCCCGTTTGAGCTATCAAAAATATCCTGGCAATTTAGCATCATGAATATCCGGAGACCATTCTGACCACAGGTGGTGTGAATGTAATGAACCCCCTAGGAGGAGTACTTAAAAGTGCAGTACGTGTAAAACGCACAAAATCCAAAATGGCTGACTTCCTGTTTGTATATTTGATTAGATGCAAATTAGAAATGTGTTTGGTCCGAGGAGTGCTATATGCGTACTAAATTTGGTGAAAGTAGCTCAAAGTGCCTGCCCACAATAGATGACAATGCGATAGGGGGCGCTGTGGAGTCCCTCGGCCACGCCCAGGTCTGAGCATCTAATCGATCCTGAAGGTCCTCATTTCTGATGTGTTTGCAAAATTCCCAGACTTTTTATGCATGGCAAGCACCTCAAAAAGGCCCATTTGCATATAGAAAAAAGAATAATAATAATAAATATAGCTGCAAGCAGCAATGAACGGGCCCAAGCACCATGGGCGCAACCGCCTTGGTGGCATAGTTGTGCCAATGACATGTTTAACAATATGTACACACTTTGGAAATAATCACCTTCCTTGGCAATGTATAGTATACACAGGAATTCCCCTTTGATCAATGAAGATGGTGGTGTTGCTATTGGAATGCATCAATGATATGAGACTCACTTCCTGTTGTCAGATGGTGGCGCTATGATATTGAGCCGTGTATGGTTTTTGAATTTGATTACACTCCAATAATAAACCTATTTCAAAATTTTCAGCCACATCGGAAGATGTTGAGTGAAATTAAGGTCAATTCAATGTTCTAGTTTCCAGATGGTGGCGCTATAACATTGAGTCGTTTTTGGAATATGGATTTAATTACACTCCAACAATATACCTATTTCTAAATTTTCGGCCACATCGGAAGATGTCAAGTAAAATTAAAGCCACTTCCTGTTGCCAGATGGTGGCGCTAAAACATTGAGTCATTTTTGGGATATGGATGTGATTACACTCCCACAACGAACATATGTGTGTAATATCAATCAGATCAGACCATCTAGAATGAAATTACGACCACTTCCTGTTGCCGCGGCGAGACCTCAAATTGTACGCCTCGCCATAGCCGTACCGTTTCACACATCAGAAATATCCTTTCAATTTAGCATCAGGATTATCCTGAGACCATTCTCACCACATTTGGTGTGAATGTGATGAACTCCCTAGGAGGAGTATTTCAGAGTTTGGTACGTGTAAAAACACTTAAAAACACACAAAATCCAGAATAGCTCACTTCCTGTTTGGAAAAGTTAAGGGATGCAAATGAGAAATGTGTGTGTCTTGAGGAGACCCATATGCATACCATATTCGGTGAATTTACGTGAAAGTATATGTCCACAATATTAGAAAAGAACCATAGGGGGCGCTGCGTAGCCACGCCCAGATGAATGTGGATATGGATGTGATTGCACTCCAACAGTGAATATATCTGTAAAATTTCAGCCCAATCAGACGATGTAGAACGGAATTAAGCCCACTTCCTGTTTTCGCTCGTAACGTGTGTATTGTACGCCTCGCCATTGCCAAACCATTTGAGATATTAAAAATCCGTTTGGCTTTTAGGGTCAGGACTATCCTAAGATCATGCTGACTTCATTTGGTGTGAATGTGATGAATACCCTAGCAGGAACACATACAAATATGATAAAAACCTCACTTCCTGTTGCCAGATGGTGGCGCTATAACATTGACTTCTTCTTGGGACATGGATGTGAGTATACTCACACAATGAACATATTTGTAAAATATCAGCCAGATCAGACGATGTAAACCACAAAATTATGGCCACTTCCTTTTGGCGCGGCGTGACATAAAAATTGTACGCCTCGCCATGACCATACCGTTTCAGATATCAAAAATATCCTGGCAATTTAGAATCATGACTATCTTGAGACCATTCTTACCACATTTGGTGTGAATGCGATGAACCGCCTAGGAGGAGTATTTAAAAGTGTAGTACATGTGAAAACGCACAAAATTCAAAATGGCTGACTTCCTGTTCGCATATTTGCATCAATGCGAATGAGAAATGTGTTTCAATTGAGGAGCCACACATGCCTACCAAATGATGTTCATGTAGCTCAAAGTGCCTGCCCACAATAGACAACAATGCGGGGGGGGGGGGGGGGACAGCGCAATAGGGGGCGCTGTGGAGTCCCTCGGCCACACCCAGGTCTGAGCATCTGATAGATCCTGACGGCCACCACTTCTGATGTGCCTGCAAAATTCCAAGACTTTTTAGCCAGGGCAAGGCCCTCAAAAATGCCCATTTGACGGAAGAGAAAGAATAATAATAATAATAATAATAATAATAATAATAATAATAATAATCTTTACAATAACAATAGGGTCCTTCGCACCCTACGGTGCTTGGGCCCTAAATATAGCTGCAAGCAGCAATGAACGGGCCCAAGCACCATGGGCGCAACCGCCTTGGTGGCATAGTTGTGCCAATGACATGTTTAACAATATGTACACACTTTGGAAATAATCACCTTCCTTGGCAATGTATAGTGTGCACAGGAATTCCCCTTTGATCAATGAAGATGTTGGTGTTGCTATTGGAATGCATCAATGATATAAGCCTCACTTCCTATTGCCAGATGGTGGCGCTATAATATTGAGCCGTGTATGGTTTATGGATTTGATTACACTCCAATAATTAACATATTTGTACATTTTCAGCCAAATTGGAAGATGTCGAGTAAAATTAAAGCCACTTCCTGTTGCCAGATGGTGGCACTATAACATTGAGGTGTTGGCATGTGGATGTGATTGCACTCCAACAACAGACATATGTGTAAATTATCAGCCAGATTAGACAATGTAGTCTATCATCACTTAGTATCGTAGCTGGCTAGATATGCACTGTTTTTTAAGATGATAATATATCCTTGAAAAGCTAGGGTTGCAGACAATAACACCTAATCAAAGTTCACCTGGATTGATCAACGTCTTGAAAACCTGTGTGCGGTGCATGAAAGAAGGTAAATGATTTCATGAATAGTAACATATTTTTATTGAAATGGGAACATAATCTATTTTACATTTCAATATTAACAATGTGTTGTAAAAAGAAGAGCTAAATACAACATTGGGTCTGAACTGCAATGGTGTCATTCACACAATCTGAGCAGTGCAAGGTTGAAATTATTTAAGAATACATCATTGCCAAGTGCAGATAAATGTACCCCATCCCTTAAAAACTGTTCCGGTTGATTATATTTTATTTCAGTGTGTGGAATAGATGCCCCACCCAAACCTCTGATGAAGACTGTCATTACATTATTCACCCAGATACAAGCCTTGTTAATTTTGGCGGGGTTCGCATTTCTCCAGTCCCGCCGCTGTGCAATACAGGAGAAAATTATTTCCGTGTTCTTGAAGTCTCTCTGTATACGTGTCAGGTCTGTCTTCATTCTTTTGACCAATTCTATGGTCTTCACCTTGCCCAAATCATTTCCTCCAGCATGGACCACCAGTATGTCAGGTGGTGTCTGGGTGGACAGCTGTTTGTAGAGCAATGGTAGTACACTGCTCCAGCGCAGGCCTCCCTGTCCAAACCAAGATACTGTGGCGTTGAGCCCCAGGTTTCTCCCCATGATCTGGACAGCCCTTGGTTCAGCACGACGTATGAGGCTTGAGCCCACAATCCAGATACTTTTGTCTATAAAGGTATTTTCATTCATTATATGAACAAACAAGGTATGAAACATGAACTGTTCATAGACATTTGGGATTTTCAGATGTATTTTCAGAAATCTTCTCAAATCCTTTACAATATAGTACATAGAAATGGCAATCGTTCACACAGGTTAATATTAATAAATTATATACTTACAATTTCCTCCAATGCTTTGTCCTGAAGGATGAGCCATTTTAAATGATGATGGGCAAGTACCTGATAAAAGACAGAAAGGCAACAGTGTCAGATTAAAGCAATGGTATTTATATTAATTTGCAGAAGGCCATTAAATCACCAAACAGAACATAAGAATTCACAGGAGTAATAGCAATAATGTATACTTATTGGTAAAGAACATTTGCTTGGCTATGTTTCAGTACAATGTACACATAATAATGTAGTTACAACACATGTACAAATGTTTGTTTTCACATCTAACTAGGATGTTCAAGCACAGCAATTATATCATGCACGCAGAAAGACCAAACTGCATTCAAGAATTTAAGCACTATGCACATCTATGCATTATCTAACAAGGTGAAATTAAACATATTTCCACCGGTGTATTATATAGTATGTCCCTCAGTACAGGCTCAATTAGAATTTGAAGAATCTGAGGGTGAAACCACACGGCAACTGAAGCAGAGGATAAAGCCTGATTTACACTCCTGCGTCGAGTCGTAGCCGCGCTCCCTACGCCGTACCCTGACGCGCACTTCCCTAGAAATGTAACTATGCGTCGCAGCGACGCGGACCGTTTAGAACTGTGATTGGTCCACTTGGTAGCATTATCTTATGCATTTCCTGCTGCTCCGCCATTGATCAGTTTCAGTCACCAGTGGTGTGTCAGAAAACCTGTTTAGTAATCTGTCCTTCAAAAAAAGACGATTTCTGGGGTGTTTGTAGCACGCGATTGAGACGCACTTTGAAGGCAGAAAGATAGAGTGAAAGTAAAGTGATTACGTGATGCATAATTCCAAGCAATTTAGCAGGCTAGCTCACGGAGGTGTAAACAGTATATACGTTATTTCAGTTTGTTAAGCAATTAACATGCTGTTTTTGAAGTATAACTGAAACAAACTCGTAGTGTACTTGCACTTTTACAGTTCTTTGTCCGCTGTTTTCAGCCATCATTAATTTAACGGCAGTAAGATCCATACAGTTAATCGCAAATGATTATGGGCTATAATGACGACGAAACTAGCCATTTGGCGGTGTAATTGTAGGGCGACGCAGGCACCCCAAAACACAAGTAAATGCTCTCAACGGCGTAGGGTACTTGCGTAGCCTTCGCGTAGACTCGACGCAGAACCATAAACCAGGCCTAAAAAGTAGATGCTTGTTGAAAATAGAACGTTTTCATGCATAAAAATTAAAAAGACCCATATTCTCATGAAACGACTCAAAATCTGAGTATAAACATAATTATAGCTACATTGCAAAGTTAAGATGATAGTTTGTACTTACGTGGAACTGTGTGCACACAAACGCAGTCTTGAGGAAAGTCTTAAGAGGGCCGGTCTTGCAGCAGCATGGGCCTGTATATGCATATGAGCTTCCCGTATGCACGTATAAACGGCCAGTCAAAATGGAAAGGGATTGGTTAGTGAACCCCTCACATAAAACCAATGGGATTGGAGAAGAACAGAAGGAGGAGGATACTGATTGCTGAAGAGCACCTAATTGCCACCACTTGTAAGGGTGTGAAGATGGCATATACGAATTGTGTTTTTGTTTTTTGTACATAATTGTTTTTATACATATATGGAAAAAAACGTATTAATGTGAATGTGATCTAATCAACCAATTGTGTGGCAGCAGTGCAATACATACAATTATGTAGATACGGGTCAGGAGCTTCAGTTAATGTTCACGTCAACCATCAGAATAAGGGAAAAAAGTGATCCAAGTGACTTTGACCATAGAATGATTGCGCATACTAGTCTGTAGAATTAGCAAAGAATGGTGCAAGAAAATGGTGAGGGGGAATCCTGTGAGCAGCAGTTCTGCAAACAGAAACGTCTTGTTAATAAAGCTATGCATTAGGTGTAACTTTTTAAAATAGCCTATTATATGATATGCCTACTTTCCTGTCAATAAAAGGGTGGGGATAGGCATGTCGCCGTTTTGTGGAAAGGCACTTCAACATGATCTCAAGAAGTAATATTAAAGACAAGTTAGTCCATATAGTGTTCATGTCTTTTAACATCTCTTTCATTTATTAAATCCATATCCTTAAGGTAGATGAGAATAAACATTGGGCCGGGTGTTGTAGACCTACTCTAAATACATTGTCAAGTAGAGTGCATGCGGTACAGGTGACGATGTTTCACAAAAATAAACTGGCGAGTAGATGTAATGATTTCAATTTGCGTTTTTAAAGCACACCACCTTGTATCGTTTATAGTGGCTCCACTTTTAGCAAAATGCAGAAAAAGAAAGACTGACAGTGGTGGTCGCTATTTACGGTACCTTGGCGGCTAATGCGCTCGCAGGGCGGCATCCGATTTATTTCACGACCGATAAAAAGGTAAATAAAAATAATCCCCCCAAAAAATAAATAAGCATATAACTTTTTTCGATACATCTAGGTACAGAATGTTAATATTGTCACGCGTAGCCGGAAATTACTCTTCAAAATACTCAAGAATTTCCAGAATTTAATCTAATAGCCTACTACCGACTACGAGCACAATACCAATAAATAATCTCTCCCATAAACAAACTGCCTTTATTTCAGCTTTCTTCTACAGCCCAAAAAGTGTGGCGTTATTTGGTGATTTGGTGACTTGATTCAGTTAACTATTCTGCCAAATTACTCAAATGTAATGTAAAATGTATAGTACGTTTATTTAGGACCTTTCATTGAATTGAAAGAATCTTATCTGTACAGAATCTAATACAGGTGCCTAAGACTTTTGCACAGTACTGCATATAGAATTTCCGCCAAATTATATATAAGGTTTATGATGTCAGATTGTGGTATCCACCTCGTCCCGCCACGCCACCTAGCAATACCCCTTCTTTGGCATGTCATGTTTTATTTACATTATTTTTATAACCTTGTTGTGAACCACCTTAAAACTTGAAAGTCACAGCTGATTAGTGAATAGTTTAAATGGAATTTGGTAATAGACATCTCAGGCTACAATCGTGTGAATGATATTGAGTGATACGGCTAAATTTAGGTAGCAAATTATCATACTGTATTCTTCTGACGTCATTTACATAGCAACATACATCCATGTACATCCAGATCCCGTTGCTTCACTCAGTGCCCAAGAGAAAACGATGATGTTTCCGAAAATATATAATTTTTAAATATTTAAATCGATCCTATAGTGGGACTTTTGTCATTTATGGAGGTGCGATGGAGATTTTTGGTGCCGTTGACCATAATCAAATGCTTTCATTTCATTTGTGAACATTGCCTCCGTGTGGTCGTTTGATATATTATGGATGTAGTGGTGTAGTGGTGTGCGCTTTGAAGTATACTATGTATGCAAATAATATGCAAACATAAGTTGACTAGGCTTGAACTTCTGTTCAGAGTACCATGCAACATAGTTCCATTAAAATACATTGATTTCAAGTTTGTCTTGTCCTTCTTTAGTGAAAATGTTGAAAGATAAATGTGGTAACCGTTGTATAAAAGTGTAATGGAATTTTAAGGTGTGAGTCCTGCCAGCTTGTGCCAAAACTCCTTAAGTTCCACCACTGCCATTATTCTGGCAATAAAATTAGCGCGTTTAAAGTGTCATTTGATTGATTAGGCAAGTAGCAGGAACGAAATAATACAACTTAGTCACCATCCTAGGATCGAAATTCCGGAAAGACCGTCAAACACTATGAGTTATTTCAATAATAGCACGTTATCTGACAGTGTCCACACATATATATATATATATATATATATATATATATATATATATATATATATATATATATATATATATATATATGTGTGTGTGTGTGTGTGTGTGTGTATGCCTATTCGCACAATCTTGATTCAAATTATTTGTATTATATATTAGTATATATGTATGTATATCATAATTATAATGTGACCATGTAACTTCATAAAATGAAGTTTAAACTTTGTAATCGAAATGAACGTAATTTAACCAGTGTCCGGAGAGAATCTTTTCATGTAATTAGGGGACGGCTTAGGAGTTATAACAGTGAAGTCTAGTTCCAATTCAGTTCTTTGATGTATTGTGTTGAAGTGTAATAGCATACAGAGACAGTTTGTCGTGATGCACTGTGAAGTAAGCTTTGAAGTAAAAGGGCGATTGTTTTTGGTTTATTGTCGATAACGTCATAAAAACTGTTCACACATGTGAATGATGTTTTGAAGAGTGTCTAGTATCTCTCTTGTTTTTTTTTCTCTTTTTTCTTACAAAGATTTTATTTTTATTTTCATTATAAATAAAATAAAGAAAAAATACCTTTTCTCTCAGGTCAGGGTATAAAATACTACAGATTTGTAGGCATATTGTCTCCAGCTATGCCGATGTATCCACGACTAAATGGAATGTTCATTCATCTTTTAAAATGACTCCGTGTTTGTAGATCACCTGTATCTACTTTGTAATCGAAATGAACGTTATCATAATCTTGCCTTTAGTAGCCTACCAAAGTCAAATAAAATGTCATCATTATAATGTGACCATGTAACTTCATAAAATGACGTTTCAATGCGATTTTTAAAATGCAAATACTTTACCTAACACAGCCAGTTACAACACAACTCACAGATGTTTCCACTATAAATGCAAGCGAAATGTATATAAAAAGTGTATAAAACAGTCACGTTGTCTACTTATATATATATATTTAAATATTCAAAAATTATATATTTTCTGAAACATCATCGTTTATATATATAAATCGACTTCTGTAAAGGGACTTCTGTAAATATTTAAATCGATCCTATAGTGGGACTTTTGTGATTTATGGACGGTCCGACGGAGATTTTTGCTGCCGTTGACCATAATCAAATGCTTTCATTTATATCGTTCAAATGACACGTTAAGTCAAAAAAGTGCCGTTAAAAAGCTAATTGTATGGGTTTGTGCTATTCGTTTATGCTAACTAAATCATACTAACCACATGCAGGGACCAGTAAAGGCGAAGAACACACTAGCAGTTTAGCTATTGTAAGTTTTATCTCCACTACTGTGCAGTAAAAAAGTGGATAAATTATGTTTCCTGTGAGGAATGTATTGGCGAGCTCACGTGCACACACATCGGTCTACATTCTAAAGCTCCACTTTGCCCTCCCTAATAACAATGTCATAGGCTAATTATAATGTGACAACATATCTTCATAAAAGAAAGTTTCAATGCTATTTTTTAAAAATGGAAATAAGCATGACTTGCTATTATCTGACGTTCAGGTAATTCAGCTAAAATTTCCCTCGGGATGAATAAAGTATCTATCTATCTATCTATCTAATTAATGGAAATCACAGTTAGGTTGAGCAGACACTGTCCCTGGTTAGAGCCTGTAATTAGCTTTAGGAGTGATAAAACAGATGGCTCTGTTTTCGTGTCTGGATGTTTCATGTATTGTGTTCAGAGGTGTGATGGCCTCGCCTGCATAGATCTGAGGCGACAGAGTCTAGCTTGAATCTTTGTCATGAAGCTTTAGTGTTATCTGGAGACTAGGTTATTGATCCGTGAGCTTGTTTGATTGTTTTGAAGTGAACTATGTATGCTAATAATATGCAAACAGAGTTGACTTGGCAATTGTGAAGTCTGTTTTCCACGTGCTTGTTTGATCTATTGTGTTGAAGTGTAATAGCATACGGAGATAGTTTGTCGGGACGTACTTTGAAGAAAGCTCTGTGTGCTAATGACACTTGGCCAAATCAGCCCTCCTAGTCGCGCCAATATCCACAATAACTTCTTTTGTGTTACAAGCAATATAAATTATAAATATTACACGGTAACATGAATTGGCATTGACTAATGTATTTCTTAACATAATTTAATTATATACAAATGTATTAATTTAGCATTAAATTAAGTTTTAATTTGCAAATTATATATTAGTAGTCTATAACGTCATGAAAACTGTTCACACATGTGAGTGATGTTTTGAAGAGCGTCTACTCTTGTTTTTTTTTTTCTTAAAAAGGTTTTGTTTTTATTTTTGCTATAAATAAAATAAAGAAAAAATACCTTTTCTATCAGGCCAGGGTTTTTCTCTCAGGTCAGGTAAAGTGATACAATGAATAGGTCTATTGTCTCCAGCCCTGTAGATATACCCACGGCTAAATGGAATGTTAATTCATCTTTTAAAATGAGTCCATGTTTGTAGATCACCTGAATCTACTTTATAATATGATATAAAAATGAATGTAATGTGCGTTTAAAGTGTCATTTCATTTGGCAAGTACCACAAACTAAATAAATACATCTTAGGCAACATCCTAGGATCGAAATTCCGGAAAGACCGTCAAATCCCGGTGAAGCAAATGATGACTCTTATATTCAACCCTTTCACTACTAGGTTTAGGCTATATAAAAAACCAAAAATATTAAAAACTAAAGTTCAAAAGGTTTAAAAACGTTTCATACACAATAATAAGTATATCTGAGCTCTTTTTTTGAGTGCAGTTAATTATTTACTTATTTACAAATGTATTAATTAAGCATTACATTAAGTTTCAGTAGCCTATAACGTCATGGAAACTGTTCACACATGTGAGTAATGTTTTGAAGAGCGTCTACTCTTGTTTTTTTTTTTTCTTAAAAAGGTTTTATTTTTATTTTATTATTTTTTTTATTTTCTCTCAGGTCAGGGTTTCAGGTAAAGTAATACAACGAATAGGTCTATTGTATCCAGCCATGCCGATATACCCACGGCTAAATGGAATGTTAATTCATCTTTTAAAATGTGTTTGATCGAAATCGAAGTGAACGTAACTTAACGTTATCATCATTTGGCCTGTAGTAGCCTATGAAAGTAAAAGAAAATGTAAAAATTATAATGTGACCATGTAAACTCATAAAATGACGTTTCAATGCGATTTTTTGAATGTAAATACTTTAGCTAACATGGCCAGTTACAACACGACTCACATATGTTTCCACTATAAATGCAAGCAAAATGTATACAAAATGTTCATAAAACAGTCACGTTGTTGACAATATAGTATGCGTGTGGCGCTGTTATAGTGACAGATAATGTGTCAGTGGGCTTTCCATAAAAAATATTTAAATCTTTATTTACAGAATGAATGCACACATAAATAATGATGAAAATATTGACTGAATCGGTGTAGGCTGAAGCTTTAGCTTAATACATTCACACATTGAACCCTTTCACTACTAGGTTTAGGCTATACAAAAAAACTAAACATAATAGAAACAAAAACGGTTCAAAACGTTACATAATAATACGCATACCTGAGCTCTTTATGATTTGTGGTGATTGATGATGAGTGGGCGTGAGTTCATTTGTAAAGGGCGGGGAATTTTGAATGCGGATCGACAGCCATTGGCGGGAAGGGACCTTAAATTCCTTTCGAAATGCATGGATCGGCCTTGACAGCCAAGCAGAGGTAAGTGATGAGAATTGTTGCTGTTGTTGGTGAGGTTTTTTTCACGATATATTTTTGTTACGGCTGGTGTGTGTAAAGATTATTCAATTAAAGCTAAATAAGAATTGGAAAGGGAGGGCACAATTCTGCCTTCTATTTGTATAACGAATCAACATAATTCTAAGTGTATATCATAAGACCAGTACCCTATGTTTTTGACGAGATGTTATTTTTAAATAATAGTGACCTACATAGGACATAAAAATTATGGTGATGTACAAACAGTGTGTGTTGAAACAATGGCTGTACCATGTACCATTAGGTTTTGGGTTCGCAGATATAGGCTATGTTTTTTTGTGGAGACAATTCTGTCGTTGAGCGTTTGGTGTAATGTGTGTGTAACTGAAGGCTTTCGGAACATTAAGTATTGGAGAACAGGGAGCTGAAATCGAGGCAGTTTAGATTAATTTTAGGAAATGCTAGATGGCGTGCAGCCTATAAATGTAGTTTGATGGTGTAGCGTATTTTGCTACTAATATTGATAACACTCTATACCTAGCAATATCGAAAAAAGTTATCCCCCGCTGGTTATTTTTGAATTACTTAACAATAACATTTTTATCGGATGTGAAATGAGTCGTCGACCTGCTCGGGCATTAGCCGCTAAGAGAGCGTTGGTACTGTGGGGATAGTCAGTGCTAGGCTATTAGATACATTTCATGAAATGCTAGATGGCATGCAGCCTATAAATGTAAGTGATGGTGTATTGTATTTTAGTTAAGCTGAAATTGTCATGATTCGGCTTGAATTTCCAGACTACGTTTTCCTCGGCTTTCCCTAGATGGTCGCACTAATTAATTTCACTTTCTGGTAATTCCGATTATCTACAGTTTTTGATGAAGCATAAGGGGAAATCAATATTCCCTTTATCTGGAGAAATTATTCTTGGCGTATTCGTCTTTTTCCCGTAGTGTGCGGTTTCCCAGTTCGGCAGCCGTTTTTTTTTGGTGTTAGTATAGCGAGGTGTTTCGTTTGGTCACTTTCTAAACGCATTGGTTTTCGTGATCGTCATTGTGTATCATCTGTGTCTAGAACTAAGTCACAATTCGCCACTGTCGGAGGTAACATCCGTGCCCTGCTTACGCCCTATGGGTTGGGGATCTATGTCAGAGTTTCCCGTGGCGGATTACGTAGTTGGGCTACTTTTGCATAAGCTTTTTAGGCCAAGTTACTCATGCTTTTCGTTCCCTTCTTAGTGCCTGTTCGTTTATATGTATTTCACTATGCCGTTCCTGCACGGTGTGAGGCTCAGATGGCCCGGAGTTCTATAGGGGATTTTCGAGGCTGCTCGTGTGTCTGTTACATGTGAATACATGTGTATGTGTTAGTGCGTTAAGTTCACAAAGTAGTTGACACATTTGTAAGTCTCCTTAGTCAGACGAGCCTAGGTTAGCGCATGGTGAATATCTGAGGTTGCCGATTTTCCTTTAAACTCAGGTCGTGTACATGGTTGTGGCGGATCGCCCTCTCCAGTTGAGAGCTTCGCGAATGATATTCTCGAGGGTCTGAAACTGAAACTTGTTTCATTTCTCCTTTTTAAAGTAACCCTGTGTCGTCAGATTCAATTCAATTGTGGTCAAGCGTTTACTTTGCCGTTCCCGGTTTTAGATATACTTTAGGTATCGCAGTTGGAAACCTACGTAGTTTGCGTAGGAAAAGCAAATGTATATGTGCATATGTGTTTATATGTATGTATATATGTATATATAAGTATATATGTGTATGTTTATATATGTGCATGTATGCCTGTATATGTATATATGTGTATATATGCATGTGTATGTATGTGTACATACATAGACATATACATATACATATATATACACATATATATATATGTGTGTGTGTGTGTGTGTATGTGTATATATGTACAGTACTGTGCAAAAGTCTTAGGCACCTCTATAACATTCTGTACAGATAAGATTCTTAATAAAATAATTAAAGGTCCTAAATGTAAATGCCAACCAAATGTACTATAAATCTTATACATTACATTTCAGACAGCCGTTTTAATGTAAAAAGTAATCAATTTTTTTGTAACGTCACCTGTACCAGCTGCAGTCCACTTGACAAAATGTATTTAGGGTAGGTCTACAACACCCAGCCCAATGTTTATTCTCATCTACTTTAAGTATATGGATTTAATAAGTAAAAGAGATGTTAAAAGAGACGTTAAAAGACATTGATCATAATCACTCTAGGGCTAACTTGTCTTTAACCTTACTTCTTGCGATCATATGATGTGCCTTTCCACAAAATGACGACATGCCTATGCTCATGCTTTTATTGGCAGGAAAGTACGCATATCATATAATTATGCTATTTAAAATTTAAAAAACACATACCTAATGCATATCTAGTTTTGATTTTAAATTTTTATTTTGTTAATAAAATATATTGTAGAATTTTAAGACCTAGATACAAGACAGGTGATTGGAAAGTTACGTTGGAAACCAAGAAGCATTCTCGTTGCACTGTATTAAGTAATGGAAAATGAAATTGTGTGTGTGTCTTTGTGCTTTTTTGGGTATGTACCTACATGTGGAAAGTTGTTAATGTATGCATTGATTTTGACAGGCACACAGAGCTAAGTGATGAGAGTTGTTAATGTTGATTGAGGTTTTTTCACAATGTATCTTTTTTAAGGCTGGTATGTGCAAGGATATTTTAATGAAAGCCATTACCACTGTGTAATGTGTTCATGTGTAGCCTACTGGTGTTGTTCCACAAGGTTACTTAAGTACATAGGAACATGCACAATTGTACGCAAGATATTTGTGTAATCAATGTAATCAAATGAAAAGCGTTTATGTAATTCATGTTTGTGGGATTTCTTTTTTGACTAGATGCCGAAGCTGAAGAGATTTCGAATGCGGCGTACGCCAACAAAGAAAAGACAAGGTGATGTGTTTGATTCAACTGTTTGTGTGTGTGGTGATGGATGTACAGAGGCTGTGATGTGTGACACTGAGGTCAGAATTGAGGCCAATGATAGAAATTTGAGCCTAGCATATAGTGTTGTAGCTGCTGTTAGACATCAGATTGCTAGCGTTTGCACTTGGCAAACATCAGTATTCAAGGACGTGCGTCTGGAAGGAAACCAGTTGCTCTGTAATGTAGTGAATTCTGGAGAAAAGAGTGGTGATGAGGTCAGTTTGTGTAAGGTGAATGGACAGCACACTGTTTTTAACAGGCAATGTGCAGTTGCTGTGGAAGAACCAGTTTATGGGGATTGTAGTTTGTTGCTTGATAGCAATGATTTGTTTGAGGCATTGCAGGAAGTGTTGCTGAGCTATAATTTGTGTTTGCTAGACCTTGGAGGAGCTGTATGTCTCATCATTAAGCACAAAGATTATTTTGTGGTTGTTGATCCCAATACTCGCAATTCGCTTGGATTGGCATCAAATTTGGGTACATCGGTTGTGGTGTTTAACAGTGGTTTTTATGATTTGATGTTGCACCTGACAAATTTAATCAGGTCTTTGAAAGTGCAAGTGTATGGAGTTAGTGGAGTCAGAGTTGAAGTAGCAGAAGCAGGTGTTGTTTCTAAGGGTTCTGAAGTTAATAAAAATGGTGGAGCTGGAAATAGCAGTGGAGAAAGTGATTCTGGCAATGTTGGTTATATTAGAGGATCATTTCACCAAGGTGCTATGAGGTTTAAAAATAATGGAAGGCAGTGTGTTGCAATTAGCTTGACCGCTATGGCAATACATACTGTTGAGAGTGTGTTTTCATGGGATTTTAAACGTCTAGATGAGGTTGTCATTTTGGGTGACCAGCTATTTACATTTTTGTTTGACAATGGCTTAATTAGTGATCCTAGTGCTTTGAAGTTTTTGTGCATTCCAGATTTGCCATGTCAAATTGCTATTGCCGGGCATAGCTTTCAATTTGAATATGGAGATTTTGTTTCTGGAGATGTTGATTTGGTTGATGGTGAGTTGATAGAGTCAAATGTATGTACTCATTTAGTTGATGGTTTGCAAACAATGTTTGCGAAATATGATATGTGTTTTTTGACAGTGAGCAGTAGTACTTGTGCCATCATTTATGGGAACAATCAATATGCAGTTGTTGATTCTCATGCACGCAGTGCTACAGGTGTGGTAGATAGTCAAGGCTCAAGCATAGTTCTGTTTTATAAATCCCTCCAAGATGTGCATAGGCACATTCAGGATTTGGCTACATCTCTTGGGGGAAGGCAGAAGTTGTTTGAGATTACAGGCGTACGTGCAACATTGGCAGCGAGTTCAGGTGAAAGTAGGCAGGGGGAAAAGCGGAAATGGCAGGCCACAGACGGTGGTGTTACGCAACTGAAAGAGGAGAAATATGTTGATGCTTCACAGCAGTGTGCTGCATTGTCAGTGGTGGAGAAGGTGTTGCATACACCTAACTGTGATGAAGTTGTGTCAGATGTTGCCATTGTCAGCGATATCAGTAAAACCATGTTCCCTTTTAACCCTTTATCAATGACTAGTGCGCAGAAGATAAGTAAGGATTTAAATATGGAGTTTCACATGGAGGATGTGGTTGTGCCAACAGATGTTGGGCCTTTAGGTTCTCCTTGTGAGACCAGTAGTATTGTTGGTGATGGCAACTGCTTTTTCAGAGCAGTAGCACAGGTTGTTTGTGGTACACAAAAAACGCACAGAACAATAAGGCTTGCAGTAGTGAAGCACTTGGAATTGCATAGTGTGGAATATGTGCAATGTCTAAGGAGAGAATATACGTCAGTGGTAGATTATGTGTTGAAGTCGAGAATGAAATATGTTGGCACATGGGCAACAGAGGTTGAAATTCAGGCCACAGCAAATCTTCTCGGGATAGATATTTACACATACTCTGATAAATGGTTGAAATACAGCTGCATAAGTACTGCGGTGTCAAAGCAAGCAATATATTTAAAACATTGTAGTGGCAATCATTATGAAGTTGTTACTTGCGTGAGGCATCCTGACATGCAGCGTTGTTATGAGTTGTGTAAAAGGTCCGTGGATAAAGAGTGTACGGTTGTGCGTACAAGACAAAGCAGTTGTAGTGGTGTTTATGGAAAGGCCAGCACAGGAAAGCAAATTCCAACAGGTGAACAGCAGGCACATGTAAAAACAGGTTCCTTTCAGGATTACTACTCAAAGAAAGTTGTTAAGAAGAAGTGTAAATTACGTATGAAATTGCATTACACATATAGCAAGGGATATCAGGTGAAGAACAAAGAGGCAACATTGAGTCGGTATTATAGAAATCAGCATAAATTGCAGTTGAGTGCCAAACTTGGAAGTAGGTTGAAATATCACGAAAGAGTAGAGTATAAACACAGCAAAAAAGAATGCAGTAAAATAAGGTATCGGACAAATGTACAGCATAGACAAGCAGTGCAAGAGGCCAGTAAAGTGAAGTATAGAAGCAATATACAGCATAGGCAAGCAGTGCAAGGGGCCAGTAAAGTGAAGTATAGAAGCAATATACAGCATAGGCAAGCAGTGCAAGGGGCCAGTAAGGTGAAGTATGGAAGCAATATACAGCATAGACAAGCAGTACAAGAGGCCAGTAAGGTGAAGTATAGAAGCAATATACAGCATAGGCAAGCGGTACAAGAGGCCAGTAAGGTGAAGTATGGAAGCAATATACAGCATAGGCAAGCAGTACAAGAGGCCAGTAAGGTGAAGTATGGAAGCAATATACAGCATAGGCAAGCAGTACAAGAGGCCAGTAAGGTGAAGTATGGAAGCAATATACAGCATAGGCAAGCAGTACAAGAGGCCAGTAAGGCTAAGTATGCAAGGAATGCCAAGCATAGGCAGTCAGTGAAAGAGGCCAGTAAATTGAGATATCGTGGCAGTGTATTGCACAGGGAAAATGTTAAAAACTATAATGCATCCAAAAGGCAGCAAGTTAGACAGCAACAGGGAGTTTTTGACTTTGTTATGAATCAGTTTTTGGACAAAGTGAAGTTTGGTCCAGATTTTGTTTGTAGTGTATGTCACAGATTACTTTTCAGGCATCAGGTAGTTAAGTGTAAGAGGGAGACATATGGGAAGCAAGTTCATAAGGCACTGTTAGCTGATAAGTGCATTACAGACGAGTTTTTGCACAAGTGTGATGTTTATTGTGTAGCACCATGTCAGTGGTTGGATATGCCTAAAGGGCAGTTGTGGATCTGTCACACTTGTCATAGCAAACTTGGTCGAGGTGAAATGCCAGCTGAAAGCGCAGTTAACAATTTAGCGGTTTGTCATATTCCTGTTGAGCTCAGTTGTTTAAATAGTTTAGAGCAACATTTAATAGCATTGCACATTCCATTCATGAAGTTGTTGGCATTACCAAAAGGTGGCCAAAATGGAGTGCATGGACCAGTGACTTGTGTACCAGCTAACATTGTCCACACAACAAATGTCCTACCCCGATCAGACATGGAGGGCTCTTTGTTGCGTGTAAAATTGAAGCGCAAGTTAACTTACAAAGGCCATTATAACTACCAATTTGTAGATGGCAAACGTATTAGACAGGCTTTACTGTCTTTAAAAACTACAAATAAATATTACAGAAACGTACAATTTAATAGAGATTGGCTGAACGACTTTTGTATGGACAATGTTGAAGAGGGTACTCTCAGGGATCCCATTGTAGACGGGAAGGAAGAGATTCCTGGGAATTTAGTTGAAGATGAGCTTTTGCATGATAGACAGCAACATTGCATGTATATGGATACATGTTTGCAGCCTGTGGATATTGGGCAAGAAGTACTTGATCAGTATTTTGACAGTATTTTAAATGTTGCCCCAGCAGAAGGGAATAATCCGGTGAAGGTGCTTTTGGATAAGACCAATGAAGCCAAGTGTTTCCCTGTGTTGTTTCCACAAGGTGGTCCTACCTTTCATGATCCGCGGCAAATTCGATTGACCTTGTCACGTTATTTCAACGTTAGAATTTTGCACGCGGATGGTAGGTTTGCTCAAAATGTTGACTATATCTTTTATGCACAGTATTTGACCGAAATTGAACAAGTTGTTTCAAATGTGTCAATAGCTCTGAGGAAGGGTCAGACCGATAGAGTCAGCAATCGAATGCTGAAAGATGAGCAGTCGATTAAGAAAATGCTCCAAAGCGATGCGGGGTATCGGTTTTTGCGTCCCATTCGTGGAACTCCTCCTTTTTGGCAGGGAGTGCAAAAAGACCTATTTGCTATGATAAGGCAATTGGGCATACCAACATGGTTTTGTTCCTTTTCATCTGCAGATATGCGGTGGACAAACCTATTAAATAGTATTTTGCATCGTGAACATAGACACGAAACAGCTGAGGGTTTAGAGTGGGCAGATAGATGTGACCTTTTAAGGCGCAATCCTGTCACTGCAGCCCGCATGTTTGATTTTAGGTGGCATTGTTTTTTGAACGAGGTGCTTATGTCTTCATGTGAACCAATTGGCAAGGTGGTGGACTACTTTTACCGGGTTGAATTTCAACAGCGTGGGTCCCCTCATGTACATTGTTTGTTTTGGATTGACAAAGCACCTCACATAGATAAAAACGGAGATGAAGAGGTCATTGACTTTGTCGATAGATATGTCACTTGTGAGTTGCCTTGTAATGATGACACCCTTTTGGATGTTGTGACATCTGTACAGCAACACAGTAAGAGGCATTCGAAGACCTGTAAAAAAAAGAATACGGTTTGTCGTTTTAATTTTCCCAGGCCGCCATCTATGCGGACATTTATATGTCGTAAAAATAGCGATCCAGACAAAACTTGTGATTGCAAAGTAGCCGACAATGAAGCACCATGTGAGTGTGCAGAGGAGGCAGGAGATGATAGGAAATTGAGGAAAGTAACGGCACAGAAAATTTTGACAGCAGTGAAATCAGCTGTTGCAGATGAAAAGGCAACATTTGACTCTGTTGAAAGTTTGTTTGAGAGTGTAGGTATAGACCAGGAGACTTTTGAGGCAGCATATCAATGTGTTGGACGACATAGTCACATTGTATTGAAGAGGCAGGTGAATGAAGTCTGGGTAAATCAGTATAGTAAGAGTCTCCTTAAATGTTGGAATGCCAATATGGACATTCAGTTTGTTGTTGATGCATATGCATGCATTGTTTATATAATTTCTTATATATCAAAAGCAGAGAGGGAAATGGGTTTGTTGTTGAGTAATACCCAGCGAGAGGCAGCAAAGCATGGTAATCTTGATGCCAAGGCTGCATTAAAACAACTAGGCAGTGTTTACATGCATAATAGAGATGTCTGTGCACAAGAAGCAGTGTACAGATTAACTAATATGCATCTAAAGCAGAGCTCACGGAAAGTGCAGTTTGTTCCAACAGGTGATAGCATAGTAAAAATGAGTTTGCCGCTAAGTGTTTTGAAGCAAAGAGTAGCGTCAAGGGATCTCTCTCAAAATGATATGTGGATGACAAGTATTGTCGATCGGTACAAGAGCAGACCTGTTGCAGGTGTTTTCAGCGACATGTGCTTGGCAACATTTGCGTCTGAGTATCGCATTTTGAGTAGAAATGAAAGATGTAAGAGCAGAATTGAGTTAGAGAATAACTTGGGATTTGTGGCAAAGAGAACACGTACACAGCCTGCTGTTGTGCGTTATGCACGGTTCTCTGTTACTAAAACTCCAGAAAAGTTTTATGAAAGCGTTTTGCAATTGTTTTTGCCTTATCGAGTAGACGGTGAACTGAAGCCACCAGGATTTGAAACTTTTGAGCAGTACTACAGTAATGGACATGTCTGCTGTAGTAATGGTGTTGAAGAGACTGTGAAACAAGTTGTTGATAGGAATAGGAACATGTTTGACCTGGATGCAGATGTGTTAGATACTGCTCAAAATGTTGTTTATAGTGAGGGTGTAGTTGAGGATACGTGGTGTGAGCTCTGCCCAGAACAGGAGTCAGAAAGGTTGGAATGTGAACAAGAACGCAGGGAGCAGGTTCAGACGTGTGACACTGAACTGGAACATATTCCAGAATTGTCAGTAAGTCCACAG
Organism: Conger conger; assembly: GCF_963514075.1. NCBI lineage: Eukaryota > Metazoa > Chordata > Actinopteri > Anguilliformes > Congridae > Conger > Conger conger. Next base: position 39,159,287 of record NC_083760.1, read on the forward strand.
GTTGCTTCTTTAGAGAAGAACCAAATGGTCATGTCCAGGGCTGATGGTCTGAATTTGATTAGGTCTCTAAATGAGACACAGATGTGTATTTTTTACAAAGTTAGGCAGTGGTGTTTAGGTAAAGTCAGAGGCAAAAATCCTCCACCATTTCATGTTTTCATCACTGGTGGAGCAGGGACTGGCAAGACCCATTTAATTAAAGCCATACAGTACGAGGCGATTCGACTGTTGGCACAATTGTGTGACAATCCAGAGGAGACATGTGTTTTGTTGACTGCTCCCACTGGAATTGCAGCTTACAATTTAGGTGCTGCAACTATTCATCATACATTTTGTATTGGCACAGACATTAAGTTACCCTACACACCTTTGGGTGAGGAGAAACTTAATACTCTCCGTGCCAAATTCAGTCATCTTGAAATGCTCATTATTGATGAGATTTCAATGGTAGATCATAAGTTGTTGACGTATATTCATGGTAGACTACGTCAAATTAAGCAAACGGGGGACTTTTCTCCATTTGGTAGTGTCAGTGTTGTTGCTGTTGGGGACTTTTTTCAGTTGCCTCCAGTGAAAGGCAAACCACTTTATGTGGACAACGCTGGTGTGGACTTGTGGAGTAGTAACTTCAGTGTGGTGGAGTTGACTACAATTGTAAGACAGAAGGACCATTCGTTTGCACAGCTATTGAATCGGTTGCGGACACGCAGCAAACAAACTCCCCTTAATGACAATGATGTCACAATGCTGAAAAACTGTGAAACTGGTGAACAGACTTCAGCATTGCATATATTCCCGACAAATGACCAAGTACATGAGCACAACATTGGCCAGTTAATTCAAAGTTGTGCTGAATATGTATCTATTGAGGCTCAGGATTTTGAAAGAAATCCTAAAACGGGAAAAATAGAATTAAAGAATGGGCATCACTCTAAAGTGTATAATACATGCCTAACAGATACTCTAGTCTTGGGGAGAAATGCTCGTGTCATGCTTCTGAAGAATATAGATGTTGCAGATGGTTTGGTCAATGGTGTGTGTGGTACGGTAACACATATAGTGCAAAAGGCAGGCAACAAGTTTCCCCAAACTGTGTATGTGCAGTTTGATGATAAGCAAGTTGGCTTACAACGTCGGAAACGTTACGCCCCTGTATGTACTGAATTGATGTGTTCCACACCAATATTTCCAGAAGAAGATAGGGTTTCAAATAAAGGTGGATTGCGCAGGCAATTTCCATTGCGATTGGCTTGGGCTTGTACTGTTCACAAAGTGCAAGGTTTAACTGTTAACCAAGCTGTTGTGTCCTTGGACAAAGTTTTTGCAGCAGGACAGGCGTATGTAGCATTAAGTCGAGTTAAAAGCTTGTCTGGGCTAATTATTAAAGATTTTAATGAAAAAGCCATTTATTGTAAAGACATGGTTCAGCAGGCACTTTGTGAAATGCCACGCTTTATGTGTCACTCTAATCTTCCACATTCATTGCCCACAAACAATTTCTCAGTATTTATGCTGAATGTTCAGAGTTTGCAGGGGCATTTGGAAGATTTAAAAGTGTGTACACAGAATTTGCATGCCACCTGCCTTGCTGTAACTGAAACGTGGCTACCTGCTACCTTCAGAACTGATAAAGTTCACATTGAAGGATATGATTTTAATAGCAGTCCACGTTGCTTGGCTTATTCTAGCACAGACTCTGCTATCAAAGCAATACAGGACCAACAACATGGTGGTGTTGGCATGTATACTAATGCTGCCTTGTCTTTTAATATTATACATTTTCCAGACTTGAATTTGGAATGTATTTTGCTGCACAGTTATGACACAAACTCCATACTTGGTGTCATTTACAGACCACCATCCTACCCCATATCTCTTTTTAAAACTAATTTACAGAAATTAGTGGCTATGTTATCTCCACTATCTGACAACATAGTCATTATGGGGGACTTCAATGATGATGCATTGAAGTCGACATCAATAACCGCCTTCATGACAAGCCAGGGGTATGTCCAACATGTCACTGAGCCCACAACCGAAAACGGATCATTAATTGATCATGTGTATGTAAAAAGCTCATGCCACTACTGTATACAGGTAACAGTTCTGCCAGCATATTTCAGTATGCATGAAGCAATTTACATGACATTTACAAATAGTGAGTGTTAGTGTTTTCACGACATTCAACTTTTCATTTTTGGCCATTTTTGGCCACGGTTGGCAATGAAGCAATTTACGTGTCATTTACAAATAGTGAGTGTTAGTGTTTTCACAACATTCAACTTTTCATTTTTGGCCATTTTTGGCCACGGTTGGTATGTGAGGCATGTGGTTTTAGAAATCCACACGTGACCGGTGGCACTGAGCATGCATTAACGGTGCCAGTGGGGTTATCAGAACCATAGTCACCTTGGTGCTACGTGTGGTGTTGGACATCGGTCCAGGGTGTGTACTATTGTTTGGCAGTATATTGTTCTGGAGGTGGTTGGCACATCAGGCATATGGTTCTACAAATCCACACGACCGGTGGCACTGAGCATGCATTAACGGTGCCAGTGAGGTTATTAGAACCTTAGTCACTGGTGCTGTGTGGTGCTGGAGGCTTGTGCAACATGTGTGCTATTTATTGTTTGGCAGTATTGTTGTTGTTCTGTGCTGTATATTGTTCTGGAGGTGGTGTGGTTTTACAAATCCACACATGACCGGTGGCACTGAGCATGCATTCACGGTGCCAGTGGGGTTTTCAGAACCTTAGTCACCTGTGCTATGTGTGGTGTTGGACATCGGTCCAGGGTGTGTACTATTGTTTGGCAGTATATTGTTCTGGAGGTGGTTGGCACGTCAGGCATATGGTTCTACAAATCCACACACGACCAGTGGCACTGAGCATGCATTAACGGTGCCAGTGGGGTTATTAGAACCTTAGTCACTGGTGCTGTGTGGTGCTGGAGGCTTGTGCAAGGTGTGTACTATTGTTTGGCAGCCTATTGTTCTGGAGGTGTTTGGCACGTCAGGCATATGGTTCTACAAATCCACACACGACCGGTGGCACTGAGCATGCATTAACGGTGCCAGTGGGATTATTAGAACCTTAGTCACCGGTGCTGTGGGGTGCTGGAGGCTTGTGCAACGTGTGTACTATTGTTTGGCAGTATTGTTGTTCTGTGCAGTGTAAGCATGAAGCAATTTACATTTAATTTACAAATAGTGAGTGTTAGTGTTTTCACGACATTCAACTTTTCATTTTTGGCCACGGTTGGCATGTGAAGCATGTGGTTTTAGAAATCCACACATGACCGGTGGCACTGAGCATGCATTAACGGTGCCAGTGGGGTTATTAGAACCTTAGTCACCTGTGCTATGTGTGATGCTGGAGGCTTGTACAAGGTGTGTTCTATTGTTTGGCAGTCTATTGTTCTGGAGGTGTTTGGCACGTCAGGCATATGGTTCTACAAATCCACACATGACCGGTGGCACTGAGCATGCATTAACGGTGCCAGTGGGGTTATTAGAACCTTAGTCACCGGTGCTGTGTGGTGCTGGAGGCTTGTGCAAGGTGTGTACTATTGTTTGGCAGTCTATTGTTCTGGAGGTGTTTGGCACGTCAGGCATATGGTTCTACAAATCCACACTCGACCAGTGGCACTGAGCATGCATTAACGGTGCCAGTGGGGTTATTAGAACCTTAGTCACTGGTGCTGTGTGGTGCTGGAGGCTTGTGCAAGGTGTGTACTATTGTTTGGCAGTATTGTTGTTCTGGGCAGTCTATTGTTCTGGAGGTGGTTGGCACGTCAGGCATATGGTTCTACAAATCCACACATGACCGGTGGCACTGAGCATGCATTAACGGTGCCAGTGGGGTTATCAGAACCTTAGTCACCGGTGCTTTGTGGTGCTGGAGGCTTGTACAAGGTGTGTACTATTGTTTGGCAGTCTATTGTTCTGGAGGTGTTTGGCACGTCAGGCATATGGTTCTACAAATCCACACACGACCGGTGGCACTGAGCATGCATTAACGGTGCCAGTGAGGTTATTAGAACCCTAGTCACCAGTGCTGTGTGGTGCTGGAGGCTTGTGCAAGGTGTGTACTATTGTTTGGCAGTATTGTTGTTCTGTGCAGTCTATTGTTCTGGAGGCGGTTGGCATGTGAAGCATGTGGTTTTAGAAATCCACACGTGACCGGTGGCACTGAGCATGCATTAACGGTGCCAGTGGGGTTTTCATAACCTTAGTCACCTGTGCTATGTGTGATGCTGGAGGCTTGTACAAGGTGTGTACTATTGTTTGGCAGTCTATTGTTCTGGAGGTGTTTGGCACGTCAGGCATATGGTTCTACAAATCCACACATGACCGGTGGCACTGAGCATGCATTAACGGTGCCAGTGGGGTTTTCATAACCTTAGTCACCTGTGCTATGTGTGATGCTGGAGGCTTGTACAAGGTGTGTACTATTGTTTGGCAGTATATTGTTCTGGAGGTGGTTGGCACATCAGGCATATGGTTCTACAAATCCACACACGACCGGTGGCACTGAGCATGCATTAACGGTGCCAGTGGGGTTATTAGAACCTTAGTCACCGGTGCTGTGTGGTGCTGGAGGCTTGTGCAAGGTGTGTACTATTGTTTGGCAGTCTATTGTTCTGGAGGTGTTTGGCACGTCAGGCATATGGTTCTACAAATCCACACACGACCAGTGGCACTGAGCATGCATTAACGGTGCCAGTGGGGTTATTAGAACCTTAGTCACCGGTGCTGTGTGGTGCTGGAGGCTTGTGCAAGGTGTGTACTATTGTTTGGCAGTCTATTGTTCTGGAGGTGTTTGGCACGTCAGGCATATGGTTCTACAAATCCACACACGACCAGTGGCACTGAGCATGCATTAACGGTGCCAGTGGGGTTATTAGAACCTTAGTCACTGGTGCTGTGTGGTGCTGGAGGCTTGTGCAAGGTGTGTACTATTGTTTGGCAGTATTGTTGTTCTGGGCAGTCTATTGTTCTGGAGGTGGTTGGCACATCAGGCATATGGTTCTACAAATCCACACACGACCGGTGGCACTGAGCATGCATTAACGGTGCCAGTGGGGTTATTAGAACCTTAGTCACCGGTGCTGTGTGGTGCTGGAGGCTTGTGCAAGGTGTGTACTATTGTTTGGCAGTCTATTGTTCTGGAGGTGTTTGGCACGTCAGGCATATGGTTCTACAAATCCACACACGACCAGTGGCACTGAGCATGCATTAACGGTGCCAGTGGGGTTATTAGAACCTTAGTCACCGGTGCTGTGTGGTGCTGGAGGCTTGTGCAAGGTGTGTACTATTGTTTGGCAGTCTATTGTTCTGGAGGTGTTTGGCACGTCAGGCATATGGTTCTACAAATCCACACACGACCAGTGGCACTGAGCATGCATTAACGGTGCCAGTGGGGTTATTAGAACCTTAGTCACTGGTGCTGTGTGGTGCTGGAGGCTTGTGCAAGGTGTGTACTATTGTTTGGCAGTATTGTTGTTCTGGGCAGTCTATTGTTCTGGAGGTGGTTGGCACGTCAGGCATATGGTTCTACAAATCCACACATGACCGGTGGCACTGAGCATGCATTAACGGTGCCAGTGGGGTTATCAGAACCTTAGTCACCGGTGCTGTGTGGTGCTGGAGGCTTGTACAAGGTGTTTGGCAGCATATTGTTGACTGGTGGCACTGAGCATGCATTAACAGTGCCAATGGGGTTATGAGAACCTTAGTCACTGTGGTGCTACGTGTGGTACAGGCATTCTTGCATGAGTTGCTCTGTGCATGGTTAAATTATGTGTACAAAGTGTGTGTACTGCTTCTATGTACAGTGCCAAATCTTTCTGTTTCTTTTTTCCTGAGACTCCTGCCCTCCGTCCTCCTGAGCTCATTGTCCACTCCACCCGGGTCCCCCGCTCTGAGGTCATGGACTGCTGCTGTCCTGCTCCTCCTCTGGTTCATCCCCATCTGCTGACGCATCCTGGACCTACTGCTGCATTCCCACCACACCCATCTGACCTGCATTCCTCTATGGACTGATCAAACTCAACCTATAGGCCCGCAGAGGATGGGCATCCCCCTATAGCCGGGTTCCTCTCGAGATTTCTTCCCATTGGGGAGTTTTGTCTCGCCACTGTTTGAGGGTTTTTCTCTCCTCTGGGGAGTTGTTTACCTCATATGCTATCAGGGGGCTTGTATTTCCCTTTCCACTCCTGTTCTTTACATTCACTGCTATAAAGCACTTTGTGCTGTTTGCTCAAAAAGTGCTATACAAATAAATTTATGATTACTATTATGCTTCTTGGATTCCCTTGCTACATTTGTCGTGAATAGAATGCATTTAAATGACATGGAAAAATTGATAATACATATGGTCTTGGTGCCACAGACAAGGACCATGGATTTAGGGTCCTCTATGAATGTCCTCTCTGACTCTTTGTTATACCAGTACCAGACTTGTACAAATAAAAACACGGGTACATACACATTTAAAGACCTCACTCTACTAACTGCCTACAAACTCATTTTTCCCTAAAACCAGTTTACTCACTGAGACACAATTTAAAATGTGCTCCTATAACACACATAACAACAACAAAGGTTTCTTTTTCGACAGCATTGACATAACCATGTGATATACAATTGTTAAAACAAATTAAGTGATCCCACTACAACCATTTTTTGACCGTTGCAACATCAATACATTTGAGCAGAGTGACTTACAACAATGTTGTCAGAATGTAATCATGCTGTTGCTAATGCAGATGCTGTTTTCCCCATTACACGACTGGAAAAGCCAAAGGTACTGGTAGTGGTACTCCTGGTTTACTGGGATGGGGCTCAACTCCCTGCAGTGTCCGTGCTTATAAATATAACAAAAATATGATTGCGCTAACGCACACACATAACATGTTCAACTACATGCTGCTTTTCCCAACCATTTGACAACAAGTTTTCTCTCTGAAAAATGTAGTTAATCTAATCTGATTGTCATAAGGTTCCATGACCATATCCACACAGGGCAATACACAAAATAAAATGTGATAATACATTTTTTTTTAAAGAGTTTACAGTTGGGCCATTTAAACAATTCACCCATCAGCTGCAACTTGGTTTGAAGTTTGAAGTTTTAAGGCGAGATATAATTCATGTCCAGTGAAAAATATTGACCTGCCTGTCAGTCATAATTCTGAGAGCTCGAACTACCAGCAACTGCCATATATGAGCGCAAAGTCAACCAGGAAGAACCGTTCTTATGTCACCATTTTCAAACTGGAATGTTCATTCAAATAACATTTCTCGGTTGTCCTCTCTAATATAAACCTCAGTTCCTGTTGCCAGCTGGTGGCACTATGATACTGAGCCTTTATTAGTATGTGGATGTTAATACACTGTGTCAAGTTTTAGCTACATCAGATGATGTACATTGAAAATGATCATACTTCCTTTTGCCAGCAGGTGGCGCTATAACAATGAACCTTTATTGGTATATGGATGAAATTACATTCTAAAATTGACATGTGTGAAATTTCAGCCACATCAGACAATGTAGAATAAACGATAACATGATAACATGCTGCAGTCCTGTAATGTTTACCCACACAATGGAGAGCAGAGGTTCATTTCCATAGTTTTTACACGGGGAGGCACAATTTATGCTTGAAAAGTAATTCGGCTATAAATATGCACTCAAAATAAAACCATTGGCTTAAAGAAACTATTCAACTTTATTGTGGCCGCACCGGGGATGGAAACCGCGGACCTTGCATGTCTTAATCCACTGCCTGAACCATTAAAATATACTGCCCTCTTATACACGTACGCCATCTATTGGCCAAAAGTTGTATGTTTCCTTTTATCTTGGTTAAATAATTTCTCTCCGAAGTGTCGGATAATATTGCATTAAACTTCTTGTTAGCCAGCATCATTCTTTTCCATTTCACCGGTAATTATGCTGCCTGAAACGCATTTGTTCAGCCAAATCTAAAGGAGATGCCAAGTCTCTGCCCTCAATCCGGTATTTTCATATTAAGTCAAAAATTCCTAGCGAAATTGTATGTTCTCTTAATTCGTGTTTAATGGCAAGCAAAATGAACTAACATAGCTGGCGATTTAACTGAAAGTTTTCTATTCATGTAAACCAACGTAGCTGACCTGTTTTTTGACTCACACAGACAGTGGACAGGCTGGCTGCTGTTAGCTTGTCTTCTCGCAACGACCTGCATGCGATACCTTTGTTGAACATAACGGTCTCATGTTAACACAGAGTTCGACCAGAGCCACCTCAAACGTTAACGTTTCTTTTTGACTTCATGTGTTACTCTTTTAAATATATGATACTCTCCTGCCAGTTAAAGACAGTCATTAAATGTCTTTAATATTTCTGCAAATAAATGGAATCCCCGTATCAGAAATGGGGGGAAGTTACAGCCACGCAGTTAGTCTGTGAGTAGAATAGATTGTGTAGACAACTTCACTGTTTCCACAAAGGAACCAAAAAACAGGACTTGGTCAGTGTAATGATATAAATGCTAGCATTCGATTATGGTCAACGGTACCGAAAATGCCTGTTGCACCAGCCATCATAACAAATGTCCCAATACAGGATCGATTTAAACCTCTATATATTTTTATTTCACATTCACAGTGTAGGCTATTATGTGTATTCCGACGCGAATTACATTTAATTGGGTTACGGCATTCACTTCAATCGAATGAAGTCAAATAGAAACGGCTCGAATTCCTTAATAACGCTTCTTGGTTTTCAAGCCAACTTTCCGAACAGCTGTTTTGTATTGAGTCCTTAAAATGCTACAACACGGTTTTTTATAAACCAAATAACATTGAACGTCATTGTAAGATTTGCATTATATGTGTTAATCTTTGAAATATATGCTACTTTCCTGCCAGTAAAAGCCTGTCTTTTATTTTAGTTATTCAATCCATATAATTAAGGTAGATGAGAAAAAACGTTGCTGTGGGCTGGGTGTTGTCAGTACATTTAGTCACGTAGGCTGCCACTGTTACTCATACATCGTTATGGTTACTGGCTCGCAAAAAGAAACAAAACTTGTCATTGAGTAATTACTTGAGAAACAATACCAACTTTTGCCAGTAGATGGCAGTCGCGTATTAGAAATGGGAGAGTCATTTGCGACTTGCGTTGAAGTTTTAAGACTGGATATAATGAGTCTCCAGCGAAAATAGTGAACTATTATTGCTTAATGGATGTGATGACACTCCAACAATGAACATATGTGAAAAGTTGTTGCCTCAAAATCAGGCAATGTAGAATTTAATACCTTTTTGAAATTATTTAATACATAATTGTATTAAAACATGAACTGTTTGGGCAGCATTACAAGTTAATTTTAAGGCTGACCATAGCCATACCATTCCAAGATATTAAAAATCAGTTCATAGTTGTGTGTCAGGGCTATAATATCATGCTGACCACATTTTGTGTGAATGTGATGAACCCCCTAGGAAGAGTATTTCAAAGTTTGGTACGTGAAAAAAAACACTTAAAAACACACAAAATCCAAAATAGCTCACTTCCTGTTGGGAAAAGTTAAGGGATGCAAATGAGAAATGTGTGTGTCTTGAGGAGACCCTTATGCCTACCAGACGTGGTGCATTTACGTGAAAGTATATGTCCACAATATTAGAAAAAAGCCATAGGGGGCGCTGTGTAGCCACGCCCAGATGAATGTGGATATGGATGTGATTGCACTCCAAAAGTGAATATATTTGTAAAATATCAGCCCGATCAGATGATGTAGAACGGAATTAAGCCCACTTCCTGTTTTTGGGCGTAACGTGTGTATTATACGCCTCGCCATTGCCAAACCGTTTGAGATATCAAAAATCCTTTCGTCATTTAGGGTCAGGACTATTCTAAGATCATGATGACTACATTTGGTGTGAATGTGATGAATACCTTAGCAGGAACGCATACAAACATGATAAAAACCTCACTTCCGTTGCCAGATGGTGGCGCTATAACATTGATTTCTTCTTGGTATTTGGATGTGATTAGACTCTAACATTGAACATATTTGTAAAATATCAGCCAGATCAGACAATGTAGACCATGAATTTATGGCTACTTCCTGTTGGCGTGGCGTGACATGAAAATTGTACGCCTCGCCATGACCATACCGTTTGAGATATCAAAAATATCCTTCGGAATTAGTATCATGACTATCCTGAGACCACTTTGACCACATTTAGTGTGAATGCAATGAACCCCCTAGGAGGAGTACTTAAAAGTGTAGTACGTGTAAAACGCACAAAATTCAAAATGGCTGACTTCCTGTTCACATATTTGATTCGATGCGAATGAGAAATGTGTTTGGGCAGAGGAGCCCCACAAACGTACAAAATTAGGTGAAGGTAGCTCAAAGTGCCTGTCCACAATAGAAGACAAAGCAATAGGGGGCGCTGTGGAGTCCCTTGGCCACGCCCAGGTCTGAGCATCTGACAGTTCTTGAGAGACACCACTTCTCAAGTGTGTGCAAAATTCCGTGAGTTTTCATCCATGGCAAGCACCTCAAAAATGCACAAAACATAGAAAAAAAAGATTATAATAATTATAGGGGGCGCTGTCTAGCCACGCCCCGATTGATATGTATATATTTGATATTGTATTCAAACAGTGAACATATTTCTAAAATATCAGCCAGATCGGACGATATCGAAAAAAAAGTCATTTTTTTGCACGCACTATGTCTACTCTACGACTCGCCATTTCCATACCGTTTGAGATATCAAAAATCCCTTCGCAATTTAGTGTAAGGACTATCTTAAGATCATGCTGACCACATGTGGTGTGAATGTGATGAATGGCCTAGCAGGAAGGCATACAAATATGATGAAGACCACACTTCCTGTTGCCAGATGGTGGCGCTATAACATTGACCCGTTCTTGGGATATGCTTGTGTTTATACTCCAACAATAAACGTATTTCTAAAATATCAGCCAGATCAGACGATGACGACCATGAAATTACGGCCACTTCCTGTTGGCGTGGCGTGACATAAAAATTGTAATCCTCCCCGTGACTGTCCCGTTTGAGCTATCAAAAATATCCTGCCAATTTAGTATCATGACTATCCTGAGACCATTCTGACCACAGTTGGTGTGAATGCGATCAACCCCCTAGGAGGAGTACTTAAAAGTGTAGAACGTGTAAAACGCACAAAATCCAAAATGGCTGACTTCCTGTTTGCATATTTGATTAGATGCAAATTTGAAATGTGTTTGGCCTGAGGAGTGCTATATGCATACTAAATATGGTGCAGGTAGCTCAAAGTGCCTGCCCACAATAGAAAACAATGCGATAGGGGGCGCTGTGGAGTCCCTCAGCGACGCCCAGGTCTGAGCATCTGAGAGATCCTGACAGCCACCACTTCTGATGTGTGTGCAAAATTCTGTGAGTTTTCATTCATGGCAAGCACCTCAAAAATGCACAAAACATTGAAAAAAAAAGAATAATAATAATAATAATAATAATAATAATCCTTCCAATAACAATAGGGTCCTTCGCACCCTACGGTGCTTGGGCCCTAAATATAGCTGCAAGCAGCAATGAACGGGCCCAAGCACCATTGGCGCAACCGCCTTGGTGGCATAGTTGTGCCAATGACATGTTTAACAATATGTACACACTTTCGAAATAATCACCTTCCTTGGCAACCTATAGTGTGCACAGGAATTCCCCTTTGATCAATGAAGATGTTGGTGTTGCTTTTGGAATGCATCAATGATATAAGACTCACTTCCTGTTGCCAGATGGTGGCGCTATAATATTGAGCCGTGTATGGTTTTTGAATTTGATTACACTCCAATAATAAACCTATTTCAAAATTTTCAGCCACATCGGAAGATGTTTTGTGAAATTAAGGTCAATTCAATGTTCTAGTTTCCAGATGGTGGTGCTATAACATTGAGTCATTTTTGGAATATGGATGTAATTACACTCCAACAATATACATATTTCTAAATTTTCGGCCACATCGGAAGCTGTCGAGTAAAATTAAGGCCACTTCCTGTTGCCAGATGGTGGCGCTATAACATTGAGTCATTTTTGGGATATGGATGTGATTACACTCCCACAACGAACATATCTGTGTAATATCAACCAGATCAGACCATCTAGAATGAAATTACGACCACTTCCTGTTGCCGCGGCGAGACCTCAAATTGTACGCCTCGCCATAGCCGTACCGTTTGACATATCAGAAATATCCTTTCAATTTAGCATCAGGATTATGCTGAGACCATTCTCACCACATTGGTGAGAATGTCGAAGATGTCGAGTAAAATTAGACATTGGACATTGGAAGATGTCGAGTAAAATTAAAGTCACTTCCTTTTGCCAGATGGTGGAGCTATAACATTGAGCCATTTTTGGTATATGGATTTAATTACACTCCAATAATAAAAATATTTCTACATTTTCAGCCACATCGGAAGATGTCGAGTGAAATTAAGGCCACTTCCTGTTGCCAGATGGTGGCGCTATGCCATTGAGCCTTTATTGGTATATGGATGAGATTACACTCCAAAAATGAACATGTGTGAAGTTTCAGCCACATCAGACAATGTAGAATGAAACAAAAACAACAAACACATTGTGATAACGTGCTACAGTCCAGTATGGAGAGCAGAGATGAATTAATTTCCACAGATTTTACAGCGAGAGGCACATTTTATGCTTGAAAAGTCATTCGGTTATAAATATGCACTCAAAATAAAACCATTGGCTTAAACAAACTATTCAACTTCATCGTGACCGCACTGGGGATAGAACCGCCGACCTTGCATGTCTTAATCCACTGCCTAAACCATTAAGGTATACTGCCCTCTTATACACGGGCGCCATCTATTGGCCAAATGTTGTATGTTTCCTTTCATCTTGGTTAAATAATTTCTCGCCGAAGTGTCGGATAATATTGCATTAAAAGTCTAGTTAGCCAGCATCATTCTTTTCCATTTCACCGGTAATTATGCTGCCTGAAACGCATTTGTTCAGCCAAATCTAAAGGAGTTGCCAAGTCTCTGCCCTCAATCCGGTATTTTCATATTAAGTCAAAAATTCCTAGCGAAATTGTATGTTCTCTTAATTCGTGTTTAATGACAAGCAAAATAAACGAACATAGCTGGCGATTTAACTGAAAGTTTTCTATTCATGTAAACCAACGTAGCTGACCTGTTTTTTGACTCACACAGACAGTGGAAAGGCTACGCAACGACGTGCATGCGATACCTTTGTTGAACATAACGGTCTCTTGTTAACACAGCGTTCGAGCAGAGCCACCTCAAACGCTACCGTTTCTTTTTGACTTCATGTGTTACTCTTTTAAATATATGACACTCTCCTGCCAGTTAAAGACAGTCATTAAATGTCTTTAATATTTATTTTAGATATTCAATTCAAATAATGAAAATAGATGCAAAGAAACGTCGGGCTGGGTGTTGTCAATACATTTTGTCACGTAGGCTGCAGCTGTAAATCATACATCGTTATGCCTACTGGCTCGATATAAAAAACGAAAACCTATCGTTGAAAAATCACTAGAAGGAAGAAAAAAATCTAAGTACCACTTTTTGCCAATAAATGGAATCCCCGTTTCAGAAATGGGGGGAAGTTACAGCGACGCAGTTAGTCTGTGAGTAGAATATATTGTGTAGACAACTTCACTGTTTCCACAAAGGAGTCTAAAATGTGCTTTTTAACAGGACTTGGTCAGTTTAATGATATAAATGCTAGCATTCGATTATGGTCAATGGTACCGAAAATGCCCGTTGCACCAGCCATGATAACAAAAGTCCCAATATAGGATCGATTTAAACCTCTATATATTTTTATTTCACGTTGACAATGTAGGCTATTATGTGTATTCCGACGCGAATTCCATTTAATTGGGTTACGGCATTCACTTCAATCGAATGAAGTCAAATAGAAACGGCGCGAATTCCTAAATAAGGCTTCTTGGTTTTCAAGCTAACTTTCCGAACAGCAGTTTTGTATTGAGTCCTGAAAATGCTACAATACGTTTTTTTTTAACAAAATACCATTTAACGTCAATGCAAGATATGCATTATATGTGTAAATCTTTTAAATATATGATACTCTCCTGCCAGTTAAAGCCTGTCTTTAAGTCTTTAAATGTCTTTAATATTTAGTTTAGATATTCAATTCATGTAATGAAAATAGATGCAAAGAAACGTCGGGCTGGGTGTTGTCAATACATTTTGTCACGTAGGCTGCAGCTGTAAATCATACATCGTTATGCCTACTGGCTCGCTAGAAAAAAACAAAAACCTATCGTTGAAAAATCACTTGAAGGAAGAAAAAAATAAAAGTACCAATTTCTGCCAATAAATGGAATCCCCGTATCAGAAATGGGGGGAAGTTACAGCGACGCAGTTAGTCTGTGAGTAGAATAGATTATGTAGACAACTTCACTGTTTCCACAAAGGAACCAAAAATGTGCTTTTTAACAGGACTTGGTCAGTGTAATGATATAATTGCTAGCATTCGCTTATGGTCAACGGTACCGAAAATGCCCGTTGCACCAGCCATCATAACAAATGTCCCAATATAGGATCGATTTAAACCTCTATATATTTTTATTTCACGTTGACAGTGTAGGCGATTGTGTGTATTGCGACGCGAATTACATTTAATTGGGTTACGGCATTCACTTCAATCGAATGAAGTCAAATAGAAACGGCTCGAATTCCTTAATAAGGCTTCTTGGTTTTCAACCCAACTTTCCGAACAGCTGTTTTGTGTTGAGTCCTTAAAATGCTACACTACGTTTTTTTTTAAACCAAATAACATTGAACTTCAATGCAAGATCTGCATTATATGTGTTAATCTTTTAAATATATGATACTTTCCTGCCAGTAAAAGCCTGTCTTTTATTTTAGTTATTCAATCCATATAATTAAGGTAGATGAAAAAAACGTTGCTATGGGCTGGGTGTTGTCAGTACATTTTCTCACGTAGGCTGCCGCTGTTACTCATACATCGTTATGGTTACTGGCTCGCAAAAAGAAACAAAACTTGTCATTGAGAAATCACTTTATCCAAGAAAATTAGAAAGAATACTAACCTTTGCCACTAGATGGCAGTCGCGTATTAGAAATGGGAGAGTCAGTTGCGACTTGCGTTGAAATTTTAAGACTGGATATAATGAGTCTCCAGCGAAAATGGTGAACTATTATTGCTTAATGGATGTGATGACACTCCAACAATGAACATATGTGAAAAGTTGTAGCCTCAAAATCAGGCAATGTAGAATTTAATACCTTTTTGAAATGATTTAATACATAATTTTCCTGTTTGGGCAGCATTACAAGTTAATTTTAAGGCTGACCATAGCCATTCCATTCCAAGTTATTAAAAATCAGTTCACAGTTGTGTGTCAGGGCTATAATATCATGCTGACCACATTTTGTGTGAATGTGATGAACCCCCTAGGAAGAGTATTTCAAAGTTTGGTACGTGAAAAAACACTTAAAAACACACAAAATCCAAAATAGCTCACTTCCTGTTGCGAAAAATTAAAGGATGCAAATGAGAAATGTGTGTGTCTTGAGGAGACCCTTATGCCTACCAGACGTGGTGCATTTACGTGAAAGTATATGTCCACAATATTAGAAAAAAGCCATAGGGGGCGCTGTGTAGCCACGCCCAGATGAATGTGGATATGGATGTGATTGCACTCCAAAAGTGAATATATTTGTAAAATATCAGCCCGATCAGATGATGTAGAACGGAATTAAGCCCACTTCCTGTTTTTGGGCGTAACGTGTGTATTATACGCCTCGCCATTGCCAAACCGTTTGAGATATCAAAAATCCTTTTGTCATTTAGGGTCAGGACTATTCTCAGATCATGATGACTCCATTTGGTGTGAATGTGATGAATACCCTAGCAGGAAGGCATACAAATATGATAAAAACCTCACTTCCTGTTGCCAGATGGTGGCGCTATAACATTGACTTCTTCTTGGTATATGGATGTGATTACACTCTAACAGTGAACATATTTGTAAAATATCAGCCAGATCAGACAATGTAGACCATGAATTTATGGCTACTTCCTGTTGGCGTGGCGTGACATGAAAATTGTACTCCTCGCCATGACCATACCGTTTGAGATATCAAAAATATCCGTCGGAATTAGTATCATGACTATCCTGAGACCACTTTGACCACATTTGGTGTGAATGCGATGAACCCCCTAGGAGGAGTACTTAAAAGTGTAGTACGTGTAAAATGCACAAAATTCTAAATGGCTGACTTCCTGTTCACATATTTGATTCGATGCGAAAGAGAAATGTGTTTGGCCAGAGGAGCCCCACATGCATACCAAATTAGGTGAAGGTAGCTCAAAGTGCCTGTCCACAATAGAAGACAAAGCATTAGGGGGCGCTGTGGAGTCCCTCGGCCACGCCCAGGTCTGAGTATCTGATACATCCTGACAGCCAAGAATTCTCATGTGTGTGCAAAATTCTGTGAGTTTCCATCCATGGCAAGCACCTCAAAAATGCAAAATACATTGAAAAAAAAGAGAATAATAATTATAGGGGGCGCTGTCTAGCCACGCCCCGATTGATATGTATATATCTGATATTGTACTCCAACAGTGAACATATTCATAAAATATCAGCCAGATCGGACTATGTCGAAAAAAAAGTCATTTTTTTGCACGCAATATGTGTACTGTACGACTCGCCATTTCCATACCGTTTGAGATATCAAAAATCCCTTCACAGCTTATGGTCATGACTATCCTAAGATCATGCTGACCACATTTCGTGTGAATGTGATGAATGACCTAGCAGGAAGGCATACAAATATGATAAAGACCTCACTTCCTGTTGCCAGATGGTGGCGCTATAACATTGACCCGTTCTTGGGATATGGATGTGATTATACTCCAACAATAAACGTATTTCTAAAATATCAGCCAGATCAGACAATGTAGACCATGAAATTACGGCCACTTCCTGTTGGCGCCGCGTGACATAAAAATTCTACGCCTCCCTAGGACAGTCCCGTTTGAGCTATCAAAAATATCCTGGCAATTTAGCATCATGAATATCCTGAGACCATTCTGACCACAGGTGGTGTGAATGTGATGAACCCCCTAGGAGGAGTACTTAAAAGTGCAGTACGTGTAAAACGCACAAAATTCAAAATGGCTGACTTCCTGTTTGTATATTTGATTAGATGCGAATTATAAATGTGTTTGGTCCGAGGAATGCTATATGCATACTAAATTTGGTGAAGGTAGCTCAAAGTGCCTGCCCACAATAGATGACAATGCGATAGGGGGCGCTGTGGAGTCCCTCGGCCACGCCCAGGTCTGAGCATCTAATCGATCCTGCAGGTCCTCATTTCTGATGTGTGTGCAAAATTCCCAGACTTTTTATGCATGGCAAGCACCTCAAAAAGGCCCATTTGCATATAGAAAAAAGTATAATAATAATAATAATAATAATAATAATAATCTTTACAATAACAATAGGGTCCTTCGCACCCTACGGTGCTTGGGCCCTAATAATAATAATAATAATAATAATAATAATCTTTACAATAACAATAGGGTCCTTCGCACCCTACGGTGCTTGGGCCCTAATAATAATAATAATAATAATAATCCTTCCAATAACAATAGGGTCCTTCGCACCCTACGGTGCTTGGGCCCTAAATATAGCTGCAAGCAGCAATGAACGGGTCCAAGCACCATGGGCACAACCGCCTTGGTGGCATAGTTGTGCCAATGACATGTTTCACAATATGTACACACTTTGGAAATAATCACCTTCCTGGACAACGTATAGTGTGCACAGGAATTCCCCTTTGATCAATGAAGATGTTGGCGCTGCTATTGGAATGCATCAATGATATAAGCCTCACTTCCTGTTGCCAGATGGTGGCGCTATATTATTGATCCGTGTATGTTTTTTGAATTTGATTACACTCCAGAAATAAACATATTTGTACATTTTCAGCCACATCGGAAGATGTTCAGCGAAATTAAGGTCAATTCCTGTTTCCAGATGATGCTGCTATAACATGGAGTCGTTTTTGGAATATGGATTTGATTACACTCCAACACTGAGCATCTGTGTAAAGTTGCAGTCACATCAGACATTGGAGAATTTAAGTATGACCACTTCCTGTTTGTCTGGCATGATGTGTTTTTCATGTGCCTGACCATAGCTATATCATCCCAGTAAATCAAAAATCTGTTTTGTCAGGACCATCCTAGCATCATGCTGACCACATTTACCGTGAATGTCATGAACCCATTGAAAAATAATGCTTAAGAATGCAATATAAGGCTCACTTCCTGTTGCCAGCGGGTGGCGCTTTGCCATTTAGCCTTTATTGGAAAATGGATGAGATTACACTCCAAAAATGAACGTGTGAAGTTTCAGCCACATCAGACAATGTAGAATGAAATAAAAATAACGTCTTGCTTGCACATTGTGATAACATGCTACAGTCCTGTATGGAGAGCAGAGATTAATTAATTTCCATAGTTTTTAGACGGGGAGGCACAATTTATGCTTGAAAAGTCATTAGGCCATAAACATGCACTCAAAATGAAAACAATTGACTTCAAGAAACTATTCAAATTCATTGTGGCCGTAGCGGGGATCGAACGGCTGAATTTGCGTGCCTTAATCCACCGCCCTAACCATTACGCTATACTGCCCGCTCATACACGGGTGCCATCTATTGGCCAAATGTCTCCTTTTATCTTGGTTTAATAATTTCTCTACGAAGTGTCGGATAATATTGCACGAAACGTCTAGTTAACCAGCATCATTCTTTTCCATTTCACTGGTAATTATGCTGCCTGAAACGCATTTGTTCAGCCAAATCTAAAAGAGATGCCAACTCTCTGCCCTCAATACAGTATTTTCATATTAATTTACCATTCCTAGCGAAATTGTATGTTCTCTTAATTCGTGTTTAATGACAAGCCTAATAAACTAACATAGCTGGCGATTTAACTGAAAGTTTTCTATTCATGTAAACCAACGTAGCTGACCTGTTTTTTGACTCACACAGACAGTGGACTGGCTGGCTGCTGTTAGCCCGTGCGTGTCATCTCGCAACGACCTGCATGTGATATCTTTGTTGAACTAAACGGTCTCATGTTAACACAGCGTTCGAGCAGAGCCACCTCAGACGCTAAAGTTTCTTTTTGACTTCATGTGTTAATCTTTTAAAAATATGATACTCTCCTGCCAGTTAAAGCCTGTCTTTAAGTCTTTAAATGTCTTTAATATTTATTTTAGTTATTCAATTCATGTAATGAAAATAGATGCAAAGAAACGTCGGGCTGGGTGTTGTCAATACATTTTGTCACGTAGGCTGCAGCTGTAAATCATACATCGTTATGCCTACTGGCTCGCTAGAAAAAAACAAAAACCTATCGTTGAAAAATCACTTGAAGGAAGAAAAAAATGAAAGTACCACTTTCTGCCAATAAATTTAATCGCCGTATCAGAAATGGGGGGAAGTTACAGCGACGCAGTTAGTCTGTGAGTAGAACAGATTGTGTAGACAACTTCACTGTTTCCACAAAGGAACCAAAAATGTGCTTTTTAACAGGACTTGGTCAGTGTAATGATATAAATGCTAGCATTCGATTATGGTCAACGGTACCGAAAATGCCCGTTGCACCAGCCATCATAACAAATGTCCCAATACAGGATCGATTTAAACCTCTATATATTTTTATTTCACGTTGACAGTGTAGGCTATTATGTGTATTCCGACGCGAATTACATTTAATTGGGTTACGGCATTCACTTCAATCGAATGAAGTCAAATAGAAACGGCTCAAATTCCTTAATAAGGCTTCTTGGTTTTCAAGCCAACTTTCCGAACAGCTGTTTTGTATTGAGTCCTTAAAATGCTACAATACGGTTTTTTAAAAATCCAAATAACATTGAATGTCAAAGCAATATATGCATTATATGTGTTAATCTTTTAAATATATGATACTTTCCTGCCAGTAAAAGCCTGTTTTTTATTTTAGTTATTCAATTGAGTTAATTAAGATAGATGAGAAAAAACGTTGCTGTGGGCTGGGTGTTTTCAGTACATTTTGTCACGTAGGCTGCCGCTGTTACTCATACATCGTTATGGTTACTGGCTCGCAAAAAGAAACAAAACTTGTCGAAAATTAGAAAGAATACTAACCTTTGCCACTAGATGGCAGTCGCGT
This sequence comes from Conger conger, assembly GCF_963514075.1. Classification (NCBI taxonomy): domain Eukaryota; kingdom Metazoa; phylum Chordata; class Actinopteri; order Anguilliformes; family Congridae; genus Conger; species Conger conger. The sequence goes on from NC_083760.1 coordinate 39,179,560, forward strand.
ATTAGAAATGGGAGAGTCAGTTGCGACTTGAGTTGAAGTTTTAAGACTGGAGATAATGAGTCTCCAGCGAAAATAGTAAACTATTATTGCTTAATGGATGTGATGACACTCCAACAATGAACATATGTGAAAAGATGTAGCCTCAAAATCAGGCAATGTAGAATTTAATACCTTTTTGAAATTATTTAATATATAATTTTCCTATTTGGGCAGCATTACAAGTTAATTTTAAGGCTGACCATAGCCATACCATTCCAAGATATTAAAAATCAGTTCATAGTTGTGTGTCAGGGCTATAATATCATGCTGACCACATTTTGTGTGAATGTGATGAACCCCCTAGGAAGAGTATTTCAAAGTTTGGTACGTGAAAAAACACTTAAAAACACACAAAATCCAAAATAGCTCACTTCCTGTTGGGAAAAGTTAAGGGATGCAAATGAGAAATGTGTGTGTCTTGAGGAGACCCTTATGCCTAGCAGACGTGGTGCATTTACGTGAAAGTATATGTCCACAATATTAGAAAAAAGCCATAGGGGGCGCTGTGTAGCCACGCCCAGATGAATGTGGATATGGATGTGATTGCACTCCAAAAGTGAATATATTTGTAAAATATCAGCCCGATCAGATGATGTAGAACGGAATTAAGCCCACTTCCTGTTTTTGAGCGTAACGTGTGTATTATACGCCTCGCCATTGCCAAACCGTTTGAGATATCAAAAATCCTTTCGTCATTTAGGGTCAGGACTATTCTAAGATCATGATGACTACATTTGGTGTGAATGTGATGAATACCTTAGCAGGAACGCATACAAACATGATAAAAACCTCACGTCCGTTGCCAGATGGTGGCGCTATAACATTGATTTCTTCTTGGTATTTGGATGTGATTACACTCTAACAGTGAACATATTTGTAAAATATCAGCCAGATCAGACAATGTAGACCATGAATTTATGGCAACTTCCTGTTGGCGCGGCGTGACATGAAAATTGTACGCCTCGCCATGACCATACCGTTTGAGATATCAAAAATATCCTTTGGAATTAGTATCATGACTATCCTGAGACCAATTTGACCACATTTGGTGTGAATGCAATGAACCCCCTAGGAGGAGTACTTAAAAGTGTAGTACGTGTAAAATGCACAAAATTCAAAATGGCTGACTTCCTGTTTACATATTTGATTCGATGCGAATGAGAAATGTGTTTGTCCAGAGGAGTCCCACATGCCTACCAAATTAGGTGAAGGTAGCTCAAAGTGCCTGTCCACAATAGAAGACAAAGCATTAGGGGGCGCTGTGGAGTCCCTTGGCCACGCCCAGGTCTGAGCATCTGATACATCCTGACAGCCAACACTTCTCATGTGTGTGCAAAATTCTGTGAGTTTCCATCCATGGCAAGCACCTCAAAAATGCAAAATACATTGAAAAAAAAGAGAATAATAATTATAGGGGGCGCTGTCTAGCCACGCCCCGATTGATATGTATATATCTGATATTGTACTGCTACAGTGAACATATTTGTAAAATATCAGCCAGATCGGACGATGTCGAAAAAAAAGTCATTTTTTTGCACGCAATATGTGTACTGTACGACTCGCCATTTCCATACCGTTTGAGATATCAAAAATCCCTTCACAAATTAGTGTAAGGACTATCTTACGATCATGCTGACCGCATTTGGTGTGAATGTGCTGAATGCCCTAGCAGGAATGCATACAAATATGTTAAAGACCTCACTTCCTATTGCCAGATGGTGGCGCTATAACACTGACCTGTTCTTGGGATATGGATGTGATTACACTCCAACAATAAACAAAGTTCTAAAATATCAGCCAGATCAGACAATGTAGACCATGAAATTATGGCCACTTCCTGTTGGCGTGGCGTGACATAAAAATTGTAATCCTCCCCGTGACTGTCCCGTTTGAGCTATCAAAAATATCCTGGCAATTTAGCATCATGACTATCCTGAGACCATTCTGACCACAGTTGGTGTGAATGCGATGAACCCCCTAGGAGGAGTACTTAAAAGTGTAGTACGTGTAAAACTCAGAAAATCCAAAATGGCTGACTTCCTGTTTGGATATTTGATTAGATCCGAGTGAGAAATGTGTTTGGACCGAGGAGCGCTATTTGGCCACCAAATTAGGTGCAGGTAGCTCAAAGTGCCTGCCCACAATAGAAGACAATGCGATAGGGGGCGCTGTGGAGTCCCTCGGCCACGCCCAGGTCTGAGCATCTGAGAGCTCCTGACAGCAACCACTTCTGATGTGTGTGCAAAATGTCAAGACTTTTTACGCATGGCAAGGCCCTCAAAAAAGCCCATTTGCCTGAAGAAAAAGAATAATAATAATAAATATAGCTGCAAGCAGCAATGAACGGGCCCAAGCCCCATGGGGGCAACCGCCTTGGTGGCATAGTTCTGCCAATGACATGTTTCACAACATGTACACACTTTGGAAATAATCACCTTCCTGGACAACGTATAGTGTGCACAGGAATTTCCCTTTGATCAATGAAGATGTTGGCGCTGCTATTGGAATGCATCAATGATATAAGCCTCACTTCCTGTTGCCAGATGGTGGCGCTATATTATTGATCCGTGTATGTTTTTTGAATTTGATTACACTCCAGAAATAAACATATTTGTACATTTTCAGCCACATCGGAAGATGTTCAGCGAAATTAAGGTCAATTCCTGTTTCCAGATGATGCTGCTATAACATTGAGTCGTTTTTGGAATATGGATTTGATTACACTCCAACACTGAGCATCTGTGTAAAGTTGCAGTCACATCAGACATTGGAGAATTTAAGTATGACCACTTCCTGTTTGTCTGGCATGATGTGTTTTTTATGTGCCTGACCATAGCTATATCATCCCAGTAAATCAAAAATCTGTTTTGTCAGGACCATCCTAGCATCATGCTGACCACATTTACCGTGAATGTCATGAACCCATTGAAAAATAATGCTTAAGAATGCAATATAAGGCTCACTTCCTGTTGCCAGCGGGTGGCGCTTTGCCATTTAGCCTTTATTGGAAAATGGATGAGATTACACTCCAAAAATGAACGTGTGAAGTTTCAGCCACATCAGACAATGTAGAATGAAATAAAAATAACGTCTTGCTTGCACATTGTGATAACATGCTACAGTCCTGTATGGAGAGCAGAGATTAATTAACTTCCATAGTTTTTACACGGGGAGGCACAATTTATGCTTGAAAAGTCATTAGGCCATAAACATGCACTCAAAATGAAAACAATTGGCTTCAAGAAACTATTCAAATTCATTGTGGCTGCAGCGGGGATCGAACGGCTGAATTTGCGTGCCTTAATCCACCGCCCTAACCATTACGCTATACTGCCCGCTTATACACGGGTGCCATCTATTGGCCAAATGTCTCCTTTTATCTTGGTTTAATAATTTCTCTACGAAGTGTCGGATAATATTGCACGAAACGTCTAGTTAACCAGCATCATTCTTTTCCATTTCACTGGTAATTATGCTGCCTGAAACGCATTTGTTCAGCCAAATCTAAAAGAGATGCCAACTCTCTGCCCTCAATACAGTATTTTCATATTAATTTACCATTCCTAGCGAAATTGTATGTTCTCTTAATTCGTGTTTAATGACAAGCCTAATAAACTAACATAGCTGGCGATTTAACTGAAAGTTTTCTATTCATGTAAACCAACGTAGCTGACCTGTTTTTTGACTCACACAGACAGTGGACTGGCTGGCTGCTGTTAGCCCGTGCGTGTCATCTCGCAACGACCTGCATGTGATACCTTTGTTGAACAAAACGGTCTCTTGTTAACACAGCGTTCGAGCAGAGCCACCTCAGACGCTAAAGTTTCTTTTTGACTTCATGTGTTAATCTTTTAAAAATATGATACTCTCCTGCCAGTTAAAGCCTGTCTTTAAGTCTTTAAATGTCTTTAATATTTATTTTAGTTATTCAATTCATGTAATGAAAATAGATGCAAAGAAACGTCGGGCTGGGTGTTGTCAATACATTTTGTCACGTAGGCTGCAGCTGTAAATCATACATCGTTATGCCTACTGGCTCGCTAGAAAAAAACAAAAACCTATCGTTGAAAAATCACTTGAAGGAAGAAAAAAATGAAAGTACCACTTTCTGCCAATAAATTGAATCGCCGTATCAGAAATGGGGGGAAGTTACAGCGACGCAGTTAGTCTGTGAGTAGAACAGATTGTGTAGACAACTTCACTGTTTCCACAAAGGAACCAAAAATGTGCTTTTTAACAGGACTTGGTCAGTCTATTGATATAAATGCTAGCATTCGATTATGGTCAACGGTACCGAAAATGCCCGTTGCACCAGCCATCATAACAAATGTCCCAATACAGGATCGATTTAAACCTCTATATATTTTTATTTCACGTTGACAGTGTAGGCTATTATGTGTATTCCGACGCGAATTACATTTAATTGGCTTACGGCATTCACTTCAATCGAATGAAGTCAAATAGAAACGGCTCAAATTCCTTAATAAGGCTTCTTGGTTTTCAAGCCAACTTTCCGAACAGCTGTTTTGTATTGAGTCCTTAAAATGCTACAATACGGTTTTTTAAAAATCCAAATAACATTGAACGTCAAAGCAATATATGCATTATATGTGTTAATCTTTTAAATATATGATACTTTCCTGCCAGTAAAAGCCTGTTTTTTATTTTAGTTATTCAATCGAGTTAATTAAGATAGATGAGAAAAAACGTTGCTGTGGGCTGGGTGTTTTCAGTACATCTTGTCATGTAGGCTGCCGCTGTTAGTCATACATCGTTATGGTTACTGGCTCGCAAAAAGAAACAAAACTTGTCGTTGAGAAATCACTTTATCCAAGAAAAAGAGAAACCATACCGAAAATTAGAAAGAATACTAACCTTTGCCACTAGATGGCAGTCGCGTATTAGAAATGGGAGAGTCAGTTGCGACTTGAGTTGAAGTTTTAAGACTGGAGATAATGAGTCTCCAGCGAAAATAGTAAACTATTATTGCTTAATGGATGTGATGACACTCCAACAATGAACATATGTGAAAAGATGTAGCCTCAAAATCAGGCAATGTAGAATTTAATACCTTTTTGAAATTATTTAATACATAATTTTCCTATTTGGGCAGCATTACAAGTTAATTTTAAGGCTGACCATAGCCATACCATTCCAAGATATTAAAAATCAGTTCACAGTTGTGTGTCAGGGCTATAATATCATGCTGACCACATTTTGTGTGAATGTGATGAACCCCCTAGGAAGAGTATTTCAAAGTTTGGTACGTGAAAAAACACTTAAAAACACACAAAATCCAAAATAGCTCACTTCCTCTTGGGAAAAGTTAAGGGATGCAAATGAGAAATGTGTGTGTCTTGAGGAGACCCTTATGCCTACCAGACGTGGTGCATTTACGTGAAAGTATATGTCCACAATATTAGAAAAAAGCCATAGGGGGCGCTGTGTAGCCACGCCCAGATGAATGTGGATATGGATGTGATTGCACTCCAAAAGTGAATATATTTGTAAAATATCAGCCCGATCAGATGATGTAGAACGGAATTAAGCCCACTTCCTATTTTTGGGCGTAACGTGTGTATTATACGCCTCGCCATTGCCAAACCGTTTGAGATATCAAAAATCCTTTCGTCATTTAGGGTCAGGACTATTCTAAGATCATGATGACTACATTTGGTGTGAATGTGATGAATACCTTAGCAGGAACGCATACAAACATGATAAAAACCTCACGTCCGTTGCCAGATGGTGGCGCTATAACATTGATTTCTTCTTGGTATTTGGATGTGATTACACTCTAACAGTGAACATATTTGTAAAATATCAGCCAGATCAGACAATGTAGACCATGAATTTATGGCTACTTCCTGTTGGCGCGGCGTGATATGAAAATTGTACGCCTCGCCATGACCATACCGTTTGAGATATCAAAAATATCCTTTGGAATTAGTATCATGACTATCCTGAGACCACTTTGACCACACTTCGTGTGAATGCAATGAACCCCCTAGGAGGAGTACTTAAAAGTGTAGTACGTGTAAAATGCACAAAATTCAAAATGGCTGACTTCCTGTTTACATATTTGATTCGATGCCAATGAGAAATGTGTTTGTCCAGAGGAGCCCCACATGCATACCAAATTAGGTGAAGGTAGCTCAAAGTGCCTGTCCACAATAGAAGACAAAGCATTAGGGGGCGCTGTGGAGTCCCTTGGCCACGCCCAGGTCTGAGCATCTGATACATCCTGACAGCCAACACTTCTCATGTGTGTGCAAAATTCTGTGAGTTTCCATCCATGGCAAGCACCTCAAAAATGCAAAATACATTGAAAAAAAAGAGAATAATAATTATAGGGGGCGCTGTCTAGCCACGCCCCGATTGATATGTATATATCTGATATTGTACTGCTACAGTGAACATATTTTTAAAATATCAGCCAGATCGGACGATGTCGAAAAAAAAGTCATTTTTTTGCACGCAATATGTGTACTTTACGACTCGCCATTTCCATACCGTTTGAGATATCAAAAATCCCTTCACAACTTAGCGTAAGGACTATCTTAAGATCATGCTGACCGCATTTGGTGTGAATGTGCTGAATGCCCTAGCAGGAATGCATACAAATATGTTAAAGACCTCACTTCCTATTGCCAGATGGTGGCGCTATAACATTGACCTGTTCTTGGGACATGGATGTGATTACACTCCAACACTAAACAAATTTCTAAAATATCAGCCAGATCAGACAATGTAGACCATGAAATTATGGCCACTTCCTGTTGGCGCGGCGTGACATAAAAATTGTACTCCTCCCCATGACCGTCCCGTTTGAGCTATCAAAAATATCCTGGCAATTTAGCATCATGACTATCCTGAGACCATTCTGACCACAGTTGGTGTGAATGCGATGAACCCCCTAGGAGGAGTACTTAAAAGTGTAGTACGTGTAAAACTCAGAAAATCCAAAATGGCTGACTTCCTGTTTGGATATTTGATTAGATCCGAATGAGAAATGTGTTTGGACCGAGGAGCGCTATATGGCCACCAAATTAAGTGCAGGTAGCTCAAAGTGCCTGCCCACAATAGAAGACAATGCGATAGGGGGCGCTGTGGAGTCCCTCGGCCACGCCCAGGTCTGAGCATCTGATACATCCTGACAGCAACCACTTCTGATGTGTGTGCAAAATGTCAAGACTTTTTACGCATGGCAAGGCCCTCAAAAAAGCCCATTTGCCTGAAGAAAAAGAATAATAATAATAATAATAATAATAATAATAATAATAATAATAATCCTTCCAATAACAATAGGGTCCTTCGCACCCTACGGTGCTTGGGCCCTAAATATAGCTGCAAGCAGCAATGAACGGGCCCAAGCACCATGGGCGCAACCGCCTTGGTGGCATAGTTGCGCCAATGACATGTTTCACAATATGTACACACTTTGGAAATAATCACCTTCCTGGACAACGTATAGTGTGCACAGGAATTCCCCTTTGATCAATGAAGATGTTGCTGCTGCTATTGGAATGCATCAATGATATAAGCCTCACTTCCTATTGCCAGATGGTGGCGCTATAATATTGAGCCGTGTATGGTTCATGGATTTGATTACACTCCAATAATTAACATATTTGTACATTTTCAGCCAAATTGGAAGATGTCAAGTAAAATTAAAGCCACTTCCTGTTCCCAGATGGTGGCGCTATGCCATTGAGCCTTTCTTGGTATATGGATGAGATTACACTCCAAAAATGAACATGTGTGAAGTTTCAGCCACATCAGACAATGTAGAATGAAACAAAAATGACTTCTTGCTTGCACAGTGTAATAATATGCTCCAGTCCTGTATGGAGAGCAGAGATGAATTAATTTCAATAGATTTTACAGCGGGAGGCACAATTTACGCTTGAGAAGTCATTCGGTTATAAATATGCACTCAAAATAAAACCATTGGCGTAAAGAAACTATTCAACTTCATTGTGGCCGCACCGGGGATGGAACTGCGGACCTTGCATGTCTTAATCCACTGTCTGAACCATTAAGTTATACTGCCCTCTTATACACGTACGCCATCTATTGGCCAAAAGTTGTATGTTTCCTTTTATCCTGGTTAAATAATTTCTCTCCGAAGTGTCGGATAATATTGCATTAAACGTCGAGTTAGCCAGCATCATTCTTTTCCATTTCACCGGTAATTATGCTGCCTGAAATGCATTTGTTCAGCCAAATCAAAAGGAGATGCCAAGTCTCTGCCCTCAATCCGGTATTTTCATATTAAGTCAAAAATTCCTAGCGAAATTGTATGTTCTCTTAATTCGTGTTTAATGACAAGCAAAATAAACTAACATATCTGGCGATTTAACTGAAAGTTTTCTATTCATGTAAACAAACGTAGCTGACCTGTTTTTTGACTCACACAGACAGTGGACAGGCTGGCTGCTGTTAGCCAATGCGCGTCATCTCGCAACGACCTGCATGCCATACCTTTGTTGAACATAACGGTCTCATGTTAACACAGAGTTCGACCAGAGCCATCTCAAACGTTAACGTTTCTTTTTCACTTTTGACTCTTTTAAATATATGCTACTCTCCTGCCAGTTAAAGACAGTCATTAAATGTCTTTAATATTTATTTCAGATATTCTATTCAAAAATGAAAATAGATGCAAAGAAACGTCGGGCTGGGTGTTGTCAATACATTTTGTCACGTAGGCTGCAGCTGTAAATCATACATCGTTATGCCTACTGGCTCGCTAGAAAAAAAAAAAAAAACCTATCGTTGAAAAATCACTTGAAGGAAGAAAAATATAAAAGTTCCACTTTCTGCCAATAAATGGAATCCCCGTATCAGAAATGGGGGGAAGTTACAGCGACGCAGTTAGTCTGTGAGTAGAATAGATTGTGTAGACAACTTCACTGTTTCCACAAAGGAACCAAAAATGTGCTTTTTAACAGGACTTGGTCAGTCTAATGATATAAATGCTAGCATTCGATTATGGTCAACGGTACCGAAAATGCGCGTTGCACCAGCCATCATAACAAATGTCCCAATATAGGATCGATTTAAACCTCTATATATTTTTATTTCACGTTGAAAGTGTAGGCTATTATGTGTATTCCGACGCGAATTACATTTAATTGGGTTACGGCATTCACTTCAATCGAATGAAGTCAAATAGAAACGGCTCGAATTCCTTAATAAGGCTTCTTGGTTTTCAAGCTAACTTTCCGAACAGCTGTTTTGTATTGAGTCCTTAAAATGCTACAACACGATTTTTTTAAAACCAAATAACATTGAACGTCATTGCAAGATATGCATTATATGTGTTAATCTTTGAAATATATGCTACTTTCCTGCCAGTAAAAGCCTGTCTTTTATTTTAGTTATTCAATCCATATAATTAAGGTAGATGAGAAAAAACGTTGCTGTGGGCTGGGTGTTGTCAGTACATTTTGTTACGTAGGCTGCCGCTGTTACTCATACATCGTTATGGTTACTGGCTCGCAAAAAGAAACAAAACTTGTCATTGACGAATTACTTGAGAAACAATACCAACTTTTGCCAGTAGATGGCAGTCGCGTATTAGAAATGGGAGAGTCATTTGCGACTTGCGTTGAAGTTTTAAGACTGGATATAATGAGTCTCCAGCGAAAATAGTGAACTATTATTGCTTAATGGATGTGATGACACTCTAACAATGAACATATGTGAAAAGTGTTAGCCTCAAAATCAGGCAATGTAGAATTGAATACCTTTTTAAAATTATTTAATACATAATTGTATTAAAACATGAACTGTTTGGGCAGCATTACAAGTTAATTTTAAGGCTGACCATAGCCATACCATTCCAAGATTTTAAAAATCAGTTCATAGTTGTGTGTCAGGGCTATAATACCATGCTGACCACATTTTGTGTGAATGTGATGAACCCCCTAGGAAGAGTATTTCAAAGTTTGGTACGTGAAAAAACACTTAAAAACACACAAAATCCAAAATAGCTCACTTCCTGTTGGGAAAAGTTAAGGGATGCAAATGAGAAATGTGTGTGTCTTGAGGAGACCCTTATGTCTACCAGACGTGGTGCATTTACGTGAAAGTATGTGTCCACAATATTAGAAAAAAGCCATAGGGGGCGCTGTGTAGCCACGCCCAGATGAATGTGGATATGGATGTGATTGCACTCCAAAAGTGAATATATTTGTAAAATATCAGCCCGATCAGATGATGTAGAACGGAATTAAGCCCACTTCCTGTTTTTGGGTGTAACGTGTGTATTATACGCCTCGCCATTGCCAAACCGTTTGAGATATCAAAAATCCTTTCGTCATTTAGGGTCAGGACTATTCTAAGATCATGATGACTACATTTGGTGTGAATGTGATGAATACCCTAGCAGGAACGCATACAAACATGATAAAAACCTCACTTCCGTTGCCAGATGGTGGCGCTATAACATTGACTACTTCTTGGTATAGGGATGTGATTACACTCTAACAGTGAACATATTTGTAAAATATCAGCCAGATCAGACAATGTAGACCATGAATTTATGGCTACTTCCTGTTGGCGCGGCGTGACATGAAAATTGTACGCCTTGCCATGACCATACCGTTTGAGATATCAAAAATATCCTTTGGAATTAGTATCATGACTATCCTGAGACCACTTTGACCACATTTCCTGTGAATGCAATGAACCCCCTAGGAGGAGTACTTAAAAGTGTAGTACGTGTAAAATGCACAAAATTCTAAATGGCTGACTTCCTGTTCACATATTTGATTCGATACGAATGAGAAATGTGTTTGACCAGAGGAGGCCCACATGCATACCAAATTAGGTGAAGGTAGCTCAAAGTGCCTGTCCACAATAGAAGACAAAGCATTAGGGGGCGCTGTGGAGTCCCTCGGCCACGCCCAGGTCTGAGCATCTGATACATCCTGAAAGCCAACAATTCTCATGTGTGTGCAAAATTCCGTGAGTTTTCATCCATGGCAAGCACCTCAAAAATGCAAAATACATTGAAAAAAAAGAGAATAATAATTATAGGGGGCGCTGTCTAGCCACGCCCCGATTGATATGTATATATTTCATATTGTACTCCAACAGTGAACATATTTGTAAAATATCAGCCAGATCGGACGATGTCGAAAAAAAAGTCATTTTTTTGCACGCAATATGTGTACTGTACGACTCGCCATTTCCATACCGTTTGAGATATCAAAAATCCCTTCACAGCTTATGGTCATGACTATCCTAAGATCATGCTGACCACATTTCGTGTGAATGTGATGAATGCCCTAGCAGGAAGGCATACAAATATGATAAAGACCTCACTTCCTGTTGCCAGATGGTGGCGCTATAATATTGACCCGTTCTTGGGATATGGATGTGATTATACTCCAACAGTAAACGTATTTCTAAAATATCAGCCAGATCAGACAATGTAGACCATGAAATTACGGCCACTTCCTGTTGGCGCGGCGTGACATAAAAATTCTACGCCTCCCCAGGACCGTCCCGTTTGAGCTATCAAAAATATCCTGGCAATTTAGCATCATGAATATCCTGAGACCATTCTGACCACAGGTCGTGTGAATGTGATGAACCCCCTAGGAGGAGTACTTAAAAGTGCAGTACATGTAAAACGCACAAAATCCAAAATTGCTGACTTCCTGTTTGTATATTTGATTAGATGCAAATTATAAATGTTTTTGGTCCGAGGAGTGCTATATGCGTACTAAATTTTGTGAAGGTAGCTCAAAGTGCCTGCCCACAATAGATGACAATGCGATAGGGGGCGCTGTGGAGTCTCTCGGCCACGCCCAGGTCTGAGCATCTAATCAATCCTGAAGGTCCTCATTTCTGATGTGTGTGCAAAATTCCCAGACTTTTTATGCATGGCAAGCACCTCAAAAAGGCCCATTTGCATATGGAAAAAAGAATAATAATAATAAATATAGCTGCAAGCAGCAATGAACGGGCCCAAGCACCATGGGCGCAACCGCCTTGGTGGCATAGTTGTGCCAATGACATGTTTAACAATATGTACACACTTTGGAAATAATCACCTCCCTTGGCAACGTATAGTGTGCACAGGAATTCCCCTTTGATCAATGAAGATGTTGATGTTGCTATTGGAATGCATCAATGATATAAGACCCACTTCCTGTTGCCAGATGGTGGCACTATAATATTGAGCCGTGTATGGTTTTTGAATTTGATTACACTCCAATAATAAACCTATTTCAAAATTTTCGGCAACATCGGAAGATGTCGAGTAAAATTAAGGCCACTTCCTGTTGCCAGATGGTGGCGCTATAACATTGAGTCATTTTTGGGATATGGATGTGATTTCACTCCCACAACGAACATATCTGTAATATCAACAAGATCAGACCATCTAGAATGAAATTAAGGCCACTTCCTGTTGCCAGATGGTGGCGCTATGCCATTGAGCCTTTTTTGGTATATGGATGAGATTACACTCCAAAAATGAACATGTGTGAAGTTTCAGCCACATCAGACAATGTAGAATGAAATAAAAACAACTTCTTGCTTGCACATTGTGATAACATGCTACAGTCCTGTCTGGAGAGCAGAGATGAATTAATTTCCATAGATTTTACAGCGGGAGGCACAATTTATGCTTGAATAGTCATTCGGTTATAAATATGCACTCAAAATAAAACCATTGGCTTAAAGAAACTATTCAACTTTATTGTGCTTTATTGTGTTTAATCCACTGCCTGAACCATTAAACTATACTGCCCTCTTATACACGTACGCCATTTATTGGCCAAAAGTTGTATGTTTCCTTTTATCTTGGTTAAATAATTTCTCTATGATTTCTTCTCTGATAATATTGCATTAAACGACTCGTTAGCCAGCATATTTCTTTTCCATTTCACCGGTAATTATGCTGCCTGAAACGCATTTGTTCAGCCAAATCTAAAGGAGATGCCATGTCTCTGCCCTCAATCCGGTATTTTCATATTAAGTCAAATATTCCTAGCGAAATTGTATGTTCTCTTAATTCGTGTTTAATGACAAGGAAAATAAACTAACATAGCTGGCGATTTAACTGAACGTTTTCTATTCTTGTAAACCAACGTAGCTGACCTGTTCTTTGACTCACACAGACAGTGGACAGGCTGGCTGCTGTTAGCCCATGCCTGTCATCTCGCAAGGACCTGCATGCGATACCTTTGTTGAACATAACGGTCTCATGTTAACACAGAGTTCGACCAGAGCCACCTCAAACGTTAACGTTTCTTTTTGACTTTTGACTCTTTTAAATATATGGTACTCTCCTGCCAGTTAAAGACAGTCATTAAATGTCTTTAATATTTATTTCAGATATTCAATTCATATAATGAAAATAGAGGCAAAGAAACGTCGGGCTGGGTGTTGTCAATACATTTTGTCACGTAGGCTGCAGCTGTAAATCATACATCGTTATGCCTACTGCTGCTAGAAAAAAACAAAAACCTATCGTTGAAAAATCACTTGAAGGAAGAAAAAAAAAAAGTACCACTTTCAGCAAATAAATGGAATCCCCGTATCAGAAATGGGGGGAAGTTACAGCGACGCAGTTAGTCTGTGAGTAGAATAGATTATGTAGACAACTTCACTGTTTCCACAAAGGAACCAAAAATGTGCTTTTTAACAGGACTTGGTCAGTGTAATGATATAAATGCTAGCATTCGATTATGGTCAACGGTACCGAAAATGCCCGTTGCACCAGCCATCATAACAAATGTCCCAATATAGGATCGATTTAAACCTCTATATATTTTTATTTCACGTTGACAGTGTAGGCTATTATGTGTATTCCGACGCGAATTACATTTAATTGGGTTACGGCATTCACTTCAATCGAATGAAGTCAAATAGAAACGGCTCGAATTCTTTAATAACGCTTCTTGGTTTTCAAGCCAACTTTCCGAACAGCTGTTTTGTATTGAGTCCTTAAAATGCTACAACACGGTTTTTTATAAACGAAATAACATTGAACGTCATTGCAAGATATATACAATACCAACTTTTGCCAGTAGATGGCAGTCGCGTATTAGAAATGGGAGAGTCATTTGCGACTTGCGTTGAAGTTTTAAGACTGGATATAATGAGTCTCCAGCGAAAATAGTGAACTATTATTGCTTAATGGATGTGATGACACTCCAACAATGAACATATGTGAAAAGTTGTAGCCTCAAAATCAGGCAATGTAGAATTTAATACCTTTTTGAAATTATTTAATACATAATTGTATTAAAACATGAACTGTTTGGGCAGCATTACAAGTTAATTTTAAGGCTGACCATAGCCATACCATTCCAAGATATTAAAAATCAATTCATAGTTGTGTGTCAGGGCTATAATATCATGCTGACCACATTTTGTGTGAATGTGATGAACCCCCTAGGAAGAGTATTTCAAACTTTGGTACGTGAAAAAACACTTAAAAACACACAAAATCAGAAATAGCTCACTTCCTGTTGGGAAAAGTTAAGGGATGCAAATGAGAAATGTGTGTGTCTTGAGGAGACCCTTATGTCTACCAGACGTGGTGCATTTACGTGAAAGTATATGTCCACAATATTAGAAAAAAGCCATAGGGGGCGCTGTGTAGCCACGCCCAGATGAATGTGGATATGGATGTGATTGCACTCCAAACGTGAATATATATTTGTAAAATATCAGCCCGATCAGATGATGTAGAACGGATTTAAGCCCACTTCCTGTTTTTGGGCGTAACGTGTGTATTATACGCCTCGCCATTGCCAAACCGTTTGAGATATCAAAAATCCTTTCGTCATTTAGGGTCAGGACTATTCTAAGATCATGATGACTACATTTGGTGTGAATGTGATGAATACCCTAGCAGGAACGCATACAAACATGATAAAAACTTCACTTCCGTTGCCAGATGGTGGCGCTATAACATTGATTTCTTCTTGGTATTTGGATGTGATTACACTCTAACAGTGAACATATTTGTAAAATATCAGCCAGATCAGACAATGTAGAGCATGAATTTATGGCTACTTCCTGTTGGCGCGGCGTGACATGAAAATTGTACGCCTCGCCATGACCATACCGTTTGAGATATCAAAAATATCCTTTGGAATTAGTATCAGGACTATCCTGAGACCACTTTGACCACATTTCCTGTGAATGCAATGAACCCCCTAGGAGGAGTACTTAAAAGTGTAGTACGTGTAAAATGCACAAAATTCAAAATGGCTGACTTCCTGTTCACATATTTGATTCGATGCGAAAGAGAAATGTGTTTGTCCAGAGGAGCCCCACATGCATACCAAATTAGGTGAAGGTAGCTCAAAGTGCCTGTCCACAATAGAAGACAAAGCATTAGGGGGCGCTGTGGAGTCCCTCGGCCACGCCCAGGTCTGAGCATCTGATACGTCCTGACAGCCAACACTTCTCATGTGTGTGCAAAATTCCGTGAGTTTCCATCCATGGCAAGCACCTCAAAAATGCTAAATACATTGAAAAAAAAGAGAATAATAATTATAGGGGGCGCTGTCTAGCCACGCCCCGATTGATATGTATATATTTCATATTGTACTCCAACAGTGAACATATTTGTAAAATATCAGCCAGATCGGACGATGTCGAAAAAAAAGTCATTTTTTTGCACGAAATATGTGTACTGTACGACTCGCCATTTCCATACCGTTTGAGATATCAAAAATCCCTTCACAGCTTATGGTCATGACTATCCTAAGATCATGCTGACCACATTCCGTGTGAATGTGATGAATGCCCTAGCAGGAAGGCATACAAATATGATAAAGACCTCACTTCCTGTTGCCAGATGGTGGCGCTATAACATTGACCCGTTCTTGGGATATGGATGTGATTATAGTTCAACACTAAACATATTTCTAAAATATCAGCCAGATCAGACGATGTAGACCATGAAATTATGACCACTTCCTGTTGGCGCGGCGTGACATAAAAATTGCACGCCTCGCCATTACCATCCTGTTTGAGCTATCGAAAATATCCTGGCAATTTAGCATCATGACTATCCTGAGACCATTCTGACCACAGTTGGTGTGAATGCGATGAACCCCCTAGGAGGAGTACGTAAAAGTGTAGTACGTGTAAAACACACAAAATCCAAAATAGCTCACTTCCTGTTCGCATATTTGCATCAATGCGAATGAGAAATGTGTTTGAATTGAGGAGCCACACATGGTTACCAAATTAGTTTCATGTAGTTCAAAGTGCCTGCCCACAATAGACAACAATGCAATGGGGGGGGGGGGTCAGCGCAATAGGGGGCGCTGTGGAGTCCCTCGGCCACACCCAGGTCTGAGCATCTGATAGATCCTGACGGCCACCACTTCTGATGTGTCTGCAAAATTTCAAGACTTTTTAGCCATGGCAAGGCCCTCAAAAATGCCCATTTGACGGAAGAGAAAGAATAATAATAATAATAATAATAATAATAATAATAATAATAATCCTTCCAATAACAATAGGGTCCTTCGCACCCTACGGTGCTTGGGCCCTAATAATAATAATAATAATAATAATAATAATCTTTACAATAACAATAGGGTCCTTCGCACCCTACGGTGCTTTGGCCCTAAATATAGCTGCAAGCAGCAATGAACGGGCCCAAGCACCATGGGCGCAACCGCCTTGGTGGCATATTTGTGCCAATGACATGTTTCACAATATGCACACACTTTGGAAATAATCACCTTCCTGGACAACGTATAGTGTGCACAGGAATTCCCCTTTGATCAATGAAGATGTTGCTGCTGCTATTGGAATGCATCAATGATATAAGCCTCACTTCCTATTGCCAGATGGTGGCGCTATAATATTGAGCTGTGTATGGTTTATGGATTTGATTTCACTCCAAAAATGAACATATTTGTACATTTTCAGCCAAATTGGAAGATGTCGAGTAAAATTAAAGCCACTTCCTGTTGCCAGATGGTGGCGCTATAATATTGAGCCGTGTATGGTTTATGGATTTGATTACACTCCAATAATTAACATATTTGTCCATTTTCAGCCAAATTGGAAGATGTCAAGTAAAATTAAAGCCACTTCCTGTTGTCAGATGGTGGCGCTATGCCATTGAGCCTTTCATATGGATGAGATTACACTCCAAAAATGAACATGTGTGAAGTTTCTGCCATATCAGACAATGTAGAATGAAACAAAAATTACTTCTTGCTTGCACAGTGTAATAATATGCTCCAGTCCTGTATGGAGAGCAGAGATTAATTAATTTCAATAGATTTTACAGCGGGAGGCACAATTTACGCTTGAGAAGTCATTCGGTTATAAATATGCACTCAAAATAAAACCATTGGCGTAAAGAAACTATTCAACTTTATTGTGGCCGCACCGGGGATGGAACCGCGGACCTTGCATGTCTTAATCCACTGTCTGAACCATTAAGCTATACTGCCCTCTTATACACGTACGTTATCTATTGGCCAAAAGTTGTATGTTTCCTTTCATCCTGGTTAAATAATTTCTCTCCGAAGTGTCGGATAATATTGCATTAAACGTCTAGTTAGCCAGCATCATTCTTTTCCATTTCACCGGTAATTATGCTGCCTGAAACGCATTTGTTCAGCCAAATCTAAAGGAGATGCCAATTCTCTGCCCTCAATCCGGTATTTTCATATTAAGTCAAAAATTCCTAGCGAAATTGTATGTTCTCTTAATTCGTGTTTAATGACAAGCAAAATAAACTAACATATCTGGCGATTTAACTGAAAGTTTTCTATTCATGTAAACAAACGTAGCTGACTTGTTTTTTTGACTCACACAGACAGTGGACAGGCTGGCTGCTGTGAGCCAATGCGCGTCATCTCGCAACGACCTGCATGCCATACCTTTGTTGAACATAACGGTCTCATGTTAACACAGAGTTCGACCACAGCCATCTCAAACGTTAACGTTTCTTTTTGACTTTTGACTCTTTTAAATATATGCTACTCTCCTGCCAGTTAAAGACAGTCATTAAATGTCTTTAATATTTATTTCAGATATTCTATTCAAAAATGAAAATAGATGCAAAGAAACGTCGGGCTGGGTGTTGTCAATACATTTTGTCACGTAGGCTGCAGCTGTAAATCATACATCGTTATGCCTACTGGCTCGCTAGAAAAAAAAAAAAAACCTATCGTTGAAAAATCACTTGAAGGAAGAAAAATATAAAAGTTCCACTTTCTGCCAATAAATGGAATCCCCGTATCAGAAATGGGGGGAAGTTACAGCGACGCAGTTAGTCTGTGAGTAGAATAGATTGTGTAGACAACTTCACTGTTTCCACAAAGGTGATGTGCTTTTTAACAGGACTTGGTCAGTGTAATGATATAAATGCTAGCATTCGATTATGGTCAACGGTACCGAAAATGCCCGTTGCACCAGCCATCATAACAAATGTCCCAATATAGGATCGATTTAAACCTCTATATATTTTTATTTCACGTTGACAGTGTAGGCTATTATGTGTATTCCGACGCGAATTACATTTAATTGGGTTACGGCATTCACTTCAACCGAATGAAGTCAAATAGAAACGGCTCGAATTCCTTAATAAGGCTTCTTGATTTTCAAGCTAACTTTCCGAACAGCTGTTTTGTATTGAGTCCTTAAAATGCTACAACACGGTTTTTTTTTAAACCAAATAACATTGAACGTCATTGCAAGATATATGCAATACCAACTTTTGCCAGTAGATGGCAGTCGCGTATTAGAAATGGGAGAGTCATTTGCGACTTGCGTTGAAGTTTTAAGACTGGATATAATGAGTCTCCAGCGAAAATAGTGAACTATTATTGCTTAATGGATGTGATGACACTCCAACAATGAACATATGTGAAAAGTTGTAGCCTCAAAATCAGGCAATGTAGAATTTAATACCTTTATGAAATTATTTAATACATAATTGTATTAAAACATGAACTGTTTGGGCAGCATTTCAAGTTAATTTTAAGGCTGACCATAGCCATACCATTCCAAGATATTAAAAATCAGTTCATAGTTGTGTGTCAGGGCTATAATATCATGCTGACCACATTTTGTGTGAATGTGATGAACCCCCTAAGAAGAGTATTTCAAAGTTTGGTACGTGAAAAAACACTTAAAAACACACAAAATCCAAAATAGCTCACTTCCTGTTGGGAAAAGTTAAGGGATGCAAATGAGAAATGTGTGTGTCTTGAGGAGACCCTTATGCGTACCAGACGTGGTGCATTTACGTGAAAGTATATGTCCACAATATTAGAAAAAAGCCATAGGGGGCGCTGTGTAGCCACGCCCAGATGAATGTGGATATGGATGTGATTGCACTCCAAAAGTGAATATATTTGTAAAATATCAGCCCGATCAGATGATGTAGAACGGAATTAAGCCCACTTCCTGTTTTTGGGCGTAACGTGTGTATTATACGCCTCGCCATTGCCAAACCGTTTGAGATATCAAAAATCCTTTCGTCATTTAGGGTCGGAACTATTCTAAGATCATGACGACTACATTTGGTGTGAATGTGATGAATACCTTAGCAGGAACGCATACAAACATGATAAAAACCTCACGTCCGTTGCCAGATGGTGGCGCTATAACATTGATTTCTTCTTGGTATTTGGATGTGATTACACTCTAACAGTGAACATATTTGTAAAATATCAGCCAGATCAGACAATGTAGACCATGAATTTATGGCAACTTCCTGTTGGCGCGGCGTGACATGAAAATTGTACGCCTCGCCATGACCATACCGTTTGAGATATCAAAAATATCCTATGGAATTAGTATCAGGACTATCCTGAGACCACTTTGACCACATTTCGTGTGAATGCAATGAACCCCCTAGGAGGAGTACTTAAAAGTGTAGTACGTGTAAAATGCACAAAATTCAAAATGGCTGACTTCCTGTTTACATATTTGATTCGATGCGAATGAGAAATGTGTTTGTTCAGAGGAGCCCCACATGCATACCAAATTAGGTGAAGGTAGCTCAAAGTGCCTGTCCACAATAGAAGACAAAGCATTAGGGGGCGCTGTGGAGTCCCTTGGCCACGCCCAGGTCTGAGCATCTGATACATCCTGACAGCCAACACTTCTCATGTGTGTGCAAAATTCCGTGAGTTTTCATCCATGGCAAGCACCTCAAAAATGCAAAATACATTGAAAAAAAAGAGAATAATAATTATAGGGGGCGCTGTCTAGCCACGCCCCGATTGATATGTATATATTTCATATTGTACTCCAACAGTGAACATATTTGTAAAATATCAGCCAGATCGGACGATGTCGAAAAAAAAGTCATTTTTTTGCACGCAATATGTGTACTGTACGACTCGCCATTTCCATACCGTTTGAGAAATCAAAAATCCCTTCACAACTTAGCGTAAGGACTATCTTAAGATCATGCTGACCGCATTTGGTGTGAATGTGCTGAATGCCCTAGCAGGAATGCATACAAATATGTTAAAGACCTCACTTCCTGTTGCCAGATGGTGGCGCTATAACATTGACCTGTTCTTGGGATATGGATGTGATTATAGTCCAACAATAAACGTATTTCTAAAATATCAGCCAGATCAGACGATGTAGACCATGAAATTATGGCCACTTCCTGTTGGCGTGGCGTGACATAAAAATTGTACTCCTCCCCATGACCGTCCCGTTTGAGCTATCAAAAATATCCTGGCAATTTAGCATCATGACTATCCTGAGACCATTCTGACCACAGGTGGTGTGAATGCGATGAACCCCCTAGGAGGAGTACTTAAAAGTGTAGTACGTGTAAAACTCAGAAAATCCAAAATGGCTGACTTCCTGTTTGGATATTTGATAAGATCCGAATGAGAAATGTGTTTGGACCGAGGAGCGCTATATGGCCACCAAATTAGGTGCAGGTAGCTCAAAGTGCCTGCCCACAATAGAAGACAATGCGATAGGGGGCGCTGTGGAGTCCCTCGGCGACGCCCAGGTCTGAGCATCTGAGAGCTCCTGACAGCAACCACTTCTGATGTGTGGGCAAAATGTCAAGACTTTTTACGCATGGCAAGGCCCTCAAAAAAGCCCATTTGCCTGAAGAAAAAGAATAATAATAATAAATATAGCTGCAAGCAGCAATGAACGGGCCCAAGCACCATGGGCGCAACCGCCTTGGTGGCATAGTTGTGCCAATGACATGTTTCTCAACATGTACACACTTTGGAAATAATCACCTTCCTGGACAACGTATAGTGTGCACAGGAATTTCCCTTTGATCAATGAAGATGTTGGCGCTGCTATTGGAATGCATCAATGATATAAGCCTCACTTCCTGTTGCCAGATGGTGGCGCTATATTATTGATCCGTGTATGTTTTTTGAATTTGATTACACTCCAGAAATAAACATATTTGTACATTTTCAGCCACATCGGAAGATGTTCAGCGAAATTAAGGTCAATTCCTGTTTCCAGATGATGCTGCTATAACATTGAGTCGTTTTTGGAATATGGATTTGATTACACTCCAACACTGAGCATCTGTGTAAAGTTGCAGTCACATCAGACATTGGAGAATTTAAGTATGACCACTTCCTGTTTGTCTGGCATGATGTGTTTTTTATGTGCCTGACCATAGCTATATCATCCCAGTAAATCAAAAATCTGTTTTGTCAGGACCATCCTAGCATCATGCTGAGCACATTTACCGTGAATGTCATGAACCCATTGAAAAATAATGCTTAAGAATGCAATATAAGGCTCACTTCCTGTTGCCAGCGGGTGGCGCTTTGCCATTTAGCCTTTA
This sequence comes from Conger conger, assembly GCF_963514075.1. Lineage (NCBI taxonomy): Eukaryota > Metazoa > Chordata > Actinopteri > Anguilliformes > Congridae > Conger > Conger conger. The sequence continues at coordinate 39,201,404 of NC_083760.1, forward strand.
TTGGAAAATGGATGAGATTACACTCCAAAAATGAACGTGTGAAGTTTCAGCCACATCAGACAATGTAGAATGAAATAAAAATAACGTCTTGCTTGCACATTGTGATAACATGCTACAGTCCTGTATGGAGAGCAGAGTTTAATTAATTTCCATAGTTTTTACACTGGGAGGCACAATTTATGCTTGAAAAGTCATTAGGCCATAAACATGCACTCAAAATGAAAAAATTGGCTTCAAGGAACTATTCAAATTCATTGTGGCTGCAGCGGGGATCGAACGGCTGAATTTGCGTGCCTTAATCCACCGCCCTAACCATTACGCTATACTGCCCGCTTATACACGGGTGCCATCTATTGGCCAAATGTCTCCTTTTATCTTGGTTTAATAATTTCTCTACGAAGTGTCGGATAATATTGCACGAAACGTCTAGTTAACCAGCATCATTCTTTTCCATTTCACTGGTAATTATGCTGCCTGAAACGCATTTGTTCAGCCAAATCTATAAGAGATGCCAACTCTCTGCCCTCAATACAGTATTTTCATATTAATTTACCATTCCTAGCGAAATTGTATGTTCTCTTAATTCGTGTTTAATGACAAGCCTAATAAACTAACATAGCTGGCGATTTAACTGAAAGTTTTCTATTCATGTAAACCAACGTAGCTGACCTGTTTTTTGACTCACACAGACAGTGGACTGGCTGGCTGCTGTTAGCCCGTGCGTGTCATCTCGCAACGACCTGCATGTGATACCTTTGTTGAACAAAACGGTCTCATGTTAACACAGCGTTCGAGCAGAGCCACCTCAGACGCTAAAGTTTCTTTTTGACTTCATGTGTTAATCTTTTAAAAATATGATACTCTCCTGCCAGTTAAAGCCTGTCTTTAAGTCTTTAAATGTCTTTAATATTTATTTTAGTTATTCAATTCATGTAATGAAAATAGATGCAAAGAAACGTCGGGCTGGGTGTTGTCAATACATTTTGTCACGTAGGCTGCAGCTGTAAATCATACATCGTTATGCCTACTGGCTCGCTAGAAAAAAACAAAAACCTATCATTGAAAAATCACTTGAAGGAAGAAAAAAATGAAAGTACCACTTTCTGCCAATAAATTGAATCGCCGTATCAGAAATGGGGGGAAGTTACAGCGACGCAGTTAGTCTGTGAGTAGAACAGATTGTGTAGACAACTTCACTGTTTCCACAAAGGAACCAAAAATGTGCTTTTTAACAGGACTTGGTCAGTGTAATGATATAAATGCTAGCATTCGATTATGGTCAACGGTACCGAAAATGCCCGTTGCACCAGCCATCATAACAAATGTCCCAATACAGGATCGATTTAAACCTCTATATATTTTTATTTCACGTTGACAGTGTAGGCTATTATGTGTATTCCGACGCGAATTACATTTAATTGGGTTACGGCATTCACTTCAATCGAATGAAGTCAAATAGAAACGGCTCGAATTCCTTAATAAGGCTTCTTGGTTTTCAAGCCAACTTTCCGAACAGCTGTTTTGTATTGAGTCCTTAAAATGCTACAATACGGTTTTTTTTAAATCCAAATAACATTGAACGTCAAAGCAATATATGCATTATATGTGTTAATCTTTTAAATATATGATACTTTCCTGCCAGTAAAAGCCTGTTTTTTATTTTAGTTATTCAATCGAGTTAATTAAGATAGATGAGAAAAAACGTTGCTGTGGGCTGGGTGTTTTCAGTACATTTTGTCATGTAGGCTGCCGCTGTTACACATACATCGTTATGGTTACTGGCTCGCAAAAAGAAAGAAAACTTGTCGTTGAGAAATCACTTTATCCAAGAAAAAGAGAAACAATACCGAAAATTAGAAAGAATACTAACCTTTGCCACTAGATGGCAGTCGCGTATTAGAAATGGGAGAGTCAGTTGCGACTTGAGTTGAAGTTTTAAGACTGGAGATAATGAGTCTCCAGCGAAAATAGTAAACTATTATTGCTTAATGGATGTGATGACACTCCAACAATGAACATATGTGAAAAGATGTAGCCTCAAAATCAGGCAATGTAGAATTTAATACCTTTTTGAAATTATTTAATATATAATTTTCCTATTTGGGCAGCATTACAAGTTAATTTTAAGGCTGACCATAGCCATACCATTCCAAGATATTAAAAATCAGTTCATAGTTGTGTGTCAGGGCTATAATATCATGCTGACCACATTTTGTGTGAATGTGATGAACCCCCTAGGAAGAGTATTTCAAAGTTTGGTACGTGAAAAAAAACACTTAAAAACACACAAAATCCAAAATAGCTCACTTCCTGTTGGGAAAAGTTAAGGGATGCAAATGAGAAATGTGTGTGTCTTGAGGAGACCCTTATGCCTACCAGACGTGGTGCATTTACGTGAAAGTATATGTCCACAATATTAGAAAAAAGCCATAGGGGGCGCTGTGTAGCCACGCCCAGATGAATGTGGATATGGATGTGATTGCACTCCAAAAGTGAATATATTTGTAAAATATCAGCCCGATCAGATGATGTAGAACGGAATTAAGCCCACTTCCTGTTTTTGGGCGTAACGTGTGTATTATACGCCTCGCCATTGCCAAACCGTTTGAGATATCAAAAATCCTTTCGTTATTTAGGGTCAGCACTATTCTAAGATCATGATGACTACATTTGGTGTGAATGTGATGAATACCTTAGCAGGAACGCATACAAACATGATAAAAACCTCACGTCCGTTGCCAGATGGTGGCGCTATAACATTGATTTCTTTTTGGTATATGGATGTGATTACACTCTAACAGTGAACATATTTGTAAAATATCAGCCAGATAAGACAATGTAGACCATGAATTTATGGCAACTTCCTGTTGGCGCGGCGTGACATGAAAATTGTACGCCTCGCCATGACCATACCGTTTGAGATATCAAAAATATCCTTTGGAATTAGTATCAAGACTATCCTGAGACCACTTTGACCACATTTCGTGTGAATGCAATGAACCCCCTAGGAGGAGTACTTAAAAGTGTAGTACGTGTAAAATGCACTAAATTCAAAATGGCTGACTTCCTGTTCACATATTTGATTCCATGCGAATGAGAAATGTGTTTGTCCAGAGGAGCCCCACATGCATACCAAATTAGGTGAAGGTAGCTCAAAGTGCCTGTCCACAATAAAAGACAAAGCATTAGGGGGCGCTGTGGAGTCCCTTGGCCACGCCCAGGTCTGAGCATCTGATACATTCTGACAGCCAACACTTCTCATGTGTGTGCAAAATTCTGTGAGTTTCCATCCATGGCAAGCACCTCAAAAATGCAAAATACATTGAAAAAAAAGAGAATAATAATTATAGGGGGCGCTGTCTAGCCACGCCCCGATTGATATGTATATATCTGATATTGTACTGCTACAGTGAACATATTTGTAAAATATCAGCCAGATCGGACGATGTCGAAAAAAAAGTCATTTTTTTGCACGCAATATGTGTACTGTACGACTCGCCATTTCCATACCGTTTGAGATATCAAAAATCCCTTTACAACTTAGTGTAAGGACTATCTTACGATCATGCTGACCACATTTGGTGTGAATGTGCTGAATGCCCTAGCAGGAATGCATACAAATATGTTAAAGACCTCACTTCCTATTGCCAGATGGTGGCGCTATAACATTGACCTGTTCTTGGGATATGGATGTGATTACACTCCAACAATAAACAAATTTCTAAAATATCAGCCAGATCAGACAATGTAGACCATGAAATTATGGCCACTTCCTGTTGGCGCGGCGTGACATAAAAATTGTACTCCTCCCCATGACCGTCCCGTTTGAGCTATCAAAAATATCCTGGCAATTTAGCATCATGACTATCTTGAGACCATTCTGACCACAGTTGGTGTGAATGCGATGAACCCCCTAGGAGGAGTACTTAAAAGTGTAGTACGTGTAAAACTCAGAAAATCCAAAATGGCTGACTTCCTGTTTGGATATTTGATTAGATCCAAATGAGAAATGTGTTTGGACCGAGGAGCGCTATTTGGCCACCAAATTAGGTGCAGGTAGCTCAAAGTGCCTGCCCACAATAGAAAACAATGCGATAGGGGGCGCTGTGGAGTCCCTCGGCCACGCCCTGGTCTGAGCATCTGAGAGCTCCTGACAGCAACCACTTCTGATGTGTGTGCAAAATGTCAACACTTTTTACGCATGGCAAGGCCCTCAAAAAAGCCCATTTGCCTGAAGAAAAAGAATAATAATAATAATAATAATAATAATAATAATAATAATAATAATAATAATCCTTCCAATAACAATAGGGTCCTTCGCACCCTACGGTGCTTGGGCCCTAATAATAATAATAATAATAATAATAATAATCCTTCCAATAACAATAGGGTCCTTCGCACCCTACGGTGCTTGGGCCCTAATAATCCTTCCAATAACAATAGGGTCCTTCGCACCCTACGGTGCTTGGGCCCTAAATATAGCTGCAAGCAGCAATGAACGGGCCCAAGCACCATGGGCGCATCCGCCTTGGTGGCATAGTTGTGCCAATGACATGTTTCACAACATGTACACACTTTGGAAATAATCACCTTCCTGGACAACGTATAGTGTGCACAGGAATTCCCCTTTGATCAATGAAGATGTTGGTGCTGCTATTGGAATGCATCAATGATATAAGCCTCACTTCCTGTTGCCAGATGCTGGCGCTATAATATTGAACCATGTATGGTTTTTGAATTTGATTACACTCCAATAATAAACCTATTTCTAAATTCTAAGCCACATCAGAAGATGTTGAGTGAAATTAAGGCCGCTTCCTGTTGCCAGCAGGTGGCGATGTGACATTGAGCATTTATTGGAACATGGATGTGATTATAATCCAACATGGAACATATCTCTAAAGCAGGGGTCACCAACACGGTGCCCGCGGGCACCAGGTCGCCCCCAAGGACCACATGAGTCGTCCGCAGGCCTGTTCTAAAAATAGCACAACTCACTAGTGAGCTGCATCTAAAATTTAATTTTATTCTGTTGCTATTTTTTTTTAATCACACTTGCATTTATATAGATTTAAAAATGACAATATCTTAAAAATATGTTTACTATCCATGAAGTTGAAAAGTTTAGGTGAACTCTGACCTACTCTAGTTCACAGGTCAGTATTGTGCACGTGACAAAAGAAACTGGTAGCGCTTAGTATGACTCAGTACCCATGAAGTAGCTCTCAGTTTCAAAAAGGTTGGTGACCCCTGCTCTAAAGCGTCAGCAAAATCAGACGATGTGAAATGAAATGAAGCCACACTTCCTGTTCCCAGGAGGTGGTGCTATGCCATTGAGCCTTTATTGGGATATGGATGAGATTACATTCCAAAAATGAACATGAGTGAAGTTTCAGCCACATGAGACAATGTAGAATGAAACAAAAATAACTTCTAGCTTGAACATTGTGAGAACATGCTACAGTCCTGTATGGAGAGCAGAGATTAATTAATTTCCATAGTTTTTACACGGGGAGGCACAATTTATGCTTGAAAAGTCATTAGGCTATAGATATGTACTCAAAATAAAACCATTACCTTCAAGAAACTGTTCAATTTTATTGTGGCTGCACCGGGGATGGAACCGCTGAATTTGCGTGCCTTAATCCACCGCCCGAACCATTACGCTGCACTGCACGCTGATACACGGGTGCCATCTATTGGCCAAAAGTTGTATGTTTTCTTTTATCTTGGTTAAATAATTTCTCTCCGAAGTGTCGGATAATATTGCATGAAACGTCTTGTTAGCCAGCATCATTCTTTTCCATTTCACCGGTAATTATGCTGCCTGAAACGCATTTGTTCAGCCAAATCTAAAAGAGATGCCAACTCTCTGCCCTCAATACAGTATTTTCATATTAAGTTACCATTCCTAGCGAAATTGTATCTTCTCTTAATTCGTGTTTAATGACAATCTAATGAACTAACATAGCTGGCGATTTAACTGAAAGTTTTATATTCATGTAAACCAACGTAGTTGACCTGTTTTTTGACTCACACAAACAGTGGACAGGTTGGCTGCTGTTACCCCGTGCGTGTCATCTGGCAACGACCTGCATGCGATACCTTTGTTGAACATAACGGTCTCATGTTAACACAGCGTTCGAGCAGAGACACCTCAAAGGCTGACGTTTCTTTTTGACTTCATGTGTTCATGTTTTAAATATATGATACTTTCGTGCCAGTTAAAGCCTGTCTTTAAGTCTTTAAATGTGTTTAATATTTATTTTAGTTATTCAATTCATATAATGAAAATAGATGCAAAGAAACGTCGGGCTGGGTGTTGTCATTACATTTTGTCACGTAGGCTGCAGCTGTAAATCATACATCGTTATGCATACTGGCACGCTATGAAAATAAAAAAACCTATCGTTGAAAAATCACTTGAAGGAAGAAAAAAATGAAAGTACCATTTTTTGCCAATGAATGGAATCCCCGTATCAGAAATGGGGGAAGTTACAGCGACGCAGTTAGTCTGTGATTAGAGTAGACCGTGTAGAAAACTTCACTGTTTCCAGAAGGGAGCTTAAAATATGCTTTTTAACAGGACTTGGTCAGTGTAATGATATAAATGCTAGCATTCGATTATGGTCAACATTACCGAAAATGCCCGTTGCACCAGCCATCATAACAAAAGTCCCAATATAGGATCGATTTAAACCTCTATATATTTTTATTTCACGTTGACAGTGTAGGCTATTATGTGTATTCCGACGCGAATTACTAATTGGGTTATGGCATTCACTTCAATCGAATGAAGTCAAATAGAAACGGCTCGAATTCCTTAATAAGGCTTCTTGGTTTTCAAACTAACTTTCCGAACAGCCGTTTTGTATTGAGTCCTTAAAATGCTACAATACGATTTTTTAACACCATTTAACGTCAATGCAATATATGCATTATATGTGTTAATCTTTTACATATATGATACTTTCCTGCCAGTAAAAGCCTGTTTTTTATTTTAGTTATTCAATCGAGTTAATTAAGGTAGATGAGAAAAAACGTTGCTGTGGGCTGGGTGTTGTCAGTACATTTAGTCACGTAGGCTGCCGCTGTTACTCATACATCGTTATGGTTACTGGCTCGCAAAAATGAATAAAACCTGTCGTTGAGAAATCACTTCATCCCAGAATACGAGAAACAATACCTTTTTTTTGCCAATAGATGGCAGTCGCGTATTAGAAATGGGAGAGTCAGTTGCGACTTGCGTTGAAGTTTTAAGACTGGATATAATGAGTCTCCAGCGAAAATCGTGAACTATTATTGCTGAATGGATGTGATGACACTCCAACAATGAACAGATGTGAAAAGTTGTAGCCTCAAAATCAGGCAATGTAGAATTTAATACCTTTTTGAAATGATTTAATACATAATTTTCCTGTTTGGGCAGCATTACAAGTTAATTTTAAGGCTGACCATATGCCCGTTGCACCAGCCATCATAACAAAAGTCCCAATATAGGACCGATTTAAACCTCTATATATTTTTATTTCACGTTGATAGTGTAGGCTATTATGTGTATTCCGACGCGAATTACTAATTGGGTTACGGCTTTCACTTCAATCGAATGAAGTCAAATAGAAACGGCTCGAATTCCTTAATAAGGCTTCTTGGTTTTCAAACTAACTTTCCGAACAGCCGTTTTGTATTGAGTCCTTAAAATGCTACAATACGATTTTTTAACACCATTTAACGTCAATGCAATATAGGCATTATATGTGTTAATCTTTTACATATATGATACTTTCCTGCCAGTAAAAGCCTGTTTTTTATTTTAGTTATTCAATCGAGTTAATTAAGGTAGATGAGAAAAAACGTTGCTGTGGGCTGGGTGTTGTCAGTACATTTAGTCACGTAGGCTGCCGCTGTTACTCATACATCGTTTTGGTTACTGGCTCGCAAAAATTAATAAAACCTGTCGTTGGAAATCACTTTATCCCAGAATACGAGAAACAATACCTTTTTTTTGCCAATAGATGGCAGTCGCGTATTAGAAATGGGAGAGTCAGTTGCGACTTGCGTTGAAGTTTTAAGACTGGATATAATGAGTCTCCAGCGAAAATCGTGAACTATTATTGCTTAATGGATGTGATGACACTCCAACAATGAACATATGTGAAAAGTTGTAGCCTCAAAATCAGGCAATGTAGAATTTAATACCTTTTTGAAATGATTTAATACATAATTTTCCTGTTTGGGCAGCATTACAAGTTAATTTTAAGGCTGACCATAGCCATACCATTCCAAGATATTAAAAATCAGTTCATAGTTGTATGTCAGGGCTATAACATCTTGCTGACCACATTTTGTGTGAATGTGATGAACCCCCTAGGAAGAGTATTTCAAAGTTTGGTACGTGAAAAAACACTTAAAAACACACAAAATCCAAAATAGCTCACTTCCTGTTGGGAAAAGTTAAGGGATGCAAATGAGAAATGTGTGTGTCTTGAGGAGACCCTTATGCCTACCAGACGTGGTGCATTTACGTGAAAGTATATGTCCACAATATTAGAAAAAAGCCATAGGGGGCGCTGTGTAGCCACGCCCAGATGAATGTGGATATGGATGTGATTGCACTCCAAAAGTGAATATATTTGTAAAATATCAGCCCGATCAGATGATGTAGAACGGAATTAAGCCCACTTCCTGTTTTTGGGCGTAACGTGTGTATTATACGCCTCGCCATTGCCAAACCGTTTGAGATATCAAAAATCCTTTCGTCATTTAGGGTCAGGACTATTCTAAGATCATGATGACTACATTTGGTGTGAATGTCATGAATACCTTAGCAGGAACGCATACAAACATGATAAAAACCTCACGTCCGTTGCCAGATGGTGGCGCTATAACATTGATTTCTTCTTGGTATTTGGATGTGATTACACTCTAACAGTGAACATATTTGTAAAATATCAGCCAGATCAGACAATGTAGACCATGAATTTATGGCAACTTCCTGTTGGCGCGGCGTGACATGAAAATTGTACGCCTCGCCATGACCATACCGTTTGAGATATCAAAAATATCCTTTGGAATTAGTATCATGACTATCCTGAGACCACTTTGACCACATTTCGTGTGAATGCAATGAACCCCCTAGGAGGAGTACTTAAAAGTGTAGTACGTGTAAAATGCACAAAATTCAAAATGGCTGACTTCCTGTTTACATATTTGATTCAATGCGAATGAGAAATGTGTTTGTCCAGAGGAGCCCCACATGCATACCAAATTAGGTGAAGGTAGCTCAAAGTGCCTGTCCACAATAGAAGACAAAGCATTAGGGGGCGCTGTGGAGTCCCTCGGCCACGCCCAGGTCTGAGCATCTGATACATCCTGACAGCCAACACTTCTCATGTGTGTGCAAAATTCTGTGAGTTTTCATCCATGGCAAGCACCTCAAAAATGTAAAATACATTGAAAAAAAAGAGAATAATAATTATAGGGGGCGCTGTCTAGCCACGCCCCGATTGATATGTATATATTTAATATTGTACTCCAACAGTGAACATATTTGTAAAATATCAGCCAGATCGGACGATGTCGGAAAAAAAGTCATTTTTTTGCACGCAATATGTGTACTGTACGACTCGCCATTTCCATACCTTTTGAGATATCAAAAATCCCTTCACAGCTTATGGTCATGACTATCCTAAGATCATGCTGACCACATTTCGTGTGAATGTGATGAATGCCATAGCAGGAAGGCATACAAATATGATAAAGACCTCACTTCCTGTTGCCAGATGGTGGCGCTATAACATTGACCCGTTCTTGGAATATGGATGTGATTATACTCCAACAATAAACGTATTTCTGAAATATCAGCCAGATCAGACGATGTAGACCCTGAAATTACGGCCACTTCCTGTTGGCGCCGCGTGACATAAAAATTGTACTCCTCTCCATGACTGTCCCGTTTGAGCTACCAAAAATATCCTGGCAATTTAGTATCATGACTATCCTGAGACCATTCTGACCACAGTTGGTGTGAATGCGATGAACCCCCTAGGAGGAGTACTTAAAAGTGTAGTACGTGTAAAACGCACAAAATCCAAAATGGCTGACTTCCTGTTTGCATATTTGATTAGATGTCAATTAGAAATGTGTTTGGCCTGAGGAGTGCTATTTGCATGCTAAATGACGTGCAGGTAGCTCAAAGTGCCTGCCCACAATAGAAAACAATGCGATAGGGGGCGCTGTGGAGTCCCTCAGCGACGCCCAGATCTGAGCATCTGAGAGATCCTGACAGCCACCACTTCTGATGTGTCTGCAAAATTCTGTGAGTTTTCATTCATGGCAAGCACCTCAAAAATGCACAAAACATTGAAAAAAAAAGAATAATAATAATAAATATAGCTGCAAGCAGCAATGAACGGGCCCAAGCACCATGGGCGCAACCGCCTTGGTGGCACAGTTGTGCCAATGACATTTTTCACAATATGTACACACTTTGGAAATAATCACCTTCCTGGACAACGAATAGTGTGCACAGGAATTCCCCTTTGATCAATGAAGATGTTGCTGCTGCTATTGGAATGCATCAATGATATAAGCCTCACTTCCTATTGCCAGATGGTGGCGCTATAATATTGAGCTGTGTATGGTTTATGGATTTGATTTCACTCCAAAAATGAACATATTTGTACATTTTAAGCCAAATTGGAAGATGTCGAGTAAAATTAAAGCCACTTCCTGTTGCCAGATGCTGGCGCTATAATATTGAGCCGTGTATGGTTTATGGATTTGATCACACTCCAATAATTAACATATTTGTACATTTTCAGCCAAATTGGAAGATGTCAAGTAAAATTAAAGCCACTTCCTGTTGCCAGATGGTGGCGCTATGCCATTGAGCCTGTCTTGGTATATTGATGAGATTACACTCCAAAAATGAACATGTGTGAAGTTTTTGCCACATCAGACAATGTAGAATGAAACAAAAATTACTTCTTGCTTGCACATTGTGATAACATGCTACAGTCCTGTATGGAGAGCAGAGATTAATTAATTTCCATAGTTTTTACACGGGGAGGCACAATTTACGCTTGAGAAGTCATTCGGCCATAAATATGCACTCAAAATGAAAACAATTGGCTTCAAGAACCTATTCAAATTCATTGTGGCTGCAGCGGGGATCGAACGGCTGAATTTGCGTGCCTTAATCCACCGCCCTAACCATTACGCTATACTGCCCGCTTATACACGGGTGCCATCTATTGGCCAAATGTCTCTTTTTATCTTGGTTTAATAATTTCTCTACGAAGTGTCGGATAATATTGCACGAAACGTCTAGTTAACCAGCATCATTCTTTTCCATTTCACTGGTAATTATGCTGCCTGAAACGCATTTGTTCAGCCAAATCTAAAAGAGATGCCAACTCTCTGCCCTCAATCCGGTATTTTCATATTAATTTACCATTCCTAGCGAAATTGTATGTTCTCTTAATTCGTGTTTAATGACAAGCCTAATAAACTAACATAGCTGGCGATTTAACTGAAAGTTTTCTATTCATGTAAACCAACGTAGCTGACCTGTTTTTTGACTCACACAGACAGTGGACTGGCTGGCTGCTGTTAGCCCGTGCGTGTCATCTCGCAACGACCTGCATGTGATACCTTTGTTGAACAAAACGGTCTCTTGTTAACACAGCGTTCGAGCAGAGCCACCTCAGACGCTAAAGTTTCTTTTTAACTTCATGTGTTAATCTTTTAAAAATATGATACTCTCCTGCCAGTTAAAGCCTGTCTTTAAGTCTTTAAATGTCTTTCATATTTCTTTTAGTTATTCAATTCATGTAATGAAAATAGATGCAAAGAAACGTCGGGCTGGGTGTAGTCAATACATTTTGTCACGTAGGCTGCAGCTGTAAATCATACATCGTTATGCCTACTGGCTCGCTAGAAAAAAACAAAAACCTATCGTTGAAAAATCACTTGAAGGAAGAAAAAAATGAAAGTACCACTTTCTGCCAATTAATTGAATCGCCGTATCAGAAATGGGGGGAAGTTACAGCGACGCAGTTAGTCTGTGAGTAGAACAGATTGTGTAGACAACTTCACTGTTTCCACAAAGGAACCAAAAATGTGCTTTTTAACAGGACTTGGTCAGTGTAATGATATAAATGCTAGCATTCGATTATGGTCAACGGTACCGAAAATGCCCGTTGCACCAGCCATCATAACAAATGTCCCAATACAGGATCGATTTAAACCTCTATATATTTTTATTTCACGTTGACAGTGTAGGCTATTATGTGTATTCCGACGCGAATTACATTTAATTGGGTTACGGCATTCACTTCAATCGAATGAAGTCAAATAGAAACGGCTCGAATTCCTTAATAAGGCTTCTTGGTTTTCAAGCCAACTTTCCGAACAGCTGTTTTGTATTGAGTCCTTAAAATGCTACAATACGGTTTTTTAAAAATCCAAATAACATTGAACGTCAAAGCAATATATGCATTATATGTATTAATCTTTTAAATATATGATACTTTCCTGCCAGCAAAAGCCTGTTTTTTATTTTAGTTATTCAATCGAGTTAATTAAGATAGATGAGAAAAAACGTTGCTGTGGGCTGGGTGTTTTCAGTACATTTTGTCATGTAGGCTGCCGCTGTTACTCATACATCGTTATGGTTACTGGCTCGCAAAAAGAAACAAAACTTGTCGTTGAGAAATCACTTCATCCAAGAAAGAGAAACCATACCGAAAATTAGAAAGAATACTAACCTTTGCCACTAGATGGCAGTCGCGTATTAGAAATGGGAGAGTCAGTTGCGACTTGAGTTGAAGTTTTAAGACTGGAGATAATGAGTCTCCAGCGAAAATAGTAAACTATTATTGCTTAATGGATGTGATGACACTCCAACAATGAACATATGTGAAAAGATGTAGCCTCAAAATCAGGCAATGTAGAATTTAATACCTTTTTGAAATTATTTAATATATAATTTTCCTATTTGGGCAGCATTACAAGTTAATTTTAAGGCTGACCATAGCCATACCATTCCAAGATATTAAAAATCAGTTCATAGTTGTGTGTCAGGGCTATAATATCATGCTGACCACATTTTGTGTGAATGTGATGAACCCCCTAGGAAGAGTATTTCAAAGTTTGGTACGTGAAAAAACACTTAAAAACACACAAAATCCAAAATAGCTCACTTCCTGTTGGGAAAAGTTAAGGGATGCAAATGAGAAATGTGTGTGTCTTGAGGAGACCCTTATGCCTACCAGACGTGGTGCATTTACGTGAAAGTATATGTCCACAATATTAGAAAAAAGCCATAGGGGGCGCTGTGTAGCCACGCCCAGATGAATGTGGATATGGATGTGATTGCACTCCAAAAGTGAATATATTTGTAAAATATCAGCCCGATCAGATGATGTAGAACGGAATTAAGCCCACTTCCTGTTTTTGGGCGTAACGTGTGTATTATACGCCTCGCCATTGCCAAACCGTTTGAGATATCAAAAATCCTTTCGTCATTTAGGGTCAGGACTATTCTAAGATCATGATGACTACATTTGGTGTGAATGTGATGAATACCTTAGCAGGAACGCATACAAACATGATAAAAACCTCACGTCCGTTGCCAGATGGTGGCGCTATAACATTGATTTCTTCTTGGTATTTGGATGTGATTACACTCTAACAGTGAACATATTTGTAAAATATCAGCCAGATCAGACAATGTAGACCATGAATTTATGGCAACTTCCTGTTGGCGCGGCGTGACATGAAAATTGTACGCCTCGCCATGACCATACCGTTTGAGATATCAAAAATATCCTTTGGAATTAGTATCATGACTATCCTGAGACCACTTTGACCACATTTCGTGTGAATGCAGTGAACCCCCTAGGAGGAGTACTTAAAAGTGTAGTACGTGTAAAATGCACAAAATTCAAAATGGCTGACTTCCTGTTTACATATTTGATTCGATACGAATGAGAAATGTGTTTGTCCAGAGGAGCCCCACATGCATACCAAATTAGGTGAAGGTAGCTCAAAGTGCCTGTCCACAATAGAAGACAAAGCATTAGGGGGCGCTGTGGAGTCCCTTGGCCACGCCCAGGTCTGAGCATCTGACACATCCTGACAGCCAACACTTCTCATGTGTGTGCAAAATTCTGTGAGTTTCCATCTATGGCAAGAACCTCAAAAATGCAAAATACATTGAAAAAAAAGAGAATAATAATTATAGGGGGCGCTGTCTAGCCACGCCCCGATTGATATGTATATATCTGATATTGTACTGCTACAGTGAACATATTTGTAAAATATCAGCCAGATCGGACGATGTCGAAAAAAAAGTCATTTTTTTGCACGCAATATGTGTACTGTACGACTCGCCATTTCCATACCGTTTGAGATATCAAAAATCCCTTCACAACTTAGCGTAAGGACTATCTTACGATCATGCTGACCGCATTTGGTGTGAATGTGCTGAATGCCCTAGCAGGAATGCATACAAATATGTTAAAGACCTCACTTCCTATTGCCAGATGGTGGCGCTATAACATTGACCTGTTCTTGGGATATGGATGTGATTACACTCCAACAATAAACAAATTTCTAAAATATCAGCCAGATCAGACAATGTAGACCATGAAATTATGGCCACTTCCTGTTGGCGCGGCGTGACATAAAAATTGTACTCCTCCCCATGACCGTCCCGTTTGAACTATCAAAAATATCCTGGCAATTTAGCATCATGACTATCCTGAGACCATTCTGACCACCGTTGCTGTTAATGCGATGAACCCCCTAGGAGGAGTACTTAAAAGTGTAGTACGTGTAAAACTCAGAAAATCCAAAATGGCTGACTTCCTGTTTGGATATTTGATTAGATCCGAATGAGAAATGTGTTTGGACCGAGGAGCGCTATATGGCCACCAAATTAGGTGCAGGTAGCTCAAAGTGCCTGCCCACAATAAAAGACAATGCGATAGGGGGCGCTGTGGAGTCCCTCGGCCACGCCCAGGTCTGAGCATCTGAGAGCTCCTGACAGCAACCACTTCTGATGTGTGTGCAAAATGTCAAGACTTTTTACGCATGGCAAGGCCCTCAAAAATGCCCATTTGCCTGAAGAAAAAGAATAATAATAATAATAATAATAATAATAATAATAATAATAATCCTTCCAATAACAATAGGGTCCTTCGCACCCTACGGTGCTTGGGCCCTAATAATAATAATAATAATAATAATAATAATAATAATAATCCTTCCAATAACAATAGGGTCCTTCGCACCCTACGGTGCTTGGGCCCTAAATATAGCTGCAAGCAGCAATGAACGGGCCCAAGCACCATGGGCGCAACCGCCTTGGTGGCATAGTTGTGCCAATGACATGTTTCACAATATGTACACACTTTGGAAATAATCACCTTCCTGGACAACGTATAGTGTGCACAGGAATTCCCCTTTGATCAATGAAGATGTTTCTGCTGCTATTGGAATGCATCAATGATATAAGCCTCACTTCCTATTGCCAGATGGTGGCGCTATAATATTGAGCCGTGTATGGTTTATGGATTTGATTTCACTCCAATAATTAACATATTTGTACATTTTCAGCCAAATTGGAAGATGTCACGTAAAATTTAAGCCACTTCCTGTTGCCAGATGGTGGCGCTATGCCATTGAGCCTTTCTTGGTATATGGATGAGATTACACTCCAAAAATGAACATGTGTGAAGTTTCTGCCACATCAGACAATGTAGAATGAAAAAAAAATTACTTCTTGCTTGCACAGTGTAATAATATGCTCCAGTCCTGTATGGAGAGCAGAGATGAATTAATTTCAATAGATTTTACAGCGGGAGGCACAATTTACGCTTGAGAAGTCATTCGGTTATAAATATGCACTCAAAATAGAACCATTGGCGTAAAGAAACTATTCATCTTTATTGTGGCCGCACCGGGGATGGAACCGCGGACATTGCATGTCTTAATCCACTGTCTGAACCATTAAGCTATACTGCCCTCTTATACACGTACGCCATCTATTGGCCAAAAGTTGTATGTTTCCTTTAATCCTGGTTAAATAATTTCTCTCCGAAGTGTCGGATAATATTGCATTAAACGTCGAGTTAGCCAGCATCATTCTTTTCCATTTCACCGGTAATTATGCTGCCTGAAACGCATTTGTTCAGCCAAATCTAAAGGAGATGCCAAGTCTCTGCCCTCAATCCGGTATTTTCATATTAAGTCAAAAATTCCTAGCGAAATTGTATGTTCTCTTAATTCGTGTTTAATGACAAGCAAAATAAACTAACATATCTGGCGATTTAACTGAAAGTTTTCTATTCATGTAAACAAACGTAGCTGACCTGTTTTTTTGACTCACACAGACAGTGGACAGGCTGGCTGCTGTTAGCCAATGCGCGTCATCTCGCAACGACCTGCATGCCATACCTTTGTTGAACATAACGGTCTCATGTTAACACAGAGTTCGACCACAGCCATCTCAAACGTTAACGTTTCTTTTTGACTTTTGACTCTTTTAAATATATGCTACTCTCCTGCCAGTTAAAGACAGTCATTAAATGTCTTTAATATTTATTTCAGATATTCTATTCAAAAATGAAAATAGATGCAAAGAAACGTCGGGCTGGGTGTTGTCAATACATTTTGTCACGTAGGCTGCAGCTGTAAATCATACATCGTTATGCCTACTGGCTCGCTAGAAAAAAAAAAAAAACCTATCGTTGAAAAATCACTTGAAGGAAGAAAAATATAAAAGTTCCACTTTCTGCCAATAAATGGAATCCCCGTATCAGAAATGGGGGGAAGTTACAGCGACGCAGTTAGTCTGTGAGTAGAATAGATTGTGTAGACAACTTCACTGTTTCCACAAAGGTGATGTGCTTTTTAACAGGACTTGGTCAGTGTAATGATATAAATGCTAGCATTCGATTATGGTCAACGGTACCGAAAATGCCCGTTGCACCAGCCATCATAACAAATGTCCCAATATAGGATCGATTTAAACCTCTATATATTTTTATTTCACGTTGACAGTGTAGGCTATTATGTGTATTCCGACGCGAATTACATTTAATTGGGTTACGGCATTCACTTCAACCGAATGAAGTCAAATAGAAACGGCTCGAATTCCTTAATAAGGCTTCTTGATTTTCAAGCTAACTTTCCGAACAGCTGTTTTGTATTGAGTCCTTAAAATGCTACAACACGGTTTTTTTTAAACCAAATAACATTGAACGTCATTGCAAGATATATGCAATACCAACTTTTGCCAGTAGATGGCAGTCGCGTATTAGAAATGGGAGAGTCATTTGCGACTTGCGTTGAAGTTTTAAGACTGGATATAATGAGTCTCCAGCGAAAATAGTGAACTATTATTGCTTAATGGATGTGATGACACTCCAACAATGAACATATGTGAAAAGTTGTAGCCTCAAAATCAGGCAATGTAGAATTTAATACCTTTATGAAATTATTTAATACATAATTGTATTAAAACATGAACTGTTTGGGCAGCATTTCAAGTTAATTTTAAGGCTGACCATAGCCATACCATTCCAAGATATTAAAAATCAGTTAATAGTTGTGTGTCAGGGCTATAATATCATGCTGACCACATTTTGTGTGAATGTGATGAACCCCCTAGGAAGAGTATTTCAAAGTTTGGTACGTGAAAAAACACTTAAAAACACACAAAATCCAAAATAGCTCACTTCCTGTAGGGAAAACTTAAGGGATGCAAATGAGAAATGTGTGTGTCTTGAGGAGACCCTTATGCCTACCAGACGTGGTGCATTTACGTGAAAGTATATGTCCACAATATTAGAAAAAAGCCATAGGGGGCGCTGTGTAGCCACGCCCAGATGAATGTGGATATGGATGTGATTGCACTCCAAAAGTGAATATATTTGTAAAATATCAGCCCGATCAGATGATGTAGAACGGAATTAAGCCCACTTCCTGTTTTTGGGCGTAACGTGTGTATTATACGCCTCGCCATTGCCAAACCGTTTGAGATATCAAAAATCCTTTCGTCATTTAGGGTCAGGACTATTCTAAGATCATGATGACTACATTTGGTGTGAATGTGATGAATACCCTAGCAGGAACGCATACAAACATGATAAAAACCTCACTTCCGTTGCCAGATGGTGGCGCTATAACATTGATTTATTCTTGGTATATGGATGTGATTACACTCTAACAGTGAACATATTTGTAAAATATCAGCCAGATCAGACAATGTAGACCATGAATTTATGGCTACTTCCTGTTGGCGCGGCGTGACATGAAAATTGTACGCCTCGCCATGACCATACCGTTTGAGATATCAAAAATATCCTTCAGAATTAGTATCATGACTATCCTGAGACCAATTTGACCACATTTCGTGTGAATGCAATGAACCCCCTAGGAGGAGTACTTAAAAGTGTAGTACGTGTAAAATGCACAAAATTCAAAATGGCTGACTTCCTGTTCACATATTTCATTCGATGCGAATGAGAAATGTGTTTGTCCAGAGGAGGCCCACATGCACACCAAATTAGGTGAAGGTAGCTCAAAGTGCCTGTCCACAATAGAAGACAAAGCATTAGGGGGCGCTGTGGAGTCCCTCGGCCACGCCCAGGTCTGAGCATCTGATACATCCTGACAGCCAACACTTCTCATGTGTGTGCAAAATTCCGTGAGTTTTCATCCATGGCAAGCACCTCAAAAATGCAAAATACATTGAAAAAAAAGAGAATAATAATTATAGGGGGCGCTGTCTAGCCACGCCCCGATTGATATGTATATATTTCATATTGTACTCCAACAGTGAACATATTTGTAAAATATCAGCCAGATCGGACGATGTCAAAAAAAAAGTCATTTTTTTGCACGCAATATGTGTACTGTACGACTCGCCATTTCCATACCGTTTGAGATATCAAAAATCCCTTCACAGCTTATGGTCATGACTATCCTAAAATCATGCGGACCACATTTCGTGTGAATGTGATGAATGCCCTAGCAGGAAGGCATACAAATATAATAAAGACCTCACTTCCTGTTGCCAGATGGTGGCGCTATAACATTGACCCGTTCTTGGGATATGGATGTGATTATACTCCAACACTAAACGTATTTCTAAAATATCAGCCAGATCAGACGATGGAGACCATGAAATTACGGCCACTTCCTGTTGGCGTGGCGTGACATAAAAATTCTACGCCTCCCCAGGACCGTCCCGTTTGAGCTATCAAAAATATCCTGGCAATTTAGCATCATGAATATCTTCAGACCATTCTGACCACAGGTGGTGTGAATGTGATGAACCCCCTAGGAGGAGTACTTAAAAGTGCAGTACGTGTAAAACGCACAAAATCCAAAATGGCTGACTTCCTGTTTGTATATTTGATTAGATGCGAATGAGAAATGTGTTTGGACCGAGGAGTGCTATATGCGTACTAAATTTTGTGAAGGTAGCTCAAAGTGCCTGCCCACAATAGATGACAATGCGATAGGGGGCGCTGTGGAGTCCCTCAGCCACGCCCAGGTCTGCGCATCTGAGACAACCTGACAGCCACCACTTCTGATGTGTGTGCAAAATTCTGTGAGTTTTCATCCATGGCAAGCACCTCAAAAATGCACAAAACATTGAAAAAAAAAGAATAATAATAATAAATATAGCTGCAAGCAGCAATGAACGGGCCCAAGCACCATGGGCGCAACCGCCTTGGTGGCATAGTTGCGCCAATGACATGTTTCACAATATGTACACACTTTGGAAATAATCACCTTCCTGGACAACGTATAGTGTGCACAGGAATTCCCCTTTGATCAATGAAGATGTTGCTGCTGCTATTGGAATGCATCAATGATATAAGCCTCACTTCCTATTGCCAGATGGTGGCGCTATAATATTGAGCCGTGTATGGTTCATGGATTTGATTACACTCCAATAATTAACATATTTGTACATTTTCAGCCAAATTGGAAGATGTCAAGTAAAATTAAAGCCACTTCCTGTTGCCAGATGGTGGCGCTATGCCATTGAGCCTTTCTTGGTATATGGATGAGATTACACTCCAAAAATGAACATGTGTGAAGTTTCTGCCACATCAGACAATGTAGAATGAAACAAAAATTACTTCTTGCTTGCACATTGTAATAATATGCTCCAGTCCTGTATGGAGAGCAGAGATGAATTAATTTCAATAGATTTTACAGCGGGAGGCACAATTTACGCTTGAGAAGTGATTTAGTTATAAATATGCACTCAAAATAAAACCATTGGCGTAAAGAAACTATTCAACTTTATTGTGGCCGCACCGGGGATGGAACTGCGGACCTTGCATGTCTTAATCCACTGTCTGAACCATTAAGCTATACTGCCCTCTTATACACGTACGCCATCTATTGGCCAAAAGTTGTATGTTTCCTTTTATCTTGGTTAAATAATTTCTCTCCTAAGTGTCGGATAATATTGCATTAAACGTCTAGTTAGCCAGCATCATTCTTTTCCATTTCACCGGTAATTATGCTGCCTGAAACGCATTTGTTCAGCCAAATCTAAAGGAGATGCCAAGTCTCTGCCCTCAATCCGGTATTTTCATATTAAGTCAAAAATTCCTAGCGAAATTGTATGTTCTCTTAATTCGTGTTTAATGACAAGCAAAATAAACTAACATATCTGGCGATTTAACTGAAAGTTTTCTATTCATGTAAACAAACGTAGCTGACCTGTTTTTTTGACTCACACAGACAGTGGACAGGCTGGCTGCTGTTAGCCAATGCGCGTCATCTCGCAACGACCTGCATGCCATACCTTTGTTGAACATAACGGTCTCATGTTAACACAGAGTTCGACCAGAGCCATCTCAAACGTTAACGTTTCTTTTTGACTTTTGACTCTTTTAAATATATGCTACTCTCCTGCCAGTTAAAGACAGTCATTAAATGTCTTTAATATTTATTTCAGATATTCTATTCAAAAATGAAAATAGATGCAAAGAAACGTCGGGCTGGGTGTTGTCAATACATTTTGTCACGTAGGCTGCAGCTGTAAATCATACATCGTTATGCCTACTGGCTCGCTTGAAAAAAACAAAAACCTATCGTTGAAAAATCACTTGAAGGAAGAAAAAAATGAAAGTACCACTTTCTGCCAATAAATTGAATCGCCGTATCAGAAATGGGGGGAAGATACAGCGACGCAGTTAGTCTGTGAGTAGAACAGATTGTGTAGACAACTTCACTGTTTCCACAAATTAACCAAAAATGTGCTTTTTAACAGGACTTGGTCAGTGTAATGATATAAATGCTAGCATTCGATTATGGTCAACGGTACCGAAAATGCCCGTTGCACCAGCCATCATAACAGATGTCCCAATATAGGATCGATTTAAACCTCTATATATTTTTATTTCACGTTGACAGTGTAGGCTATTATGTGTATTCCGACGCGAATCACATTTAATTGGGTTACGGCATTCACTTCAACCGAATGAAGTCAAATAGAAACGGCTCGAATTCCTTAATAAGGCTTCTTGGTTTTCAAGCCAACTTTCCGAACAGCTGTTTTGTATTGAGTCCTTAAAATGCTACAATACGGTTTTTTTAAAATCCAAATAACATTGAACGTCATTGCAAGATATATGCAATACCAACTTTTGCCAGTAGATGGCAGTCGCGTATTAGAAATGGGAGAGTCATTTGCGACTTGCGTTGAAGTTTTAAGACTGGATATAATGAGTCTCCAGCGAAAATAGTGAACTATTATTGCTTAATGGATGTGATGACACTCCAACAATGAACATATGTGAAAAGTTGTAGCCTCAAAATCAGGCAATGTAGAATTGAATACCTTTTTGAAATTATTTAATACATAATTGTATTAAAACATGAACTGTTTGGGCAGCATTACAAGTTAATTTTAAGGCTGACCATAGCCATATCATTCCAAGATATTAAAAATCAGTTCATAGTTGTGTGTCAGGGCTATAATATCATGCTGACCACATTTTGTGTGAATGTGATGAACCCCCTAGGAAGAATATTTCAAAGTTTGGTACGTGAAAAAACACTTAAAAACACACAAAATCCAAAATAGCTCACTTCCTGTTGGGAAAAGTTAAGGGATGCAAATGAGAAATGTGTGTGTCTTGAGGAGACCCTTATGCCTACCAGACGTGGTGCATTTACGTGAAAGTATATGTCCACAATATTAGAAAAAAGCCATAGGGGGCGCTGTGTAGCCACGCCCAGATGAATGTGGATATGGATGTGATTGCACTCCAAAAGTGAATATATTTGTAAAATATCAGCCGGATCAGATGATGTAGAACGGAATTAAGCCCACTTCCTGTTTTTGGGCGTAACGTGTGTATTATACGCCTCGCCATTGCCAAACCGTTTGAGATATCAAAAATCCTTTCGTCATTTAGGGTCAGGACTATTCTAAGATCATGATGACTACATTTGGTGTGAATGTGATGAATACCCTAGCAGGAACGCATACAAACATGATAAAAACCTCACTTCCTGTTGCCAGATGGTGGCGCTATAACATTGATTTCTTCTTGGTATATGGATGTGATTACACTCTAACAGTGAACATATTTGTAAAATATCAGCCAGATCAGACAATGTAGACCATGAATTTATGGCTACTTCCTGTTGGCGCGGCGTGACTTGAAAATTGTATGCCTCGCCATGACCATACCGTGTGAGATATCAAAAATATCTTTTGGAATTAGTATCATGACTATCCTGAAACCACTTTGACCACATTTCGTGTGAATGCAATGAACTCCCTAGGAGGAGTACTTAAAAGTGTAGTACGTGTAAAATGCACAAAATTCAAAATGGCTGACTTCCTGTTCACATATATGATTCGATGCGAATGAGAAATGTGTTTGTCCAGAGGAGGCCCACAGGCCTACCAAATTAGGTGAAGGTAGCTCAAAGTGCCTGTCCAAAATAGAAGACAAAGCATTAGGGGGCGCTGTGGAGTCCCTCGGCCACGCCCAGGTCTGAGCATCTGATACATCCTGAAAGCCAACACTTCTCATGTGTGTGCAAAATTCCGTGAGTTTTCATCCATGGCAAGCACCTCAAAAATGCTAAATACATTGAAAAAAAAGAGAATAATAATTTTAGGGGGCGCTGTCTAGCCACGCCCTGATTGATATGTATATATTTCATATTGTACTCCAACAGTGAACATATTTGTAAAATATCAGCCAGATCGGACGATGTCGAAAAAAAAGTCATTTTTTTGCACGCAATATGTGTACTGTACGACTCGCCATTTCCATACCGTTTGAGATATCAAAAATCCCTTCGCAATTTAGTGTAAGGACTATCTTAAGATCATGCTGACCACATTTGGTGTGAATGTGATGAATGCCCTAGCAGGAAGGCATACAAATATGATAAAGACCTCACTTCCTGTTGCCAGATGGTGGCGCTATAACATTGAGCCGTTCTTGGGATATGGATGTAATTATACTCCAACAGTAAATGTATTTCTAAAATATCAGCCAGATCAGACAATGTAGACCATGAAATTACGGCCACTTCCTGTCGGCGCGGCGTGACATAAAAATTCTACGCCTCCCAAGGACCGTCCCGTTTGAGCTATCAAAAATATCCTGGCAATTTAGCATCATGAATATCCTATGACCATTCTGACCACAGGTGGTCTGAATGTGATGAACCCCCTAGGAGGAGTACTTAAAAGTGCAGTACGTGTAAAACGCACAAAATCCAAAATGGCTGACTTCCCGTTTGTATATTTGATTAGATGCGAATTAAAAATGTGTTTGTTTTGAGGAGTGCTATATGCATACTAAATTTGGTTAAGGTAGCTCAAAGTGCCTGCCCACAATAGATGACAATGCGATAGGGGGCGCTGTGGAGTCCCTCGGCCACGCCCAGGTCTGAGCATCTAAGGGATCCTGAAGGTCCTCATTTCTGATGTGTGTGCAAAATTGACAGACTTTTTATGCATGGCAAGCACCTCAAAAAGGTCCATTTGCATATAGAAAAAAGAATAATAATAATAAATATAGCTGCAAGCAGCAATGAACGGGCCCAAGCACCAGGGGCGCAACCGCCTTGGTGGCATAGTTGTGCCAATGACATGTTTCACAATATGTACACACTTTGGAAATAATCACCTTCCTGGACAACGTATAGTGTGCACAGGAATTCTCCTTTGATCAATGAAGATGTTGCTGCTGCTATTGGAATGCATCAATGATATAAGCCTCACTTCCTGTTGCCAGATGGTGGCGCTATAATATTGAGCCGTGTATGGTTTATGGATTTGATTACACTCCAATAATTAACATATTTGTACATTTTCAGCCAAATTGGAAGATGTCGAGTAAAATTAAAGTCACTTCCTTTTGCCAGATGGTGGAGCTATAACATTGAGCCATTTTTGGTATAAGGATTTAATTACACTCCAATAATAAAAATATTTCTACATTTTCAGCCACATCGGAAGATGTCGAGTGAAATTAAGGCCACTTCCTGTTGCCAGATGGTGGCGCTATGCCATTGAGCCTTTATTGGTATATGGATTAGATTACACTCCAAAAATGAACATGTGTGAAGTTTCAGCCACATCAGACAATGTAGAATGAAACAAAAACAACAAACACATTGTGATAACGTGCTACAGTCCTGTATGGAGAGCAGAGATGAATTAATTTCCATAGATTTTACAGCGAGAGGCACATTTTATGCTTGAAAAGTCATTCGGTTATAAATATGCACTCAAAATAAAACCATTGGCTTAAAGAAACTATTCAACTTCATTGTGACCGCACTGGGGATAGAACCGCCGACCTTGCATGTCTTAATCCACTGCCTAAACCATTAAGGTATACTGCCCTCTTATACACGGGCGTCATCTACTGGCCAAATGTTGTATGTTTCCTTTCATCTTGGTTAAATAATTTCTCGCCGAAGTGTCGGATAATATTGCATTAAAAGTCTAGTTAGCCAGCATCATTCTTTTCCATTTCACCGGTAATTATGCTGCCTGAAACGCATTTGTTCAGCCAAATCTAAAGGAGATGCCAAGTCTCTGCCCTCAATCCGGTATTTTCATATTAAGTCAAAAATTCCTAGCGAAATTGTATGTTCTCTTAATTCGTGTTTAATGACAAGCAAAATAAACGAACATAGCTGGCGATTTAACTGAAAGTTTTCTATTCATGTAAACCAACGTAGCTGACCTGTTTTTTGACTCACACAGACAGTGGAAAGGCTACGCAACCACGTGCATGCGATACCTTTGTTGAACATAACGGTCTCTTGTTAACACAGCGTTCGAGCAGAGCCACCTCAAACGCTACCGTTTCTTTTTGACTTCATGTGTTACTCTTTTAAATATATGACACTCTCCTGCCAGTTAAAGACAGTCATTAAATGTCTTTAATATTTATTTTAGATATTCAATTAAAATAATGAAAATAGATGCAAAGAAACGTCGGGCTGGGTGTTGTCAATACATTTTGTCACGTAGGCTGCAGCTGTAAATCATACATCGTTATGCCTACTGGCTCGATATAAAAAACGAAAACCTATCGTTGAAAAATCACTAGAAGGAAGAAAAAAATGAAAGTACCACTTTTTGCCAAAAAATGGAATCCCCGTTTCAGAAATGGGGGGGAAGTTACAGCGACGCAGTTAGTCTGTGAGTAGAATATATTGTGTAGACAACTTCACTGTTTCCACAAAGGAGTCTAAAATGTGCTTTTTAACAGGACTTGGTCAGTTTAATGATATAAATGCTAGCATTCGATTATGGTCAACGGTACCGAAAATGCCCGTTGCACCAGCCATCATAACAAATGTCCCAATATAGGATCGATTTAAACCTCTATATATTTTTATTTCACGTTGACAGTGTAGGCGATTGTGTGTATTGCGACGCGAATTACATTTAATTGGGTTACGGCATTCACTTCAATCGAATGAAGTCAAATAGAAACGGCTCGAATTCCTTAATAAGGCTTCTTGGTTTTCAACCCAACTTTCCGAACAGCTGTTTTGTGTTGAGTCCTTAAAATGCTACACTACGTTTTTTTTTAAACCAAATAACATTGAACTTCAATGCAAGATCTGCATTATATGTGTTAATCTTTTAAATATATGATACTTTCCTGCCAGTAAAAGCCTGTCTTTTATTTTAGTTATTCAATCCATATAATTAAGGTAGATGAAAAAAACGTTGCTATGGGCTGGGTGTTGTCAGTACATTTTCTCACGTAGGCTGCCGCTGTTACTCATACATCGTTATGGTTACTGGCTCGCAAAAAGAAACAAAACTTGTCATTGATGAATTACTTGAGAAACAATACCAACTTTTGCCAGTAGATGGCAGTCGCGTATTATAAATTTGAGAGCCAGTTGCGACTTGCGTTGAAGTTTTAAGACTGGATATAATGAGTCTCCAGCGAAAATAGTGAACTATTATTGCTTAATGGATGTGATGACACTCCAACAATGAACATATGTGAAAAGTTGTAGCCTCAAAATCAGGCAATGTAGAATTTAATACCTTTTTGAAATGATTTAATACATAATTTTCCTGTTTGGGCAGCATTACAAGTTAATTTTAAGGCTGACCATAGCCATTCCATTCCAAGTTATTAAAAATCTGTTCACAGTTGTGTGTCAGGGCTATAATATCATGCTGACCACATTTTGTGTGAATGTGATGAACCCCCTAGGAAGAGTATTTCAAAGTTTGGTACGTGAAAAAACACTTAAAAACACACAAAATCCAAAATAGCTCACTTCCTGTTGGGAAAAGTTAAGGGATGCAAATGAGAAATGTGTGTGTCTTGAGGAGACCCTTATGCCTACCAGACGTGGTGCATTTATGTGAAAGTATATGTCCACAATATTAGAAAAGAGCCATAGGGGGCGCTGTGTAGCCACGCCCAGATGAATGTGGATATGGATGTGATTGCACTCCAAAAGTGAATATATTTGTAAAATATCAGCCCGATCAGATGATGTAGAACGGAATTAAGCCCACTTCCTGTTTTTGGGCGTAACGTGTGTATTATACGCCTCGCCATTGCCAAACCGTTTGAGATATCAAAAATCCTTTCGTCATTTAGGGTCAGGACTATTCTCAGATCATGATTACTCCATTTGGTGTGAATGTGAAGAATACCCTAGCAGGAAGGCATACAAATATGATAAAAACCTCACTTTTTGTTGCCAGATGGTGGCGCTATAACATTGACTTCTTCTTGGTATATGGATGTGATTACACTCTAACAGTGAACATATTTGTAAAATATCAGCCAGATCAGACAATGTAGACCATGAATTTATGGCTACTTCCTGTTGGCGTGGCGTGACATGAAAATTGTACTCCTCGCCATGACCATACCGTTTGAGATATCAAAAATATCCTTCGGAATTAGTATCATAACTATCCTCAGACCACTTTGACCACATGTGGTGTGAATGTGATGAACCTCCTAGGAGGAGTACTTAAAAGTGTAGTACGTGTAAAACGCACAAAATTCAAAATGGCTGACTTCCTGTTTACATATTTGATTCGATGCGAATGAGAATTTTGTTTGGGCAGAGGAGCCCCTCAACCCTACAAAATTAGGTGAAGGTAGCTCAAAGTGCCTGTCCACAATAGAAGACAAAGCAATAGGGGGCGCTGTGGAGTCCCTTGGCCACGCCCAGGTCTGAGCATCTGACAGTTCCTGAGAGACACCACTTCTCATGTGTGTGCAAAATTCCGTGAGTTTTCATCCATGGCAAGCACCTCAAAAATGCACAAAACATAGAAAAAAAAGATTATAATAATTATAGGGGGCGCTGTCTAACCACGCCCCGATTGATATGTATATATTTGATATTGTATTCCAAGAGTGAACATATTTCTAAAATATCAGCCTGATCGGACGATATCAAAAAAAAAGTCATTTTTTTGCACGCACTATGTCTACTCTACGACTCGCCATTTCCATACTGTTTGAGATATCAAAAATCCCTTCGCAATTTAGTGTAAGGACTATCTTAAGATCATGCTGACCACATTTGGTGTGAATGTGATCAATGCCCTAGCAGGAAGGCATACAAATATGATGAAGACCACACTTCCTGTTGCCAGATGGTGGCGCTATAACATTGACCCCTTCTTGGGATATGGATGTGTTTATACTCCAACAATAAACGTATTTCTAAAATATCAGCCAGATCAGACGATGTCGACCATGAAATTACGGCCACTTCCTGTTGGCGTGGCGTGACATAAAAATTGTAATCCTCCCCGTGACTGTCCCGTTTGAGCTATCAAAAATATCCTGGCAATTTAGTATCATGACTATCCTGAGACCATTCTGACCACAGTTGGTGTGAATGCGATGAACCCCCTAGGAGGAGTACTTAAAAGTGTAGAACGTGTAAAACGCACAAAATCCAAAATGGCTGACTTCCTGTTCGCATATTTGATTAGATGCGAATTTAAAATGTGTTTGGCCTGAGGAGTGCTATATGCATACTAAATATGGTGCAGGTAGCTCAAAGTGCCTGCCCACAATAAAAGACAATGCGATAGGGGGCGCTGTGGAGTCCCTCAGCGACGCCCAGGTCTGAGCATCTGAGATATCCTGACAGCCACCACTTCTGATGTGTGTGCAAAATTCCGTGAGTTTTCATTCATGGCAAGCACCTCAAAAATGCACAAAACATTGAAAAAAAAAGAATAATAATAATAATAATAATCCTTCCAATAACAATAGGGTCCTTCGCACCCTACGGTGCTTGGGCCCTAATAATAATCCTTCCAATAACAATAGGGTCCTTCGCACCCTACGGTGCTTGGGCCCTAAATATAGCTGCAAGCAGCAATGAACGGGCCCAAGCACCATGGGGGCAACCGCCTTGGTGGCATAGTTCTGCCAATGACATGTTTCACAACATGTACACACTTTGGAAATAATCACCTTCCTGGACAACGTATAGTGTGCACAGGAATTCCCTTTTTATCAATGAAGATGTTGGCGCTGCTATTGGAACGCATCAATGATATAAGCCTCACTTCCTATTGCCAGATGGTGGCGCTATATTATGGAGCCATGTATGGTTTTTGAATTTGATTACACTCCAGAAATAAACATATTTGTACATTTTCAGCCACATCGGAAGACGTTGAGCGAACTTAAGGTCAATTCCTGTTTCCAGATGATGCTGCTTTAACATTGAGTCGTTTTTGGAATATGGATTTGATTACACTCCAACACTGAGCATCTGTGTAAAGTTGCAGTCACATCAGACATTGGAGAATTTAAGTATGACCACTTCCTGTTTGTCTGGCATGATGTGTTTTTTATGTGCCTGACCATAGCTATATCATCCCAGTAAATCAAAAATCTGTTTTGTCAGGACCATCCTAGCATCATGTTGACCACATTTACCGTGAATGTCATGAACCCATTGAAAAATAATGCTTAAGAATGCAATATAAGGCTCACTTCCTGTTGCCAGCGGGTGGCGCTTTGACATTGAGCCTTTATTGGAAAATGGATGAGATTACACTCCAAAAATGAACATGTGTGAAGTTTCTGCCACATCAGACAATGTAGAATGAAACAAAAATTACTTCTTGCTTGCACATTGTAATAATATGCTCCAGTCCTGTATGGAGAGCAGAGATGAATTAATTTCAATAGATTTTACAGCGGGAGGCACAATTTACGCTTGAGAAGTCATTCGGTTATAAATATGCACTCAAAATAAAACCATTGGCGTAAAGAAACTATTCAACTTTATTGTGGCCGCACCGGGGATGGAACCGAGGACCTTGCATGTCTTAATCCACTGTCTGAACCATTAAGCTGCCCTCTTATACACGTACGCCATCTATTGGCCAAAAGTTGTATGTTTCCTTTCATCTTGGTTAAATAATTTCTCTCCTAAGTGTCGGATAATATTGCAATAAACGTCTAGTTAGCCAGCATCATTCTTTTCCATTTCACCGGTAATTATGCTGCCTGAAACGCATTTGTTCAGCCAAATCTAAAGGAGATGCCAAGTCTCTGCCCTCAATCCGGTATTTTCATATTAAGTCAAAAATTCCTAGCGAAATTGTATGTTCTCTTAATTCGTGTTTAATGACAAGCAAAATAAACTAACATATCTGACGATTTAACTGAAAGTTTTCTATTCATGTAAACAAACGTAGCTGACCTGTTTTTTGACTCACACAGAAAGTGGACAGGCTGGCTGCTGTTAGCCAACGACCTGCATGCCATACCTTTTTTGAACATAACGGTCTCATGTTAACACAGAGTTCGACCAGAGCCATCTCAAACGTTAACGTTTCTTTTTGACTTTTGACTCTTTTAAATATATGCTACTCTCCTGCCAGTTAAAGACAGTCATTAAATGTCTTTAATATTTATTTCAGATATTCAATTCATATAATGAAAATAGATGCAAAGAAACGTCGGGCTGGGTGTTGTCAATACATTTTGTCACGTAGGCTGCAGCTGTAAATCATACATCGTTATGCCTACTGCTGCTAGAAAAAAACAAAAACCTATCGTTGAAAAATCACTTGAAGGAAGAAAAAAAAAAGTACCACTTTCAGCAAATAAATGGAATCCCCGTATCAGAAATGGGGGGAAGTTACAGCGACGCAGTTAGTCTGTGAGTAGAATAGATTATGTAGACAACTTCACTGTTTCCACAAAGGGACCAAAAATGTGCTTTTTAACAGGACTTGGTCAGTGTAATGATATAAATGCTAGCATTCGATTATGGTCAACGGTACCGAAAATGCCCGTTGCACCAGCCATCATAACAAATGTCCCAATATAGGATCGATTTAAACCTCTATATATTTTTATTTCACGTTCACAGTGTAGGCGATTGTGTGTATTCCGACGCGAATTACATTTAATTGGGTTACGGCATTCACTTCAATCGAATGAAGTCAAATAGAAACGGCTCGAATTCTTTAATAACGCTTCTTGGTTTTCAAGCCAACTTTCCGAACAGCTGTTTTGTATTGAGTCCTTAAAATGCTACAACACGGTTTTTTATAAACCAAATAACATTGAACGTCATTGCAAGATATATACAATACCAACTTTTGCCAGTAGATGGCAGTCGCGTATTAGAAATGGGAGAGTCATTTGCGACTTGCGTTGAAGTTTTAAGACTGGATATAATGAGTCTCCAGCGAAAATAGTGAACTATTATTGCTTAATGGATGTGATGACACTCCAACAATGAACATATGTGAAAAGTTGTAGCCTCAAAATCAGGCAATGTAGAATTTAATACCTTTTTGAAATTATTTAATACATAATTTTCCTGTTTGGGCAGCATTACAAGTTAATTTTAAGGCTGACCATAGCCATTCCATTCCAAGTTATTAAAAATCAGTTCACAGTTGTGTGTCAGGGCTATAATATCATGCTGACCACATTTTGTGTGACTGTGATGAACCCCCTAGGAAGAGTATTTCAAAGTTTGGTACGTGAAAAAACTCTTAAAAACACACAAAATCCAAAATAGCTCACTTCCTGTTGGGAAAAGTTAAGGGATGCAAATGAGAAATGTGTGTGTCTTGAGGAGACCCTTATGCCTACCAGACGTGGTGCATTTACGTGAAAGTATATGTCCACAATATTAGAAAAGAGCCATAGGGGGCGCTGTGTAGCCACGCCCAGATGAATGTGGATATGGATGTGATTGCACTCCAAAAGTGAATATATTTGTAAAATATCAGCCCGATCAGATGATGTAGAACGGAATTAAGCCCACTTCCTGTTTTTGGGCGTAACGTGTGTATTATACGCCTCGCCATTGCCAAACCGTTTGAGATATCAAAAATCCTTTTGTCATTTAGGGTCAGGACTATTCTCAGATCATGATGACTCCATTTGGTGTGAATGTGATGAATACCCTAGCAGGAAGGCATACAAATATGATAAAAACCTCACTTCCTGTTGCCAGATGGTGGCGCTATAACATTGACTTCTTCTTGGTATATGGATGTGATTACACTCTAACAGTGAACATATTTGTAAAATATCAGCCAGATCAGACAATGTAGACCATGAATTTATGGCAACTTCCTGTTGGCGCGGCGTGACATGAAAATTGTACGCCTCGCCATGACCATACCGTTTGAGATATCAAAAATATCCTGTGGAATTAGTATCATGACTATCCTGAGACCACTTTGACCACATTTCGTGTGAATGCAATAAACCCCCTAGGAGGAGTACTTAAAAGTGTAGTACGTGTAAAATGCACAAAATTCAAAATGGCTGACTTCCTGTTTACATATTTGATTCGATGCGAATGAGAAATGTGTTTGTTCAGAGGAGCCCCACATGCCTACCAAATTAGGTGAAGGTAGCTCAAAGTGCCTGTCCACAATAGAAGACAAAGCATTAGGGGGCGCTGTGGAGTCCCTTGGCCACGCCCAGGTCTGAGCATCTGATACATCCTGACAGCCAACACTTCTCATGTGTGTGCAAAATTCTGTGAGTTTCCATCCATGGTAAGCACCTGAAAAATGCAAAATACATTGAAAAAAAAGAGAATAATAATTATAGGGGGCGCTGTCTAGCCACGCCCCGATTGATATGTATATATCTGATATTGTACTGTTACAGTGAACATATTTGTAAAATATCAGCCAGATCGGACGATGTCGAAAAAAAAGTCATTTTTTTGCACGCAATATGTGTACTGTACGACTCGCCATTTCCATACCGTTTGAGAAATCAAAAATCCCTTCACAACTTAGCGTAAGGACTATCTTAAGATCATGCTGACCGCATTTGGTGTGAATGTGCTGAATGCCCTAGCAGGAATGCATACAAATATGTTAAAGACCTCACTTCCTGTTGCCAGATGGTGGCGCTATAACATTGACCTGTTCTTGGGATATGGATGTGATTATAGTCCAACAATAAACGTATTTCTAAAATATCAGCCAGATCAGACGATGTAGACCATGAAATTATGGCCACTTCCTGTTGGCGCGGCGTGACATAAAAATTGTACTCCTCCCCATGACCGTCCCGTTTGAGCTATCAAAAATATCCTGGCAATTTAGCATCATGACTATCCTCAGACCATTCTGACCACAGGTGGTGTGAATGCGATGAACCCCCTAGGAGGAGTACTTAAAAGTGTAGTACGTGTAAAACTCAGAAAATCCAAAATGGCTGACTTCCTGTTTGGATATTTGATTAGATCCGAAAGAGAAATGTGTTTGGACCGAGGAGCGCTATAGGGCCACCAAATTAGGTGCAGGTAGCTCAAAGTGCCTGCCCACAATAGAAGACAATGCGATAGGGGGCGCTGTGGAGTCCCTCGGCCACGCCCAGGTCTGAGCATCTGAGACGTCCTGACAGCAACCACTTCTGATGTGTGGGCAAAATGTCAAGACTTTTTACGCATGGCAAGGCCCTCAAAAAAGCCCATTTGCCTGAAGAAAAAGAATAATAATAATAATAATAATAATAATAATAATAATAATAATCCTTCCAATAACAATAGGGTCCTTCGCACCCTACGGTGCTTGGGCCCTAAATATAGCTGCAAGCAGCAATGAACGGGCCCAAGCACCATGGGCGCCACCGCCTTGGTGGCATAGTTGTGCCAATGACATGTTTCACAATATGCACACACTTTGGAAATAATCTGCTTCCTGGACAACGTATAGTGTGCACAGGAATTGCCCTTTGCTCAATGAAGATGTTGCTGCTGCTATTGGAATGCATCAATGATATAAGCCTCACTTCCAATTGCCAGCTGGTGGCGCTATAATATTGAGCCGTGTATGGTTCATGGATTTGATTACACTCCAATAATTAACATATTTGTACATTTTCAGCCAAATTGGAAGATGTCGAGGAAATTTAAAGTCACTTCCTGTTGCCAGATGGTGGCGCTATAACATTGAGCCATTTTTGGTATATGGATTTAATTACACTCCAATAATTAACATATTTGTACATTTTCAGCCAAATTGGAAGATGTCAAGTAAAATTAAAGCCACTTCCTGTTGCCAGATGGTGGCGCTATGCCATTGAGCCTTTCTTGGTATATGGATGAGATTACACTCCAAAAATGAACATGTGTGAAGTTTCTGCCACATCAGACAATGTAGAATGAAACAAAAATAACTTCTTGCTTGCACATTGTGATAACATGCTCCAGTCCTGTATGGAGAGCAGAGATTAATTAATTTCCATAGATTTTACAGCGGGAGGCACAATTTATGCTTGAGAAGTCATTCGGTTATAAATATGCGCTCAAAATAAAACCATTGGCTTAAAGAAACTATTCAACTTTATTGTGGCCGCACCGGGGATGGAACCGCGGACCGTGCATGTCTTACTCCACTGCGTGAACCATTAAGCTATACTGCCCTCTTATACACGTACGCCGTCTATTGGCCAAAAGTTGTATGTTTCCTTTTATCTTGGTTAAATAATTTCTCTATGAAGTGTCTGATAATATTGCATTAAACGTCGCGTTAGCCTGCATCATTCTTTTCCATTTCACCGGTAATTATGCTGCCTGAAACGCATTTGTTCAGCCAAATCTAAAGGAGATGCCAAGTCTCTGCCCTCAATCCGGTATTTTCATATTAAGTCAAAAATTCCTAGCGAAATTGTATGTTCTCTTAATTCGTGTTTAATGACAAGCAAAATAAACTAACATAGCTGGCGATTTAACTGAAAGTTTTCTATTCCTGTAAACCAACGTAGCTGACCTGTTTTTTGACTCACACAGACAGTGGACAGGCTGGCTGCTGTTAGCCCATGCCTCTCATCTCGCAACGACCTGCATGAGATACCTTTGTTGAACATAACGGTCTCATGTTAACACAGAGTTCGACCAGAGCCACCTCAAACGCTCACGTTTCTTTTTGACTTCATGTCTTACTCTTTTAAATATATGATACTCACCTGCCAGTTAAAGACAGTCATTAAATGTCTTTAATATTTATTTCAGATATTCTATTCATATAATGAAAATAGATGCAAAGAAACGTCGGGCTGGGTGTTGTCAATACATTTTGTCACGTAGGCTGCAGCTGTAAATCATACATCGTTATGCCTACTGGCTCGCTAGAAAAAAAACAAAAACCTATCGTGGAAAAATCAGTTGAAGGAAGAAAAATATAAAAGTTCCACTTTCTGCCAATAAATGGAATCCCCGTATCAGAAATGGGGGGAAGTTACAGCGACGCAGTTAGTCTGTGAGTAGAATAGATTGTGTAGACAACTTCACTGTTTCCACAAAGGAACCAAAAATGTGCTTTTTAACAGGACTTGGTCAGTGTAATGATATAAATGCTAGCATTCGATTATGGTCAACGGTACCGAAAATGCCCGTTGCACCAGCCATCATAACAAATGTCCCAATATAGGATCAATTTAAACCTCTATATATTTTTATTTCACGTTGACAGTGTAGGCTATTATGTGTATTCCGACGCGAATTACATTTAATTGGGTTACGGCATTCACTTCAATCGAATGAAGTGAAATAGAAACGGCTCGAATTCCTTAATAAGGCTTCTTGGTTTTCAAGCTAACTTTCCGAACAGCTGTTTTGTATTGAGTCCTTAAAATGCTACAACACGGTTTTTTATAAACCAAATAACATTGAACGTCATTGCAAGATATGCATTATATGTGTTAATCTTTGAAATATATGATACTTTCCTGCCAGTAAAAGCCTGTCTTTTATTTTAGTTATTCAATCCATATAATTAAGGTGGATGAGAAAAAACGTTGCTGTGGGCTGGGTGTTGTCAGTACATTTTGTCACGTAGGCTGCCGCTGTTACTCATACATCGTTATGGTTACTGGCTCGCAAAAAGAAACAAAACTTGTATTTGAGAAATCACTTGAGAAACAATACCAAGTTTTGCCAGTAGATGGCAGTCGCGTATTAGAAATGGGAGAGTCATTTGCGACTTGCCTTGAAGTTTTAAGACTGGATATAATGAGTCTCCAGCGAAAATAGTGAACTATTATTGCTTAATGGATGTGATGACACTCCAACAATGAACATATATGAAAAGTTGTAGCCTCAAAATCAGGCAATGTAGAATTGAATACCTTTTTGAAATGATTTAATACATAATTGTATTAAAACATGAACTGTTTGGGCAGCATTACAAGTTAATTTTAAGGCTGACCATAGCCATACCATTCCAAGATATTAAAAATCAGTTCATAGTTGTGTGTCAGGGCTATAATATCATGCTGACCACATTTTGTGTGAATGTGATGAACCCCCTAGGAAGAGTATTTCAAAGTTTGGTACGTGAAAAAACACTTAAAAACACACAAAATCCAAAATAGCTCACTTCCTGTTGGGAAAAGTTAAGGGATGCAAATGAGAAATGTGTGTGTCTTGAAGAGACCCTTATGCCAACCAGACGTGGTGCATTTACGTGAAAGTATATGTCCACAATATTAGAAAAAAGCCATAGGGGGCGCTGTGTAGCCACGCCCAGATGAATGTGGATATGGATGTGATTGCACTCCAAAAGTGAATATATTTGTAAAATATCAGCCCGATCAGATGATGTAGAACGGAATTAAGCCCACTTCCTGTTTTTGGGCGTAACATGTGTATTATACGCCTCGCCATTGCCAAACCGTTTGAGATATCAAAAATCCTTTCGTCATTTAGGGTCAGGACTATTCTAAGATCATGATGACTACATTTGGTGTGAATGTGATGAATACCCTAGCAGGAACGCATACAAACATGATAAAAACCTCACTTCCGTTGCCAGATGGTGGCGCTATAACATTGATTTCTTCTTGGTATATGGATGTGATTACACTCTAACAGTGAACATATTTGTAAAATATCAGCCAGATCAGACAATGTAGTCCATGAATTTATGGCTACTTCCTGTTGGCGCGGCGTGACATGAAAATTTTACGCCTCGCCATGACCATACCGTTTGAGATATCAAAAATATCCTTTGGAATTAGTATCATGACTATTCTGAGACCACTTTGACCACATTTCCTGTGAATGCAATGAACCCCCTAGGAGGAGTACTTAAAAGTGTAGTACGTGTAAAATGCACAAAATTCAAAATGGCTGACTTCCTGTTCACATATTTGAGTCGATGCGAATGAGAAATGTGTTTGTCCAGAGGAGGCCCACATGCATACCAAATTAGGTGAAGGTAGCTCAAAGTGCCTGTCCACAATAGAAGACAAAGCATTAGGGGGCGCTGTGGAGTCCCTCGGCCACGCCCAGGTCTGAGCATCTGATACATCCTGACAGCCAACACTTCTCATGTGTGTGCAAAATTCCGTGAGTTTTCATCCATGGCAAGCACCTCAAAAATGCAAAATACATTGAAAAAAAAGAGAATAATAATTATAGGGGGCGCTGTCTAGCCACGCCCCGATTGATATGTATATATTTCATATTGTACTCCAACAGTGAACATATTTGTAAAATATCAGCCAGATCGGACGATGTCAAAAAAAAAGTCATTTTTTTGCACGCAATATGTGTACTGTACGACTCGCCATTTCCCTACCGTTTGAGATATCAAAAATCCCTTCACAGCTTATGGTCATGACTTTCCTAAGATCATGCCGACCACATTTCGTGTGAATGTGATGAATGCCCTAGCAGGAAGGCATACAAATATAATAAAGACCACACTTCCTTTTGCCAGATGGTGGCGCTATAACATTGACCCGTTCTTGGGATATGGATGTGATTATACTCCAACAATAAACGTATTTCTAAAATATCAGCCAGATCAGACGATGTAGACCATGAAATTACGGCCACTTCCTGTTGGCGTGGCGTGACATAAAAATTCTACGCCTCCCCAGGACCGTCCCGTTTGAGCTATCAAAAATATCCTGGCAATTTAGCATCATGACTATCGTGAGACCATTCTGACCACAGGTGGTGTGAATGTGATGAACCCCCTAGGAGGAGTACTTAAAAGTGCAGTACGTGTAAAACGCACAAAATCCAAAATGGCTGACTTCCTGTTTGTATATTTGATTAGATGCGAATGAGAAATGTGTTTGCACCGAGGAGTGCTATATGCGTACTAAATTTTGTGAAGGTAGCTCAAAGTGCCTGCCCACAATAGATGACAATGCAATAGGGGGCGCTGTGGAGTCCCTCAGCCACGCCCAGGTCTGAGCATCTGAGACAACCTGACAGCCACCACTTCTGATGTGTGTGCAAAATTCTGTGAGTTTTCATCCATGGCAAGCACCTCAAAAATGCACAAAACATTGAAAAAAAAAGAATAATAATAATAAATATAGCTGCAAGCAGCAATGAACGGGCCCAAGCCCCATGGGGGCAACCGCCTTGGTGGCATAGTTCTGCCAATGACATGTTTCACAACATGTACACACTTTGGAAATAATCACCTTCCTGGACAACGTATAGTGTGCACAGGAATTTCCCTTTGATCAATGAAGATGTTGGCGCTGCTATTGGAATGCATCAATGATATAAGCCTCACTTCCTGTTGCCAGATGGTGGCGCTATATTATTGATCCGTGTATGTTTTTTGAATTTGATTACACTCCAGAAATAAACATATTTGTACATTTTCAGCCACATCGGAAGATGTTCAGCGAAATTAAGGTCAATTCCTGTTTCCAGATGATGCTGCTATAACATTGAGTCGTTTTTGGATTATGGATTTGATTACACTCCTACACTGAGCATCTGTGTAAAGTTGCAGTCACATCAGACATTGGAGAATTTAAGTATGACCACTTCCTGTTTGTCTGGCATGATGTGTTTTTTATGTGCCTGACCATAGCTATATCATCCCAGTAAATCAAAAATCTGTTTTGTTAGGACCATCCTAGCATCATGCTGACCACATTTACCGTGAATGTCATGAACCCATTGAAAAATAATGCTTAAGAATGCAATATAAGGCTCACTTCCTGTTGCCAGCGGGTGGCGCTTTGCCATTTAGCCTTTATTGGAAAATGGATGAGATTACACTCCAAAAATGAACGTGTGAAGTTTCAGCCACATCAGACAATGTAGAATGAAATAAAAATAACGTCTTGCTTGCACATTGTGATAACATGCTACAGTCCTGTATGGAGAGCAGAGATTAATTAATGTCCATAGTTTTTACACGGGGAGGCACAATTTATGCCTGAATAGTCATTAGGCCATAAACATGCACTCAAAATGAAAACAATTGGCTTCAAGAAACTATTCAAATTCATTGTGGCTGCAGCGGGGATCGAACGGCTGAATTTGCGTGCCTTAATCCACCGCCCTAACCATTACGCTATACTGCCCGCTTATACACGGGTGCCATCTATTGGCCAAATGTCTCCTTTTATCTTGGTTTAATAATTTCTCTACGAAGTGTCGGATAATATTGCACGAAACGTCTAGTTAACCTGCATCATTCTTTTCCATTTCACTGGTAATTATGCTGCCTGAAACGCATTTGTTCAGCCAAATCTAAAAGAGATGCCAACTCTCTGCCCTCAATACAGTATTTTCATATTAATTTACCATTCCTAGCAAAATTGTATGTTCTCTTAATTCGTGTTTAATGACAAGCCTAATAAACTAACATATCTGGCGATTTAACTGAAAGTTTTCTATTCATGTAAACCAACGTAGCTGACCTGTTTTTTGACTCACACAGACAGTGGACTGGCTGGCTGCTGTTAGCCCGTGCGTGTCATCTCGCAACGACCTGCATGTGATACCTTTGTTGAACAAAACGGTCTCATGTTAACACAGCGTTCGAGCAGAGCCACCTCAGACGCTAAAGTTTCTTTTTGACTTCATGTGTTAATCTTTTAAAAATATGATACTCTCCTGCCAGTTAAAGCCTGTCTTTAAGTCTTTAAATGTCTTTAATATTTATTTTAGTTATTCAATTCATGTAATGAAAATAGATGCAAAGAAACGTCGGGCTGGGTGTTGTCAATACATTTTGTCACGTAGGCTGCAGCTGTAAATCATACATCGTTATGCCTACTGGCTCGCTAGAAAAAAACAAAAACCTATCCTTGAAAAATCACTTGAAGGAAGAAAAAAATGAAAGTACCACTTTCTGCCAATAAATTGAATGGCCGTATCAGAAATGGGGGGAAGTTACAGCGACGCAGTTAGTCTGTGAGTAGAACAGATTGTGTAGACAACTTCACTGTTTCCACAAAGGAACCAAAAATGTGCTTTTTAACAGGACTTGGTCAGTCTAATGATATAAATGCTAGCATTCGATTATGGTCAACGGTACCGAAAATGCGCGTTGCACCAGCCATCATAACAAATGTCCCAATATAGGATCGATTTAAACCTCTATATATTTTTATTTCACGTTGACAGTGTAGGCTATTATGTGTATTCCGACGCGAATTACATTTAATTGGGTTACGGCATTCACTTCAATCGAATGAAGTCAAATAGAAACGGCTCGAATTCCTTAATAAGGCTTCTTGGTTTTCAAGCTAACTTTCCGAACAGCTGTTTTGTATTGAGTCCTTAAAATGCTACAACACGATTTTTTTTAAACCAAATAACATTGAACGTCATTGCAAGATATGCATTATATGTGTTAATCTTTGAAATATATGCTACTTTCCTGCCAGTAAAAGCCTGTCTTTTATTTTAGTTATTCAATCCATATAATTAAGGTAGATGAGAAAAAACGTTGCTGTGGGCTGGGTGTTGTCAGTACATTTTGTTACGTAGGCTGCCGCTGTTACTCATACATCGTTATGGTTACTGGCTCGCAAAAAGAAACAAAACTTGTCATTGACGAATTAC
The DNA here is from genome assembly GCF_963514075.1 of Conger conger. Lineage (NCBI taxonomy): Eukaryota > Metazoa > Chordata > Actinopteri > Anguilliformes > Congridae > Conger > Conger conger. The sequence goes on from NC_083760.1 coordinate 39,242,279, forward strand.
TTGAGAAACAATACCAACTTTTGCCAGTAGATGGCAGTCGCGTATTAGAAATGGGAGAGTCATTTGCGACTTGCGTTGAAGTTTTAAGACTGGATATAATGAGTCTCCAGCGAAAATAGTGAACTATTATTGCTTAATGGATGTGATGACACTCCAACAATGAACATATGTGAAAAGTGTTAGCCTCAAAATCAGGCAATGTAGAATTGAATACCTTTTTAAAATTATTTAATACATAATTGTATTAAAACATGAACTGTTTGGGCAGCATTACAAGTTAATTTTAAGGCTGACCATAGCCATACCATTCCAAGATTTTAAAAATCAGTTCATAGTTGTGTGTCAGGGCTATAATACCATGCTGACCACATTTTGTGTGAATGTGATGAACCCCCTAGGAAGAGTATTTCAAAGTTTGGTACGTGAAAAAACACTTAAAAACACACAAAATCCAAAATAGCTCACTTCCTGTTGGGAAAAGTTAAGGGATGCAAATGAGAAATGTGTGTGTCTTGAGGAGACCCTTATGCCTACCAGACGTGGTGCATTTACGTGAAAGTATGTGTCCACAATATTAGAAAAAAGCCATAGGGGGCGCTGTGTAGCCACGCCCAGATGAATGTGGATATGGATGTGATTGCACTCCAAAAGTGAATATATTTGCAAAATATCAGCCCGATCAGATGATGTAGAACGGAATTAAGCCCACTTCCTGTTTTTGGGTGTAACGTGTGTATTATACGCCTCACCATTGCCAAACCGTTTGAGATATCAAAAATCCTTTCGTCATTTAGGGTCAGGACTATTCTAAGATCATGATGACTACATTTGGTGTGAATGTGATGAATACCCTAGCAGGAACGCATACAAACATGATAAAAACCTCACTTCCGTTGCCAGATGGTGGCGCTATAACATTGACTACTTCTTGGTATATAGATGTGATTACACTCTAACAGTGAACATATTTCTAAAATATCAGCCAGATCAGACAATGTAGACCATGAATTTATGGCTACTTCCTGTTGGCGCGGCGTGACATGAAAATTGTACGCCTCGCCATGACCATACCGTTTGAGATATCAAAAATATCCTTTGGAATTAGTATCATGACTAACCTGAGACCACTTTGACCATATTTCGTGTGAATGCAATGAACCCCCTAGGAGGAGTACTTAAAAGTGTAGTACGTGTAAAATGCACAAAATTCAAAATGGCTGACTTCCTGTTCACATATTTGATTTAATGCGAATGAGAAATGTGTTTGGCAAGAGAAGCCCCACATGCATACCAAATTAGGTGAATGTAGGTCAAAGTGCCTGTCCACAATAGAAGACAATGCGATAGGGGGCGCTGTGGAGTCCCTCGGCCACGCCCAGGTCTGAGCATCTGATACATCCTGAGAGCCAACACTTCTCATGTGTGTGCAAAATTCCGTGAGTTTTCATCCATGGCAAGCACCTCAAAAATGCAAAATACATTGAAAAAAAAGAGAATAATAATTATAGGGGGCGCTGTCTAGCCACGCCCCGATTGATATGTATATATTTCATATTGTACTCTAACAGTGAACATATTTGTAAAATATCAGCCAGATCGGACGATGTCGAAAAAAAAGTCATTTTTTTGCACGCAATATGTGTACTGTACGACTCGCCATTTCCATACCGTTTGAGATATCAAAAATCCCTTCACAGCTTATGGTCATGACTATCCTAAGATCATGCTGACCACATTTCGTGTGAATGTGATGAATGCCCTAGCAGGAAGGCATACAAATATGATAAAGACCTCACTTCCTGTTGCCAGATGGTGGCGCTATAATATTGACCCGTTCTTGGGATATGTATGTGATTATACTCCAACAATAAACGTATTTCTAAAATATCAGCCAGATCAGACAATGTAGACCATGAAATTACGGCCACTTCCTGTTGGCGCGGCGTGACATAAAAATTCTACGCTTCCCCAGGACCGTCCCGTTTGAGCTATCAAAAATATCCTGGCAATTTAGCATCATGAATATCCTGAGACCATTCTGACCACAGGTGGTGTGAATGTGATGAACCCCCTAGGAGGAGTACTTAAAAGTGCAGTACATGTAAAACGCACAAAATCCAAAATTGCTGACTTCCTGTTTGTATATTTGATTAGATGCAAATTAGAAATGTGTTTGGTCCGAGGAGTGCTATATGCGTACAAAATTTTGTGAAGGTAGCTCAAAGTGCCTGCCCACAATAGATGACAATGCGATAGGGGGCGCTGTGGAGTCTCTCGGCCACGCCCAGGTCTGAGCATCTAATCAATCCTGAAGGTCCTCCTTTCTGATGTGTGTGCAAAATTCCCAGACTTTTTATGCATGGCAAGCACCTCAAAGAGGCCCATTTGCATATAGAAAAAAGAATAATAATAATAATAATAATAATAATAATAATAATAATCTTTACAATAACAATAGGGTCCTTCGCACCCTACGGTGCTTGGGCCCTAAATATAGCTGCAAGCAGCAATGAACGGGCCCAAGCCCCATGGGGGCAACCGCCTTGGTGGCATAGTTCTGCCAATGACATGTTTCACAACATGTACACACTTTGGAAATAATCACCTTCCTGGACAACGTACAGTGTGCACAGGAATTTCCCTTTGATCAATGAAGATGTTTCTGCTGCTATTGGAATGCATCAATGATCTAAGCCTCACTTCCTGTTTCCAGATGGTGGCGCTATATTATTGATCCGTGTATGTTTTTTGAATTTGATTACACTCCAGAAATAAACATATTTGTACATTTTCAGCCACATCGGAAGATGTTCAGCGAAATTAAGGTCAATTCCTGTTTCCAGATGATGCTGCTATAACATTGAGTCGTTTTTGGAATATGGATTTGATTACACTCCAACACTGAGCATCTGTGTAAAGTTGCAGTCACATCAGTCATTGGAGAATTTAAGTATGACCACTTCCTGTTTGTCTGGCATGATGTGTTTTTTATGTGCCTGACCATAGCTATATCATCCCAGTAAATCAAAAATCTGTTTTGTCAGGACCATCCTAGCATCATGCTGACCACATTTACCGTGAATGTCATGAACCCATTGAAAAATAATGCTTAAGAATGCAATATAAGGCTCACTTCCTGTTGCCAGCGGGTGGCGCTTTGCCATTTAGCCTTTATTGGAAAATGGATGAGATTACACTCCAAAAATGAACGTGTGAAGTTTCAGCCACATCAGACAATGTTGAATGAAACAAAAATAACGTCTTGCTTGCACATTGTGATAACATGCTACAGTCCTGTATGGAGAGCAGAGATTAATTAATTTCCATAGTTTTTACACGGGGAGGCACACTTTATGCTTGAAAAGTCATTAGGCCATAAACATGCACTCAAAATGAAAACAATTGGCTTCAAGAAACTATTCAAATTCATTGTGGCTGCAGCGGGGATCGAACGGCTGAATTTGCGTGCCTTAATCCACCGCCCTAACCGTTACGCTATACTGCCCGCTTATACACGGGTGCCATCTATTGGCCAAATGTCTCCTTTTATCTTGGTTTAATAATTTCTCTACGAAGTGTCGGATAATATTGCATTAAACGTCTAGTTAACCAGCATCATTCTTTTCCATTTCACTGGTAATTATGCTGCCTGAAACGCATTTGTTCAGCCAAATCTAAAAGAGATGCCAACTCTATGCCCTCAATACAGTATTTTCATATTAATTTACCATTCCTAGCGAAATTGTATGTTCTCTTAATTCGTGTTTAATGACAAGCCTAATAAACTAACATAGCTGGCGATTTAACTGAAAGTTTTCTATTCATGTAAACCAACGTAGCTGACCTGTTTTTTGACTCACACAGACAGTGGACTGGCTGGCTGCTGTTAGCCCGTGCGTGTCATCTCGCAACGACCTGCATGTGATACCTTTGTTGAACAAAACGGTCTCTTGTTAACACAGCGTTCGAGCAGAGCCACCTCAGACGCTAAAGTTTCTTTTTGACTTCATGTGTTAATCTTTTAAAAATATGATACTCTCCTGCCAGTTAAAGCCTGTCTTTAAGTCTTTAAATGTCTTTCATATTTCTTTTAGTTATTCAATTCATGTAATGAAAATAGATGCAAAGAAACGTCGGGCTGGGTGTTGTCAATACATTTTGTCACGTAGGCTGCAGCTGTAAATCATACATCGTTATGCCTACTGGCTCGCTAGAAAAAAACAAAAACCTATCGTTGAAAAATCACTTGAAGGAAGAAAAAAATGAAAGTACCACTTTCTGCCAATAAATTGAATCGCCGTATCAGAAATGGGGGGAAGTTACAGCGACGCAGTTAGTCTGTGAGTAGAACAGATTGTGTAGACAACTTCACTGTTTCCACAAAGGAACCAAAAATGTGCTTTTTAACAGGACTTGGTCAGTGTAATGATATAAATGCTAGCATTCGATTATGGTCAACGGTACCGAAAATGCCCGTTGCACCAGCCATCATAACAAATGTCCCAATACAGGATCGATTTAAACCTCTATATATTTTTATTTCACGTTGACAGTGTAGGCTATTATGTGTATTCCGACGCGAATTACATTTAATTGGGTTACGGCATTCACTTCAATCGAATGAAGTCAAATAGAAACGGCTCGAATTCCTTAATAAGGCTTCTTGGTTTTCAAGCCAACTTTCCGAACAGCTGTTTTGTATTGAGTCCTTAAAATGCTACAATACGGTTTTTTAAAAATCCAAATAACATTGAACGTCAAAGCAATATATGCATTATATGTATTAATCTTTTAAATATATGATACTTTCCTGCCAGTAAAAGCCTGTTTTTTATTTTAGTTATTCAATCGAGTTAATTAAGATAGATGAGAAAAAACGTTGCTGTGGGCTGGGTGTTTTCAGTACATTTTGTCATGTAGGCTGCCGCTGTTACTCATACATCGTTATGGTTACTGGCTCGCAAAAAGAAACAAAACTTGTCGTTGAGAAATCACTTTATCCAAGAAAGAGAAACCATACCGAAAATTAGAAAGAATACTAACCTTTGCCACTAGATGGCAGTCGCGTATTAGAAATGGGAGAGTCAGTTGCGACTTGAGTTGAAGTTTTAAGACTGGAGATAATGAGTCTCCAGCGAAAATAGTAAACTATTATTGCTTAATGGATGTGATGACACTCCAACAATGAACATATGTGAAAAGATGTAGCCTCAAAATCAGGCAATGTAGAATTTAATACCTTTTTGAAATTATTTAATATATAATTTTCCTATTTGGGCAGCATTACAAGTTAATTTTAAGGCTGACCATAGCCATACCATTCCAAGATATTAAAAATCAGTTCATAGTTGTGTGTCAGGGCTATAATATCATGCTGACCACATTTTGTGTGAATGTGATGAACCCCCTAGGAAGAGTATTTCAAAGTTTGGTACGTGAAAAAACACTTAAAAACACACAAAATCCAAAATAGCTCACTTCCTGTTGGGAAAAGTTAAGGGATGCAAATGAGAAATGTGTGTGTCTTGAGGAGACCCTTATGCCTACCAGACGTGGTGCATTTACGTGAAAGTATATGTCCACAATATTAGAAAAAAGCCATAGGGGGCGCTGTGTAGCCACGCCCAGATGAATGTGGATATGGATGTGATTGCACTCCAAAAGTGAATATATTTGTAAAATATCAGCCGGATCAGATGATGTAGAACGGAATTAAGCCCACTTCCTGTTTTTGGGCGTAACGTGTGTATTATACGCCTCGCCATTGCCAAACCGTTTGAGATATCAAAAATCCTTTCGTCATTTAGGGTCAGGACTATTCTAAGATCATGATGACTACATTTGGTGTGAATGTGATGAATACCTTAGCAGGAACGCATACAAACATGATAAAAACCTCACGTCCGTTGCCAGATGGTGGCGCTATAACATTGATTTCTTCTTGGTATTTGGATGTGATTACACTCTAACAGTGAACATATTTGTAAAATATCAGCCAGATCAGACAATGTAGACCATGAATTTATGGCAACTTCCTGTTGGCGCGGCGTGACATGAAAATTGTACGCCTCGCCATGACCATACCGTTTGAGATATCAAAAATATCCTTTGGAATTAGTATCATGACTATCCTGAGACCACTTTGACCACATTTCGTGTGAATGCAATGAACCCCCTAGGAGGAGTACTTAAAAGTGTAGTACGTGTAAAATGCACAAAATTCAAAATGGCTGACTTCCTGTTTACATATTTGATTCGATGCGAATGAGAAATGTGTTTGGCCAGAGGAGCCCCACATGCATACCAAATTAGGTGAAGGTAGCTCAAAGTGCCTGTCCACAATAGAAGACAAAGCATTAGGGGGCGCTGTGGAGTCCCTTGGCCACGCCCAGGTCTGAGCATCTGATACATCCTGACAGCCAACACTTCTCATGTGTGTGCAAAATTCTGTGAGTTTCCATCCATGGCAAGAACCTCAAAAATGCAAAATACATTGAAAAAAAAGAGAATAATAATTATAGGGGGCGCTGTCTAGCCACGCCCCGATTGATATGTATATATCTGATATTGTACTGCTACATTGAACATATTTGTAAAATATCAGCCAGATCGGACGATGTCGAAAAAAAAGTCATTTTTTTGCACGCAATATGTGTACTGTACGACTCGCCATTTCCATACCGTTTGAGATATCAAAAATCCCTTCACAACTTAGCGTAAGGACTATCATAAGATCATGCTGACCGCATTTGGTGTGAATGTGCTGAATGCCCTAGCAGGAATGCATACAAATATGTTAAAGACCTCACTTCCTGTTGCCAGATGGTGGCGCTATAACATTGACCTGTTCTTGGGATATGGATGTGATTACACTCCAACAATAAACAAATTTCTAAAATATCAGCCAGATCAGACAATGTAAACCATGAAATTATGGCCACTTCCTGTTGGCGCGGCGTGACATAAAAATTGTACTCCTCCCCATGACCGTCCCGTTTGAACTATCAAAAATATCCTGGCAATTTAGCATCATGACTATCCTGAGACCATTCTGACCACCGTTGGTGTGAATGCGCTGAACCCCCTAGGAGGAGTACTTAAAAGTGTAGTACGTGTAAAACTCAGAAAATCCAAAATGGCTTACTTCCTGTTTGGATATTTGATTAGATCCGAATGAGAAATGTGTTTGGACCGAGGAGCGCTATATGGCCACCAAATTAGGTGCAGGTAGCTCAAAGTGCCTGCCCACAATAGAAGACAATGCGATAGGGGGCGCTGTGGAGTCCCTCGGCCACGCCCAGGTCTGAGCATCTGAGAGCTCCTGACAGCAACCACTTCTGATGTGTGTGCAAAATGTCAAGACTTTTTACGCATGGCAAGGCCCTCAAAAAAGCCCATTTGCCTGAAGAAAAAGAATAATAATAATAAATATAGCTGCAAGCAGCAATGAACGGGCCCAAGCCCCATGGAGGGAAACCGCCTTGGTGGCATAGTTCTGCCAATGACATGTTTCACAACATGTACACACTTTGGAAATAATCACCTTCCTGGACAACGTATAGTGTGCACAGGAATTTCCCTTTGATCAATGAAGATGTTGGCGCTGCTATTGGAATGCATCAATGATATAAGCCTCACTTCCTGTTGCCAGATGGTGGCGCTATATTATTTATCCGTGTATGTTTTTTTGAATTTGATTACACTCCAGAAATAAACATATTTGTACATTTTCAGCCACATCGGAAGATGTTCAGCGAAATTAAGGTCAATTCCTGTTTCCAGATGATGCTGCTATAACATTGAGTCGTTTTTGGAATATGGATTTGATTACACTCCAACACTGATCATCTGTGTAAAGTTGCAGTCACATCAGACATTGGAGAATTTAAGTATGACCACTTCCTGTTTGTCTGGCATGATGTGTTTTTTATGTGCCTGACCATAGCTATATCATCCCAGTAAATCAAAAATCTGTTTTGTCAGGACCATCCTAGCATCATGCTGACCACATTTACCGTGAATGTCATGAACCCATTGAAAAATAATGCTTAAGAATGCAATATAAGGCTCACTTCCTGTTGCCAGCGGGTGGCGCTTTGCCATTTAGCCTTTATTGGAAAATGGATGAGATTACACTCCAAAAATGAACGTGTGAAGTTTCAGCCACATCAGACAATGTAGAATGAAATAAAAATAACGTCTTGCTTGCACATTGTGATAACATGCTACAGTCCTGTATGGAGAGCAGAGATTAATTAATTTCCATAGTTTTTACACGGGGAGGCACAATTTATGCTTGAAAAGTCATTAGGCCATAAATATGCACTCAAAATGAAAACAATTGGCTTCAAGAAACTATTCAAATTCATTGTGGCTGCAGCGGGGATCGAACGGCTGAATTTGCGTGCCTTAATCCACCGCCCTAACCATTACGCTATACTGCCCGCTTATACACGGGTGCCATCTATTGGCCAAATGTCTCCTTTTATCTTGGTTTAATAATTTCTCTACGAAGTGTCGGATAATATTGCACGAAACGTCTAGTTAACCAGCATCATTCTTTTCCATTTCACTGGTAATTATGCTGCCTGAAACGCATTTGTTCAGCCAAATCTAAAAGAGATGCCAACTCTCTGCCCTCAATACAGTATTTTCATATTAATTTACCATTCCTAGCGAAATTGTATGTTCTCTTAATTCGTGTTTAATGACAAGCCTAATAAACTAACATAGCTGGCGATTTAACTGAAAGTTTTCTATTCATGTAAACCAACGTAGCTGACCTGTTTTTTTACTCACACAGACAGTGGACTGACTGGCTGCTGTTAGCCCGTGCGTGTCATCTCGCAACGACCTGCATGTGATATCTTTGTTGAACTAAACGGTCTCATGTTAACACAGCGTTCGAGCAGAGCCACCTCAGACGCTAAAGTTTCTTTTTGACTTCATGTGTTAATGTTTTAAAAATATGATACTCTCCTGCCAGTTAAAGCCTGTCTTTAAGTCTTTAAATGTCTTTAATATTTATTTTAGTTATTCAATTCATGTAATGAAAATAGATGCAAAGAAACGTCGGGCTGGGTGTTGTCAATACATTTTGTCACGTAGGCTGCAGCTGTAAATCATACATCGTTATGCCTACTGGCTCGCTAGAAAAAAACAAAAACCTATCGTTGAAAAATCACTTGAAGGAAGAAAAAAATGAAAGTACCACTTTCTGCCAATAAATTGAATCGCCATATCAGAAATGGGGGGAAGTTACAGCGACGCAGTTAGTTTGTGAGTAGAACAGATTGTGTAGACAACTTCACTGTTTCCACAAAGGAACCAAAAATGCTTTTTAACAGGACTTGGTCAGTGTAATGATATAAATGCTAGCATTCGATTATGGTCAACGGTACCGAAAATGCCCGTTGCACCAGCCATCATAACAAATGTCCCAATACAGGATCGATTTAAACCTCTATATATTTTTATTTCACGTTGACAGTGTAGGCTATTATGTGTATTCCGACGCGAATTACATTTAATTGGGTTACGGCATTCACTTCAATCGAATGAAGTCAAATAGAAACGGCTCGAAATCCTTAATAAGGCTTCTTGGTTTTCAAGCCAACTTTCCGAACAGCTGTTTTGTATTGAGTCCTTAAAATGCTACAATACGGTTTTTTAAAAATCCAAATAACATTGAACGTCAAAGCAATATATGCATTATATGTGTTAATCTTTTAAATATATGATACTTTCCTGCCAGTAAAAGCCTGTGTTTTATTTTAGTTATTCAATCGAGTTAATTAAGATAGATGAGAAAAAACGTTGCTGTGGGCTGGGTGTTTTCAGTACATTTTGTCATGTAGGCTGCCGCTGTTACTCATACATCGTTATGGTTACTGGCTCGCAAAAAGAAACAAAACTTGTCGTGGAGAAATCACTTTATCCAAGAAAAAGAGAAACAATACCGAAAATTAGAAAGAATACTAACCTTTGCCACTAGATGGCAGTCGCGTATTAGAAATGGGAGAGTCAGTTGCGACTTGCGTTGAAGTTTTAAGACTGGAGATAATGAGTCTCCAGCGAAAATAGTAAACTATTATTGCTTAATGGATGTGATGACACTCCAACAATGAACATATGTGAAAAGATGTAGCCTCAAAATCAGGCAATGTAGAATTTAATACCTTTTTGAAATTATTTAATACATAATTGTATTAAAACATGAACTGTTTGGGCAGCATTACAAGTTAATTTTAAGGCTGACCAGAGCCATACCATTCCAAGATATTAAAAATCAGTTCATAGTTGTGTGTCAGGGCTATAATATCTTGCTGACCACATTTTGTGTGAATGTGATGAACCCCCTAGGAAGAGTATTTCAAAGTTTGGTACGTGAAAAAACACTTAAAAACACACAAAATCCAAAATAGCTCACTTCCTGTTGGGAAAAGTTAAGGGATGCAAATGAGAAATGTGTGTGTCTTGAGGAGACCCTTATGGCTACCAGACGTGGTGCATTTACGTGAAAGTATATGTCCACAATATTAGAAAAAAGCCATAGGGGGCGCTGTGTAGCCACGCCCAGATGAATGTGGATATGGATGTGATTGCACTCCAAAAGTGAATATATTTGTAAAATATCAGCCTGATCAGATGATGTAGAACGGAATTAAGCCCACTTCCTGTTTTTGGGCGTAACGTGTGTATTATACGCCTCGCCATTGCCAAACCGTTTGAGATATCAAAAATCCTTTTGTCCTTTAGGGTCAGGACTATTCTAAGATCATGATGACTACATTTGGTGTGAATGTGATGAATACCCTAGCAGGAACGCATACAAACATGATAAAAACCACACTTCCGTTGCCAGATGGTGGCGCTATAACATTGATTTCTTCTTGGTATTTGGATGTGATTAAACTCTAACAGTGAACATATTTGTAAAATATCAGCCAGATCAGACAATGGAGACCATGAATTTATGGCTACTTCCTGTTGGAGCGGCGTGACATGAAAATTGTACGCCTCGCCATGACCATACCGTTTGAGATATCAAAAATATCCTTTGGAATTAGTATCATGACTATCCTGAGACCACTTTGACCACATTTCGTGTGAATGCAATGAACCCCCTAGGAGGAGTACTTAAAAGTGTAGTACGTGTAAAATGCACAAAATTCAAAATGGCTGACTTCCTGTTCACATATTTGATTTGATGCGAATGAGAAATGTGTTTGTCCAGAGGAGGCCCACATGCATACCAAATTAGGTGAAGGTAGCTCAAAGTGCCTGTCCACAATAGAAGACAAAGCATTAGGGGGCGCTGTGGAGTCCCTCGGCCACGCCCAGGTCTGAGCATCTGATACATCCTGACAGCCAACACTTCTCATCTGTGTGCAAAATTCCATGAGTTTCCATCCATGGCAAGCACCTCAAAAATGCACAATACATTGAAAAAAAAGAGAATAATAATTATAGGGGGCGCTGTCTAGCCACGCCCCGATTGATATGTATATATTTAATATTGTACTCCAACAGTGAACATATTTATAAAATATCAGCCAGATCGGACGATGTCGAAAAAAAAATCATTTTTTTGCACGCAATATGTGTACTGTACGACTCGCCATTTCCATACCGTTTGAGATATCAAAAATCCCTTCACAGCTTATGGTCATGACTATCCTAAGATCATGCTGACCACATTTCGTGTGAATGTGATGAATGCCCTAGCAGGAAGGCATACAAATATGATAAAGACCTCACTTCCTGTTGCCAGATGGTGGCGCTATAACATTGACCCGTTCTTGGGATATGGATGTGATTATACTCCAACAATAAACGTATTTCTAAAATATCGGCCAGATCAGACAATGTAGACCATGAAATTACGGCCACTTCCTGTTGGCGCCGCGTGACATAAAAATTCTACGCCTCCCTAGGACCGTCCCGTTTGAGCTATCAAAAATATCCTGGCAATTTAGCATCATGAATATCCTGAGACCATTCTGACCACAGGTGGTGTGAATGTGATGAACCCCCTAGGAGGAGTACTTAAAAGTGCAGTACGTGTAAAACGCACAAAATCCAAAATGGCTGACTTCCTGTTTGTATATTTGATTAGATGTGAATTACAAATGTGTTTAGGCCGAGGAGTGCTATATGCGTACTAAATTTTGTGAAGGTAGCTCAAAGTGCCTGCCCACAATAGATGACAATGCAATAGGGGGCGCTGTGGAGTTCCTCAGCGACGCCCAGGTCTGAGCATCTGAGCGATCCTGACAGCCACCACTTCTGATGTGTGTGCAAAATTCCGTGAGTTTTCATCCATGGCAAGCACCTCAAAAATGCACAAAACATTGAAAAAAAAAGAATAATAATAATAAATATAGCTGCAAGCAGCAATGAACGGGCCCAAGCACCATGGGCGCAACCGCCTTGGTGGCATAGTTGTGCCAATGACATGTTTCACAATATGTACACACTTTGGAAATAATCACCTTCCTGGACATCGTATAGTGTGCACAGGAATTCCCCTTTGATCAATGAAGATGTTGGTGTTTCTATTGGAATGCATCAATGATATAAGCCTCACTTCCTATTGCCAGATGGTGGCGCTATAATATTGAGCCGTGTATGGTTCATGGATTTGATTACACTCCAATAATTAACATATTTGTACATTTTCAGCAATATTGGAAGATGTCAAGTAAAATTTAAGCCACTTCCTGTTGCCAGATGGTGGCGCTATAATATTGACCCGTGTATGCTTTAGGGATTTGATTACACTCCAATAATTAACATATTTGTACATTTTCAGCCAAATTGGAAGATGTCAAGTAAAATTAAAGCCACTTCCTTTTGCCAGATGGTGGCGCTATGCCATTGAGCCTTTCTTGGTATATGGATGAGATTACACTCCAAAAATGAACATGTGTGAAGTTTCTGCCACATCAGACAATGTAGAATGAAACAAAAATTACTTCTTGCTTGCACATTGTAATAATATGCTCCAGTCCTGTATGGAGAGCAGAGATGAATTAATTTCAATAGATTTTACAGCGGGAGGCACAATTTACGCTTTAGAAGTCATTCGGTTATAAATATGCACTCAAAATAAAACCATTGGCGTAAAGAAACTATTCAACTTTATTGTGGCCGCACCGGGGATGGAACCGCGGACCTTGAATGTCTTAATCCACTGTCTGAACCATTAAGCTATACTGCCCTCTTATACACGGGCGCCATCAATTGGCCAAAAGTTGTACGCTTCCTTTTATCTTGGTTAAATAATTTATCTCCGAAGTGTCGGATAATATTGCATTAAACGTCGCGTTAGCCAGCATCATTCTTTTCCATTTCACCGGTAATTATGCTGCCTGAAACGCATTTGTTCAGCCAAATCTAAAGGAGATGCCAAGTCTCTGCCCTCAATCCGGTATTTTCATATTAAGTCAAAAATTCCTAGCGAAATTGTATGTTCTCTTAATTCGTGTTTAATGACAAGCCTAATAAACTAACATAGCTGGCGATTTAACTGAAAGTTTTCTATTCATGTAAACCAACGTAGCTGACCTGTTTTTTGACTCACACAGACAGTGGACTGGCTGGCTGCTGTTAGCCAATGCGCGTCATCTCGCAACGACCTGCATGCCATACCTTTGTTGAACATAACGGTCTCATGTTAACACAGAGTTCGACCAGAGCCATCTCAAACGTTAACGTTTCTTTTTGACTTTTGACTCTTTTAAATATATGCTACTCTCCTGCCAGTTAAAGACAGTCATTAAATGTCTTTAATATTTATTTCAGATATTCTATTCATATAATGAAAATAGATGCAAAGAAACGTCGGGCTGGGTGTTGTCAATACATTTTGTCACGTAGGCTGCAGCTGTAAATCATACATCGTTATGCCTACTGGCTCGCTAGAAAAAAAACAAAAACCTATCATTGAAAAATCACTTGAAGGAAGAAAAATATAAAAGTTCCACTTTCTGCCAATAAATGGAATCCCCGTATCAGAAATGGGGGGAAGTTACAGCGACGCAGTTAGTCTGTGAGTAGAATAGATTGTGTAGACAACTTCACTGTTTCCACAAAGGAACCAAAAATGTGCTTTTTAAACAGGACTTGGTCAGTCTAATGATATAAATGGTAGCATTCGATTATGGTCAACGGTACCGAAAATGCCCGTTGCACCAGCCATCATAACAAATGTCCCAATATAGGATCGATTTAAACCTCTATATATTTTTATTTCACGTTGACAGTGTAGGCTATTATGTGTATTCCGACGCGAATTACATTTAATTGGGTTACGGCATTCACTTCAATCGAATGAAGTCAAATAGAAACGGCTCGAATTCCTTAATAAGGCTTCTTGGTTTTCAAGCTAACTTTCCGAACAGCTGTTTTGTATTGAGTCCTTAAAATGCTACAACACGGTTTTTTTTAAACCAAATAACATTGAACGTCATTGCAAGATTTATGCAATACCAACTTTTGCCAGTAGATGGCAGTCGCGTATTAGAAATGGGAGAGTCATTTGCGACTTGCGTTGAAGTTTTAAGACCGGATATAATGAGTCTCCAGCGAAAATAGTGAACTATTATTGCTTAATGGATGTGATGACACTCCAACAATGAACATATGTGAAAAGTTGTAGCCTCAAAATCAGGCAATGTAGAATTTAATACCTTTTTGAAATTATTTAATACATAATTGTATTAAAACATGAACTGTTTGGGCAGCATTACAAGTTAATTTTAAGGCTGACCATAGCCATACCATTCCAAGATATTAAAAATCAGTTCATAGTTGTGTGTCAGGGCTATAATATCATGCTGACCACATTTTGTGTGAATGTGATGAACCCCCTAGGAAGAATATTTCAAAGTTTGGTACGTGAAAAAACACTTAAAAACACACAAAATCCAAAATAGCTCACTTCCTGTTGGGAAAAGTTAAGGGATGCAAATGAGAAATGTTTGTGTCTTGAGGAGACCCTTATGCCTACCAGACGTGGTGCATTTACGAGAAAGTATATGTCCACAATATTAGAAAAAAGCCATAGGGGGCGCTGTGTAGCCACGCCCAGATGAATGTGGATATGGATGTGATTGCACTCCAAAAGTGAATATATTTGTAAAATATCAGCCCGATCAGATGATGTAGAACGGAATTAAGCCCACTTCCTGTTTTTGGGCGTAACGTGTGTATTATACGCCTCGCCATTGCCAAACCGTTTGAGATATCAAAAATCCTTTCTTCATTTAGGGTCAGGACTATTCTCAGAAAATGATGACTACATTTGGTGTGAATGTGATGAATACCCTAGCAGGAACGCATACAAACATGATAAAAACCTCACTTCCGTTGCCAGATGGTGGCGCTATAACATTGATTTCTTCTTGGTATATGGATGTGATTACACTCTAACAGTGAACATATTTGTAAAATATCAGCCAGATCAGACAATGTAGAGCATGAATTTATGGCTACTTCCTGTTGGCGCGGCGTGACATGAAAATTGTACGCCTCGCCATGACCATACCGTTTGAGATATCAAAAATATCCTTTGGAATTCGTATCATGACTATCCTGAGACCGGTTTGACCACATTTCGTGTGAATGTAATGAACCCCCTAGGAGGAGTACTTAAAAGTGTAGTACATGTAAAATGCACAAAATTCAAAATGGCTGACTTCCTGTTCACATATTTGATTCGATGCGAATGACAAATGTGTTTTTCCAGAGGAGGCCCACATGCATACCAAATTAGGTGAAGGTAGCTCAAAGTGCCTGTCCACAATAGAAGACAAAGCATTAGGGGGCGCTGTGGAGTCCCTCGGCCACGCCCAGGTCTGAGCATCTGATACATCCTGAGAGCCAAAACTTCTCATGTGTGTGCAAAATTCCGTGAGTTTTCATTCATGGCAAGCACCTCAAAAATGCAAAATACATTGAAAAAAAAGAGAATAATAATTATAGGGGGCGCTGTCTAGCCACGCCCCGATTGATATCTATATATTTCATATTGTACTCCAACAGTGAACATATTTGTAAAATATCAGCCAGATCGGACGATGTCGAAAAAAAAGTCATTTTTTTGCACGCAATATGTGTACTGTACGACTCGCCATTTCCATACCGTTTGAGATATCAAAAATCCCTTCACAGCTTATGGTCATAACTATCCTAAGATCATGCTGACCACATTTCGTGTGAATGTGATGAATGCCCTAGCAGGAAGGCATACAAATATGATAAAGACCTCACTTCCTGTTGCCAGATGGTGGCGCTATAACATTGACACGTTCTTGGGATATGGATGTAATTATACTCCAACAATAAACGTATTTCTAAAATATCAGCCAGATCAGACAATGTAGACCATGAAATTACGGCCACTTCCTGTTGGCGCGGCGTGACATAAAAATTGTACTCCTCCCCATGGCTGTCCCGTTTGATCTATCAAAAATATCCTGGCAATTTAGCATCATGAATATCCGGAGACCATTCTGACCACAGGTGGTGTGAATGTGATGAACCCCCTAGGAGGAGTACTTAAAAGTGCAGTACGTGTAAAACGCACAAAATCCAAAATGGCTGACTTCCTGTTTGTATATTTGATTAGATGCAAATCATAAATGTGTTTGGTCCGAGGAGTGCTATATGCGTACTAAATTTGGTGAAGGTAGCTCAAAGTGCCTGCCCACAATAGATGACAATGCGATAGGGGGCGCTGTGGAGTCCCTCGGCCACGCCCAGGTCTGAGCATCTAATCGATCCTGAAGGTCCTCATTTCTGATGTGTGTGCAAAATTCCCAGACTTTTTATGCATGGCAAGCACCTCAAAAAGGCCCATTTGCATATGGAAAAAAGAATAATAATAATAAATATAGCTGCAAGCAGCAATGAACGGGCCCAAGCACCATGGGCGCAACCGCCTTGGTGGCATAGTTGTGCCAATGACATGTTTAACAATATGTACACACTTTGGAAATAATCACCTTCCTTGGCAATGTATAGTATGCACAGGAATTCCCCTTTGATCAATGAAGATGGTGGTGTTGCTATTGGAATGCATCAATGATATGAGACTCACTTCCTGTTGTCAGATGGTGGCGCTATGATATTGAGCCGTGTATGGTTTTTGAATTTGATTACACTCCAATAATAAACCTATTTCTAAATTTTCAGCCACATCGGAAGATGTTGAGTGAAATTAAGGTCAATTCAATGTTCTAGTTTCCAGATGGTGGCGCTATAACATTGAGTCGTTTTTGGAATATGGATTTAATTACACTCCAACAATATACATATTTCTAAATTTTCGGCCACATCGGAAGATGTCAAGTAAAATTAAAGCCACTTCCTGTTGCCAGATGGTGGCGCTAAAACATTGAGTCATTTTTGGGATATGGATGTGATTACACTCCCACAACGAACATATCTGTGTAATATCAACCAGATCAGACCATCTAGAATGAAATTACGACCACTTCCTGTTGCCGCGGCGAGACCTCAAATTGTACGCCTCGCCATAGCCGTACCGTTTCACACATCAGAAATATCCTTTCAATTTAGCATCAGGATTATCCTGAGACCATTCGCACCACATTTGGTGTGAATGTGATGAACTCCCTAGGAGGAGTATTTCAGAGTTTGGTACGTGTAAAAACACTTAAAAACACACAAAATCCAGAATAGCTCACTTCCTGTTTGGAAAAGTTAAGGGATGCAAATGAGAAATGTGTGTGTCTTGAGGAGACCCATATGCATACCATATTCGGTGAATTTACGTGAAAGTATATGTCCACAATATTAGAAAAGAACCATAGGGGGCGCTGCGTAGCCACGCCCAGATGAATGTGGATATGGATGTGATTGCACTCCAACAGTGAATATATCTGTAAAATTTCAGCCCAATCAGACGATGTAGAACGGAATTAAGCCCACTTCCTGTTTTCGCTCGTAACGTGTGTATTGTACGCCTCGCCATTGCCAAACCATTTGAGATATTAAAAATCCGTTTGGATTATAGGGTCAGGACTATCCTAAGATCATGCTGACTTCATTTGGTGTGAATGTGATGAATACCCTAGCAGGAACACATACAAATATGATAAAAACCTCACTTCCTGTTGCCAGATGGTGGCGCTATAACATTGACTTCTTCTTGGGACATGGATGTGAGTATACTCACACAATGAACATATTTGTGAAATATCAGCCAGATCAGACGATGTAAACCACAAAATTATGGCCACTTCCTTTTGGCGCGGCGTGACATAAAAATTGTACGCCTCGCCATGACCATACCGTTTGAGATATCAAAAATATCCTGGCAATTTAGAATCATGACTATCTTGAGACCATTCTTACCACATTTGGTGTGAATGCGATGAACCGCCTAGGAGGAGTACTTAAAAGTGTAGTACATGTGAAAACGCACAAAATTCAAAATGGCTGACTTCCTGTTCGCATATTTGCATCAATGCGAATGAGAAATGTGTTTCAATTGAGGAGCCACACATGCCTACCAAATTATGTTCATGTAGCTCAAAGTGCCTGCCCACAATAGACAACAATGCGGGGGGGGGGGGGGGCAGCGCAATAGGGGGCGCTGTGGAGTCCCTCGGCCACACCCAGGTCTGAGCATCTGATAGATCCTGACGGCCACCACTTCTGATGTGTCTGCAAAATTCCAAGACTTTTTAGCCAGGGCAAGGCCCTCAAAAATGCCCATTTGACGGAAGAGAAAGAATAATAATAATAATAATAATAATAATAATAATAATAATAATCTTTACAATAACAATAGGGTCCTTCGCACCCTACGGTGCTTGGGCCCTAATAATAATAATCCTTCCAATAACAATAGGGTCCTTCGCACCCTACGGTGCTTGGGCCCTAATAATAATAATAATAATAATAATAATCCTTCCAATAACAATAGGGTCCTTCGCACCCTACGGTGCTTGGGCCCTAATAATAATAATAATAATAATAATCCTTCCAATAACAATAGGGTCCTTCGCACCCTACGGTGCTTGGGCCCTAAATATAGCTGCAAGCAGCAATGAACGGGCCCAAGCACCATGGGCGCCACCGCCTTGGTGGCATAGTTGTGCCAATGACATGTTTCACAATATGCACACACTTTGGAAATAATCAGCTTCCTGGACAACGTATAGTGTGCACAGGAATTGCCCTTTGCTCAATGAAGATGTTGCTGCTGCTATTGGAATGCATCAATGATATAAGCCTCACTTCCAATTGCCAGTTGGTGGCGCTATAATATTGAGCCGTGTATGGTTCATGGATTTGATTACACTCCAATAATTAACATATTTGTACATTTTCAGCCAAATTGGAAGATGTCGAGGAAATTTAAAGTCACTTCCTGTTGCCAGATGGTGGCGCTATAACATTGAGCCATTTTTGGTATATGGATTTAATTACACTCCAATAATTAACATATTTGTACATTTTCAGCCAAATTGGAAGATGTCAAGTAAAATTAAAGCCACTTCCTGTTGCCAGATGGTGGCGCTATGCCATTGAGCCTTTCTTGGTATATGGATGAGATTACACTCCAAAAATGAAC
Source organism: Conger conger (assembly GCF_963514075.1). NCBI lineage: Eukaryota > Metazoa > Chordata > Actinopteri > Anguilliformes > Congridae > Conger > Conger conger. The sequence goes on from NC_083760.1 coordinate 39,261,888, forward strand.
ATGTGTGAAGTTTCTGCCACATCAGACAATGTAGAATGAAACAAAAATAACTTCTTGCTTGCACATTGTGATAACATGCTCCAGTCCTGTATGGAGAGCAGAGATTAATTAATTTCCATAGATTTTACAGCGGGAGGCACAATTTATGCTTGAGAAGTCATTCGGTTATAAATATGCGCTCAAAATAAAACCATTGGCTTAAAGAAACTATTCAACTTTATTGTGGCCGCACCGGGGATGGAACCGCGGACCGTGCATGTCTTACTCCACTGCGTGAACCATTAAGCTATACTGCCCTCTTATACACGTACGCCGTCTATTGGCCAAAAGTTGTATGTTTCCTTTTATCTTGGTTAAATAATTTCTCTATGAAGTGTCTGATAATATTGCATTAAACGTCGCGTTAGCCAGCATCATTCTTTTCCATTTCACCGGTAATTATGCTGCCTTAAACGCATTTGTTCAGCCAAATCTAAAGGAGATGCCAACTCTCTGCCCTCAATCCGGTATTTTCATATTAAGTCAAAAATTCCTAGCCAAATTGTATGTTCTCTTAATTCGTGTTTAATGACAAGCAAAATAAACTAACATAGCTGGCGATTTAACTGAAAGTTTTCTATTCCTGTAAACCAACGTAGCTGACCTGTTTTTTGACTCACACAGACAGTGGACAGGCTGGCTGCTGTTAGCCCATGCCTCTCATCTCGCAACGACCTGCATGAGATACCTTTGTTGAACATAACGGTCTCATGTTAACACAGAGTTCGACCAGAGCCACCTCAAACGCTCACGTTTCTTTTTGACTTCATGTCTTACTCTTTTAAATATATGATACTCTCCTGCCAGTTAAAGAAAGTCATTAAATGTCTTTAATATTTATTTCAGATATTCTATTCATATAATGAAAATAGATGCAAAGAAACGTCGGGCTGGGTGTTGTCAATACATTTTGTCACGTAGGCTGCAGCTGTAAATCATACATCGTTATGCCTACTGGCTCGCTAGAAAAAAAACAAACACCTATCGTTGAAAAATCAGTTGAAGGAAGAAAAATATAAAAGTTCCACTTTCTGCCAATAAATGGAATCCCCGTATCAGAAATGGGGGGAAGTTACAGCGACGCAGTTAGTCTGTGAGTAGAATAGATTGTGTAGACAACTTCACTGTTTCCACAAAGGAACCAAAAATGTGCTTTTTAACAGGACTTGGTCAGTGTAATGATATAAATGCTAGCATTCGATTATGGTCAACGGTACCGAAAATGCCCGTTGCACCAGCCATCATAACAAATGTCCCAATATAGGATCGATTTAAACCTCTATATATTTTTATTTCACGTTGACAGTGTAGGCTATTATGTGTATTCCGACGCGAATTACATTTAATTGGGTTACGGCATTCACTTCAATCGAATGAAGTGAAATAGAAACGGCTCGAAATCCTTAATAAGGCTTCTTGGTTTTCAAGCTAACTTTCCGAACAGCTGTTTTGTATTGAGTCCTTAAAATGCTACAACACGGTTTTTTATAAACCAAATAACATTGAACGTCATTGCAAGATATGCATTATATGTGTTAATCTTTGAAATATATGATACTTTCCTGCCAGTAAAAGCCTGTCTTTTATTTTAGTTATTCAATCCATATAATTAAGGTGGATGAGAAAAAACGTTGCTGTGGGCTGGGTGTTGTCAGTACATTTTGTCACGTAGGCTGCCGCTGTTACTCATACATCGTTATGGTTACTGGCTCGCAAAAAGAAACAAAACTTGTATTTGAGAAATCACTTGAGAAACAATACCAAGTTTTGCCAGTAGATGGCAGTCGCGTATTAGAAATGGGAGAGTCATTTGCGACTTGCCTTGAAGTTTTAAGACTGGATATAATGAGTCTCCAGCGAAAATAGTGAACTATTATTGCTTAATGGATGTGATGACACTCCAACAATGAACATATATGAAAAGTTGTAGCCTCAAAATCAGGCAATGTAGAATTTAATACCTTTTTGAAATGATTTAATACATAATTGTATTAAAACATGAACTGTTTGGGCAGCATTACAAGTTAATTTTAAGGCTGACCATAGCCATACCATTCCAAGATATAAAAAATCAGTTCATAGTTGTGTGTCAGGGCTATAATATCATGCTGACCACATTTTGTGTGAATGTGATGAACCCCCTAGGAAGAGTATTTCAAAGTTTGGTACGTGAAAAAACACTTAAAAACACACAAAATCCAAAATAGCTCACTTCCTGTTGGGAAAAGTTAAGGGATGCAAATGAGAAATGTGTGTGTCTTGAGGAGACCCTTATGCCAACCAGACGTGGTGCATTTACGTGAAAGTATATGTCCACAATATTAGAAAAAAGCCATAGGGGGCGCTGTGTAGCCACGCCCAGATGAATGTGGATATGGATGTGATTGCACTCCAAAAGTGAATATATTTGTAAAATATCAGCCCGATCAGATGATGTAGAACGGAATTAAGCCCACTTCCTGTTTTTGGGCGTAACATGTGTATTATACGCCTCGCCATTGCCAAACCGTTTGAGATATCAAAAACCCTTTCGTCATTTAGGGTCAGGACTATTCTAAGATCATGATGACTACATTTGGTGTGAATGTGATGAATACCCTAGCAGGAACGCATACAAACATGATAAAAACCTCACTTCCGTTGCCAGATGGTGGCGCTATAACATTGATTTCTTCTTGGTATATGGATGTGATTACACTCTAACAGTGAACATATTTGTAAAATATCAGCCAGATCAGACAATGTAGACCATGAATTTATGGCTACTTCCTGTTGGCGCGGCGTGACATGAAAATTTTACGCCTCGCCATGACCATACCGTTTGAGATATCAAAAATATCCTTTGGAATTAGTATCATGACTATCCTGAGACCACTTTGACCACATTTCCTGTGAATGCAATGAACCCCCTAGGAGGAGTACTTAAAAGTGTAGTACGTGTAAAATGCACAAAATTCAAAATGGCTGACTTCCTGTTCACATATTTGAGTCGATGCGAATGAGAAATGTGTTTGTCCAGAGGAGGCCCACATGCATACCAAATTTGGTGAAGGTAGCTCAAAGTGCCTGTCCACAATAGAAGACAAAGCATTAGGGGGCGCTGTGGAGTCCCTCGGCCACGCCCAGGTCTGAGCATCTGATACATCCTGACAGCCAACACTTCTCATGTGTGTGCAAAATTCCGTGAGTTTTCATCCATGGCAAGCACCTCAAAAATGCAAAATACATTGAAAAAAAAGAGAATAATAATTATAGGGGGCGCTGTCTAGCCACGCCCCGATTGATATGTATATATTTCATATTGTACTCCAACAGTGAACATATTTGTAAAATATCAGCCAGATCGGACGATGTCAAAAAAAAAGTCATTTTTTTGCACGCAATATGTGTACTGTACGACTCGCCATTTCCATACCGTTTGAGATATCAAAAATCCCTTCACAGCTTATGGTCATGACTATCCTAAGATCATGCGGACCACATTTCGTGTGAATGTGATGAATGCCCTAGCAGGAAGGCATACAAATATGATAAAGACCTCACTTCCTGTTGCCAGATGGTGGCGCTATAACATTGACCCGTTCTTGGGATATGGATGTGATTATACTCCAACAATAAACGTATTTCTAAAATATCAGCCAGATCAGACAATGTAGACCATGAAATTACGGCCACTTCCTGTTGGCGCGGCGTGACATAAAAATTCTACGCCTCCCCAGGACCGTCCCGTTTGAGCTATCAAAAATATCCTGGCAATTTAGCATCATGAATAGCCTGAGACCATTCTGACCACAGGTGGTGTGAATGTGATGAACCCCCTAGGAGGAGTACTTAAAAGTGCAGTACATGTAAAACGCACAAAATCCAAAATTGCTGACTTCCTGTTTATATATTTGATTAGATGCAAATTATAAATGTTTTTGTTCCGAGGAGTGCTATATGCGTACTAAATTTTGTGAAGGTAGCTCAAAGTGCCTGCCCACAATAGATGACAATGCGATAGGGGGCGCTGTGGAGTCTCTCGGCCACGCCCAGCTTTGAGCATCTAAACAATCCTGAAGGTCCTCATTTCTGATGTGTGTGCAAAATTCCCAGACTTTTTATGCATGGCAAGCACCTCAAAAAGGCCCATTTGCATATAGAAAAAAGAATAATAATAATAAATATAGCTGCAAGCAGCAATGAACGGGCCCAAGCACCATGGGCGCAACCGCCTTGGTGGCATAGTTGTGCCAATGACATGTTTCACAATATGTACACACTTTGGAAATAATCAGCTTCCTGGACAACGTATAGTGTGCACAGGAATTCCACTTTGATCAATGAAGATGTTGCTGCTGCTATTGGAATGCATCAATGATATAAGCCTCACTTCCAATTGCCAGTTGGTGGCGCTATAATATTGAGCCGTGTATGGTTCATGGATTTGATTACACTCCAATAATTAACATATTTGTACATTTTCAGCCAAATTGGAAGATGTCGAGTAAATTTAAAGTCACTTCCTGTTGCCAGATGGTGGCGCTATAACATTGAGCCATTTTTGGTATATGGATGAGATTACACTCCAAAAATGAACATGTGTGAAGTTTCAGCCACATCAGACAATGTAGAATGAAACAAAAATAACTTCTTGCTTGCACATTGTGATAACATGCTCCAGTCCTGTATGGAGAGCAGAGATGAATTAATTTCCATAGATTTTACAGCGGGAGGCACAATTTATGCTTGAGAAGTCATTTGGTTATAAATATGCACTCAAAATAAAACCATTGGCTTAAAGAAACTATTCAACTTTATTGTGGCCGCACCGGGGATGGAACCGCGGACCGTGCATGCCTTACTCCACTGCATTAACCATTAAGCTAAACTGCCCTCTTATACACGTACGCCGTCTATTGGCCAAAAGTTGTATGTTTCCTTTTATCTTGGTTAAATAATTTCTCTATGAAGTGTCTGATAATATTGCATTAAACGTCGAGTTAGCCAGCATCATTCTTTTCCATTTCACCGGTAATTATGCTGCCTGAAACGCATTTGTTCTGCCAAATCTAAAGGAGATGCCAAGTCTCTGCCCTCAATCCGGTATTTTCATATTAAGTCAAAAATTCCTAGCGAAATTGTATGTTCTCTTAATTCGTGTTTAATGACAAGCAAAATAAACTAACATAGCTGGCGATTTAACTGAAAGTTTTCAATTCCTGTAAACCAACGTAGCTGACCTGTTTTTTGACTCACACAGACAGTGGACAGGCTGGCTGCTGTTAGCCCATGCCTCTCATCTCGCAACGACCTGCCTGAGATACCATTGTTGAACATAACGGTCTCATGTTAACACAGAGTTCGACCAGAGCCACCTCAAACGCTCACGTTTCTTTTTGACTTCATGTCTTAATCTTTTAAATATATGATACTCTCCTGCCAGTTAAAGACAGTCATTAAATGTCTTTAATATTTATTTCAGATATGCAATTCATATAATGAAAATAGATGCAAAGAAACGTCGGGCTGGGTGTTGTCAATACATTTTGTCACGTAGGCTGCAGCTGTAAATCATACATCGTTATGCCTACTGGCTCGCTAGAAAAAAACAAAAACCTATCGTTGAAAAATCACTTGAAGGAATAAAAATAAAAAAATAACCACTTTCTACCAATAAATGGAATCCTCGTATCAGAAATGGGGGGAAGTTACAGCGACGCAGTTAGTCTGTGAGTAGAATAGATTGTGTAGACAACTTCACCGTTTCCACAAATTAACCAAAAATGTGCTTTTTAACAGGACTTGGTCAGTGTAATGATATAAATGCTAGCATTCGATTATGGTCAACGGTCCCGAAAATGCCTGTTGCACCAGCCATCATAAAAAATGTCCCAATACAGGATCGATTTAAACCTCTATATATTTTTATTTCACGTTCACAGTGTAGGCTATTATGTGTATTCCGACGCGAATTACATTTAATTGGGTTACGGCATTCACTTCAATCGAATGAAGTCAAATAGAAACGGCTCGAATTCCTTAATAACGCTTCTTGGTTTACAAGCCAACTTTCCGAACAGCTGTTTTGTATTGAGTCCTTAAAATGCTACAACACGGTTTTTTTTAAACCAAATAACATTGAACGTCATTGCAAGATATGCATTATATGTGTTAATCTTTGAAATATATGCTACTTTCCTGCCAGTAAAAGCCTGTCTTTTATTTTAGTTATTCAATCCATATAATTAAGGTAGATGAGAAAAAACGTTGCTGTGGGCTGGGTGTTGTCAGTACATTTTGTCACGTAGGCTGCCGCTGTTACTCATACATCGTTATGGTTACTGGCTCGCAAAAAGAAACAAAACTTGTCATTGAGGAATTACTTGAGAAACAATACCAACTTTTGCCAGTAGATGGCAGTCGCGTATTAGAAATGGGAGAGTCATTTGCGACTTGCGTTGAAGTTTTAAGACTGGATATAATGAGTCTCCAGCGAAAATAGTGAACTATTATTGCTTAATGGATGTGATGACACTCCAACAATGAACATATGTGAAAAGTGTTAGCCTCAAAATCAGGCAATGTAGAATTTAATACCTTTTTGAAATTATTTAAGACATAATTGTATTAAAACATAAACTGTTTGGGCAGCATTACAAGTTAATTTTAAGGCTGACCAGAGCCATACCATTCCAAGATATTAAAAATCAGTTCATAGTTGTGTGTCAGGGCTATAATATCATGCTGACCACATTTTGTGTGAATGTGATGAACCCTCTAGGAAGAGTATTTCAAAGTTTGGTACGTGAAAAAACACTTAAAAACACACAAAATCCGAAATAGCTCACTTCCTGTTGGGAAAAGTTAAGGGATGCAAATGAGAAATGTGTGTGTCTTGAGGAGACCCTTATGGCTACCAGACGTGGTGCATTTACTTGAAAGTATATGTCCACAATATTAGAAAAAAGCCATAGGGGGCGCTGTGTAGCCACGCCCAGATGAATGTGGATATGGATGTGATTGCACTCCAAAAGTGAATATATTTGTAAAATATCAGCCCGATCAGATGATGTAGAACGGAATTAAGCTCACTTCCTGTTTTTGGGCGTAACGTGTGTATTATACGCCTCGCCATTGCCAAACCGTTTGAGATATCAAAAATCCTTTCGTCATTTAGGGTCAGGACTATTCTAAGATCATGCTGACTACATTTGGTGTGAATTTGAAGAATACTCTAGCAGGAACGCATACAAACATGATAAAAACCTCACTTCCGTTGCCAGATGGTGGCGCTATAACATTGATTTCTTCTTGGTATATGGATGTGATTACACTCTAACAGTGAACATATTTGTAAAATATCAGCCAGATCAGACAATGTAGACCATGAATTTATGGCTACTTCCTGTTGGCGCGGTGTGACATGAAAATTGTACGCCTCGCCATGACCATACCGTTTGAGATATCAAAAATATCCTTTGGAATTAGTATCATGACTATCCTGAGACCACTTTGACCATATTTCGTGTGAATGCAATGAACCCCCTAGGAGGAGTACTTAAAAGTGTAGTACGTGTAAAATGCACAAAATTCAAAATGGCTGACTTCCTGTTCACATATTTCATTCGATGCGAATGAAAAATGTGTTTGTCCAGAGGAGGCCCACATGCATACCAAATTAGGTGAAGGTAGCTCAAAGTGCCTGTCCACAATAGAAGACAAAGCATTAGGGGGCGCTGTGGAGTTCCTCGGCCACGCCCAGGTCTGAGTATCTGATACATCCTGAAAGCCAACACTTCTCATGTGTGTGCAAAGTTCTGTGAGTTTTCATCCATGGCAAGCACCTCAAAAATGCAAAATACATTGAAAAAAAAGAGAATAATAATTATAGGGGGCGCTGTCTAGCCACGCCCCGATTGATATGTATATATTTCATATTGTACTCCAACACTGAACATATTTGTAAAATATCAGCCAGATCGGACGATGTCAAAAAAAAAGTCATTTTTTTGCACGCAATATGTGTACTGTACGACTCGCCATTTCCATACCGTTTGAGATATCAAAAATCCCTTCACAGCTTATGGTCATGACTATCCTAAGATCATGCGGACCACATTTCGTGTGAATGTGATGAATGCCCTAGCAGGAAGGCATACAAATATGATAAAGACCTCACTTCCTGTTGCCAGATGGTGGCGCTATAACATTGACCCGTTCTTGGGATATGGATGTGATTATACTCCAACAATAAACGTATTTCTAAAATATCAGCCAGATCAGACGATGTAAACCATGAAATTACGGCCACTTCCTGTTGGTGTGGCGTGACATAAAAATTCTACGCCTCCCCAGGACCGTCCCGTTTGAGCTATCAAAAATATCCTGGCAATTTAGCATCATGAATATCCTGAGACCATTCTGACCACAGGTGGTGTGAATGTGATGAACCCCCTAGGAGGAGTACTTAAAAGTGCAGTACGTGTAAAACGCACAAAATCCAAAATGGCTGACTTCCTGTTTGTATATTTGATTAGATGCGAATGAGAAATGTGTTTGGACCGAGGAGTGCTATATGTGTACTAAATTTTGTGAAGGTAGCTCAAAGTGCCTGTCCACAATAGATGACAATGCGATAGGGGGCGCTGTGGAGTCCCTCAGCCACGCCCAGGTCTGAGCATCTGAGAAAACCTGACAGCCACCACTTCTGATGTGTGTGCAAAATTCTGTGAGTTTTCATCCATGGCAAGCACCTCAAAAATGCACAAAACATTGAAAAAAAAAGAATAATAATAATAATAATAATAATAATAATAATAATCCTTCCAATAACAATAGGGTCCTTCGCACCCTACGGTGCTTGGGCCCTAAATATAGCTGCAAGCAGCAATGAACGGGCCCAAGCACCATGGGCGCAACCGCCTTGGTGGCACAGTTGTGCCAATGACATGTTTCACAATATGTTCACACTTTGGAAATAATCACCTTCCTGGACAACGAATAGTGTGCACAGGAATTCCCCTTTGATCAATGAAGATGTTGCTGTTGCTATTGGAATGCATTAATGATATAAGCCTCACTTCCTGTTGCCAGATGGTGGCGCTATAATATTGAGCTGTGTATGGTTTATGGATTTGATTACACTCCAATTATTAACATATTTGTACATTTTCAGCCAAATTGGAAGATGTCAATAAAATTAAAGCCACTTCCTTTTGCCAGATGGTGGCGCTATGCCATTGAGCCTTTCTTGGTATATGGATGAGATTACACTCCAAAAATGAACATGTGTGAAGTTTCTGCCACATCAGACAATGTAGAATGAAACAAAAATTACTTCTTGCTTGCACATTGTAATAATATGCTCCAGTCCTGTATGGAGAGCACAGATGAATTAATTTCCATAGATTTTACAGCGGGAGGCAAAATTTACGCTTGAGAAGTCATTCGGTTATAAATATGCACTCAAAATAAAACCATTGGCGTAAAGAAACTATTCAACTTTATTGTAGCCGCACCGGGGATGGAACCGCGGACCTTGCATGTCTTAATCCACTGTCTGAACCATTAAGCTATACTGCCCTCTTATACACGTACGCCATCTATTGGCCAAAAGTTGTATGTTTCCTTTTATCCTGGTTAAATAATTTCTCTCCGAAGTGTCGGATAATATTGCATTAAACGTCGAGTTAGCCAGCATCATTCTTTTCCATTTCACCGGTAATTATGCTGCCTGAAACGCATTTGTTCAGCCAAATCTAAAGGAGGTGCCAAGTCTCTGCCCTCAATCCGGTACTTTCATATTAAGTCAAAAATTCCTAGCGAAATTGTATGTTCTCTTAATTCGTGTTTAATGACAAGCAAAATAAACTAAAATTATCTGGCGATTTAACTGAAAGTTTTCTATTCATGTAAATAAACGTAGCTGACCTGTTTTTTGACTCACACAGACAGTGGACAGGCTGGCTGCTGTTAGCCAATGCGCGTCATCTCGCAACGACCTGCATGCCATACCTTTGTTGAACATAACGGTCTCATGTTAACACAGAGTTCGACCAGAGCCATCTCAAACGTTAACGTTTCTTTTTGACTTTTGACTCTTTTAAATATATGGTACTCTCCTGCCAGTTAAAGACAGTCATTAAATGTCTTTAATATTTATTTCGGATATTCTATTCATATAATGAAAATAGATGCAAAGAAACGTCGGGCTGGGTGTTGTCAATACATTTTGTCACGTAGGCTGCAGCTGTAAATCATACATCGTTATGCCTACTGGCTCGCTAGAAAAAAAACAAAAACCTATCGTTGAAAAATCAGTTGAAGGAAGAAAAATATAAAAGTTCCACTTTCTGCCAATAAATGGAATCCCCGTATCAGAAATGGGGGGAAGTTACAGCGACGCAGTTAGTCTGTGAGTAGAATAGATTGTGTAGACAACTTCACTGTTTCCACAAAGGAACCAAAAATGTGCTTTTTAACAGGACTTGGTCAGTGTAATGATATAAATGCTAGCATTCGATTATGGTCAACGGTACCGAAAATGCCCGTTGCACCAGCCATCATAACAAATGTCCCAATATAGGATCGATTTAAACCTCTATATATTTTTATTTCACGTTGACAGTGTAGGCTATTATGTGTATTCCGACGCGAATTACATTTAATTGGGTTACGGCATTCACTTCAATCGAATGAAGTCAAATAGAAACGGCTCGAAATCCTTAATAAGGCTTCTTGGTTTTCAAGCTAACTTTCCGAACAGCTGTTTTGTATTGAGTCCTTAAAATGCTACAACACGGTTTTTTATAAACCAAATAACATTGAACGTCATTGCAAGATATGCATTATATGTGTTAATCTTTGAAATATATGATACTTTCCTGCCAGTAAAAGCCTGTCTTTTATTTTAGTTATTCAATCCATAAAATTAAGGTGGATGAGAAAAAACGTTGCTGTGGGCTGGGTGTTGTCAGTACATTTTGTCACGTAGGCTGCCGCTGTTACTCATACATCGTTATGGTTACTGGCTCGCAAAAAGAAACAAAACTTGTATTTGAGAAATCACTTGAGAAACAATACCACGTTTTGCCAGTAGATGGCAGTCGCGTATTAGAAATGGGAGAGTCATTTGCGACTTGCCTTGAAGTTTTAAGACTGGATATAATGAGTCTCCAGCGAAAATAGTGAACTATTATTGCTTAATGGATGTGATGACACTCCAACAATGAACATATGTGAAAAGTTGTAGCCTCAAAATCAGGCAATGTAGAATTTAATACCTTTTTGAAATTATTTAATACATAATTGTATTAAAACATGAACTGTTTGGGCAGCATTACAAGTTAATTTTAAGGCTGACCATAGCCATACCATTCCAAGATATTAAAAATCAGTTCATAGTTGTGTGTCAGGGCTATAATATCATGCTGACCACATTTTGTGTGAATGTGATGAACCCCCTAGGAAGAGTATTTCAAAGTTTGGTACGTGAAAAAACACTTAAAAACACACAAAATCCAAAATAGCTCACTTCCTGTTGGGAAAAGTTAAGGGATGCAAATGAGAAATGTGTGTGTCTTGAGGAGACCCTTATGCCTTCCAGACGTGGTGCATTTACGTGAAAGTATATGTCCACAATATTAGAAAAAAGCCATAGGGGGCGCTGTGTAGCCACGCCCAGATGAATGTGGATATGGATGTGATTGCACTCCAAAAGTGAATATATTTGTAAAATATCAGCCCGATCAGATGATGTAGAACGGAATTAAGCCCACTTCCTGTTTTTGGGCGTAACGTGTGTATTATACGCCTCGCCATTGCCAAACCGTTTGAGATATCAAAAATCCTTTCGTCATTTAGGGTCAGGACTATTCTACGATCATGATCTCTACATTTGGTGTGAATGTGATGAATACCTTAGCAGGAACGCATACAAACATGATAAAAACCTCACGTCCGTTGCCAGATGGTGGCGCTATAACATTGATTTCTTCTTGGTATTTGGATGTGATTACACTCTAACAGTGAACATATTTGTAAAATATCAGCCAGATCAGACAATGTAGACCATGAATTTATGGCAACTTCCTGTTGGCGCGGTGTGACATGAAAATTGTACGCCTCGCCATGACCATACCGTTTGAGATATCAAAAATATCCTTTGGAATTAGTCTCATGACTATCCTGAGACCAATTTGACCACATTTCGTGTGAATGCAATGAACCCCCTAGGAGGAGTACTTAAAAGTGTAGTACGTGTAAAATGCACAAAATTCAAAATGGCTGACTTCCTGTTTACATATTTGATTCGATGCAAATGAGAAATGTGTTTGTCCAGAGGAGCCCCACATGAATACCAATCTAGGTGAAGGTAGCTCAAAGTGCCTGTCCACAATAGAAGACAAAGCATTAGGGGGCGCTGTGGAGTCCCTTGGCCACGCCCAGGTCTGAGCATCTGATACATCCTGACAGCCAACACTTCTCATGTGTGTACAAAATTCTGTGAGTTTCCATCCATGGCAAGCACCTCAAAAATGCAAAATACATTGAAAAAAAAGAGAATAATAATTATAGGGGGCGCTGTCTAGCCACGCCCCGATTGATATGTATATATCTGATATTGTACTACTACAATGAACATATTTGTAAAATATCAGCCAGATCGGACGATGTCGAAAAAAAAGTCATTTTTTTGCACGCAATATGTGTACTGTACGACTCGCCATTTCCATACCGTTTGAGATATCAAAAATCCCTTCACAACTTAGCGTAAGGACTATCTTACGATCATGCTGACCGCATTTGGTGTGAATGTGCTGAATGCCCTAGCAGGAAGGCATACAAATATGTTAAAGACCTCACTTCCTATTGCCAGATGGTGGCGCTATAACACTGACCTGTTCTTGGGATATGGATGTGATTACACTCCAACAATAAACACATTTCTAAAATATCAGCCAGATCAGACAATGTAGACCATGAAATTATGGCCACTTCCTGTTGGCGTGGCGTGACATAAAAATTGTAATCCTCCCCGTGACTGTCCCGTTTGAGCTATCAAAAATATCCTGGCAATTTAGCATCATGACTATCCTGAGACCATTCTGACCACAGTTGGTGTGAATGCGATGAACCCCCTAGGAGGAGTACTTAAAAGTGTAGTACGTGTAAAACTCAGAAAATCCAAAATGGCTGACTTCCTGTTTGGATATTTGATTAGATCCGAATGAGAAATGTGTTTGGACCGAGGAGCGCTATTTGGCCACCAAATTAGGTGCAGGTAGCTCAAAGTGCCTGCCCACAATAGAAGACAATGCGATAGGGGGCGCTGTGGAGTCCCTCGGCCACGCCCAGGTCTGAGCATCTGAGAGCTCCTGACAGCAACCACTTCTGATGTGTGTGCAAAATGTCAAGACTTTTTACGCATGGCAAGGCCCTCAAAAAAGCCCATTTGCCTGATGAAAAAGAATAATAATAATAAATATAGCTGCAAGCAGCAATGAACGGGCCCAAGCACCATGGGCGCAACCGCCTTGGTGGCATAGTTGTGCCAATGACATGTTTAACAATATGTACACACTTTGGAAATAATCACCTTCCTTGGCAATGTATAGTATGCACAGGAATTCCCCTTTGATCAATGAAGATGGTGGTGTTGCTATTGGAATGCATCAATGATATGAGACTCACTTCCTGTTGTCAGATGGTGGCGCTATGATATTGAGCCGTGTATGGTTTTTGAATTTGATTACACTCCAATAATAAACCTATTTCAAAATTTTCAGCCACATCGGAAGATGTTGAGTGAAATTAAGGTCAATTCAATGTTCTAGTTTCCAGATGGTGGCGCTATAACATTGAGTCGTTTTTGGAATATGGATTTAATTACACTCCAACAATATACATATTTCTAAATTTTCGGCCACATCGGAAGATGTCAAGTAAAATTAAAGCCACTTCCTGTTGCCAGATGGTGGCGCTAAAACATTGAGTCATTTTTGGGATATGGATGTGATTACACTCCCACAACGAACATATCTGTGTAATATCAACCAGATCAGACCATCTAGAATGAAATTACGACCACTTCCTGTTGCCGCGGCGAGACCTCAAATTGTACGCCTCGCCATAGCCGTACCGTTTCACACATCAGAAATATCCTTTCAATTTAGCATCAGGATTATCCTGAGACCATTCTCACCACATTTGGTGTGAATGTGATGAACTCCCTAGGAGGAGTATTTCAGAGTTTGGTACGTGTAAAAACACTTAAAAACACACAAAATCCAGAATAGCTCACTTCCTGTTTGGAAAAGTTAAGGGATGCAAATGAGAAATGTGTGTGTCTTGATGAGACCCATATGCATACCATATTCGGTGAATTTACGTGAAAGTATATGTCCACAATATTAGAAAAGAACCATAGGGGGCGCTGCGTAGCCACGCCCAGATGAATGTGGATATGGATGTGATTGCACTCCAACAGTGAATATATCTGTAAAATTTCAGCCCAATCAGACGATGTAGAACGGAATTAAGCCCACTTCCTGTTTTCGCTCGTAACGTGTGTATTGTACGCCTCGCCATTGCCAAACCATTTGAGATATTAAAAATCTGTTTGGCTTTTAGGGTCAGGACTATCCTAAGATCATGCTGACTTCATTTGGTGTGAATGTGATGAATACCCTAGCAGGAACACATACAAATATGATAAAAACCTCACTTCCTGTTGCCAGATGGTGGCGCTATAACATTGACTTCTTCTTGGGACATGGATGTGAGTATACTCACACAATGAACATATTTGTAAAATATCAGCCAGATCAGACGATGTAAACCACAAAATTATGGCCACTTCCTTTTGGCGCGGCGTGACATAAAAATTGTACGCCTCGCCATGACCATACCGTTTCAGATATCAAAAATATCCTGGCAATTTAGAATCATGACTATCTTGAGACCATTCTTACCACATTTGGTGTGAATGCGATGAACCGCCTAGGAGGAGTATTTAAAAGTGTAGTACATGTGAAAACGCACAAAATTCAAAATGGCTGACTTCCTGTTCGCATATTTGCATCAATGCGAATGAGAAATGTGTTTCAATTGAGGAGCCACACATGCCTACCAAATGATGTTCATGTAGCTCAAAGTGCCTGCCCACAATAGACAACAATGCGGGGGGGGGGGGGGGGACAGCGCAATAGGGGGCGCTGTGGAGTCCCTCGGCCACACCCAGGTCTGAGCATCTGATAGATCCTGACGGCCACCACTTCTGATGTGTCTGCAAAATTCCAAGACTTTTTAGCCAGGGCAAGGCCCTCAAAAATGCCCATTTGACGGAAGAGAAAGAATAATAATAATAATAATAATAATAATAATAATAATCTTTACAATAACAATAGGGTCCTTCGCACCCTACGGTGCTTGGGCCCTAAATATAGCTGCAAGCAGCAATGAACGGGCCCAAGCACCATGGGCGCAACCGACTTGGTGGCACAGTTGTGCCAATGACATGTTTCACAATATGTACACACTTTGGAAATAATCACCTTGCTGGACAACGAATAGTGTGCACAGGAATTCCCCTTTGATCAATGAAGATGTTGCTGCTGCTATTGGAATGCATCAATGATATAAGCCTCACTTCCTATTGCCAGATGGTGGCGCTATAATATTGAGCTGTGTATGGTTTATGGATTTGATTTCACTCCAAAAATGAACATATTTGTACATTTTCAGCCAAATTGGAAGATGTCCAGTAAAATTAAAGCCACTTCCTGTTGCCAGATGGTGGCGCTATAATATTGAGCCGTGTATGGTTTATGGATTTGATTACACTCCAATAATTAACATATTTGTACATTTTCAGCCAAATTGGAAGATGTCAAGTAAAATTAAAGTCACTTCCTGTTGCCAGATGGTGGCGCTATGCCATTGAGCCTTTCTTGGTATATGGATGAGATTACACTCCAAAAATGAACATGTGTGAAGTTTCTGCCACATCAGACAATGTAGAATGAAACAAAAATTACTTCTTGCTTGCACATTGTAATAATATGCTCCAGTCCTGTATGGAGAGCAGAGATGAATTAATTTCAAAAGATTTTACAGCGGGAGGCACAATTTACGCTTGAGAAGTCATTCGGTTATAAATATGCACTCAAAATAAAACCATTGGCGTAAAGAAACTATTCAACTTTATTGTGGCCGCACCGGGGATGGAACTGCGGACCTTGCATGTCTTAATCCACTGTCTGAACCATTAAGCTATACTGCCCTCTTATACACGTACGCCATCTATTGGCCAAAAGTTGTATGTTTCCTTTCATCTTGGTTAAATAATTTCTCTCCTAAGTGTCGGATAATATTGCATTAAACGTCTAGTTAGCCAGCATCATTCTTTTCCATTTCACCGGTAATTATGCTGCCTGAAACGCATTTGTTCAGCCAAATCTAAAGGAGATGCCAAGTCTCTGCCCTCAATCCGGTATTTTCATATTAAGTCAAAAATTCCTAGCGAAATTGTATGTTCTCTTAATTCGTGTTTAATGACAAGCAAAATAAACTAACATATCTGGCGATTTAACTGAAAGTTTTCTATTCATGTAAACAAACGTAGCTGACTTGTTTTTTTGACTCACACAGACAGTGGACAGGCTGGCTGCTGTTAGCCAATGCGCGTCATCTCGCAACGACCTGCATGCCATACGTTTGTTGAACATAACGGTCTCATGTTAACAGAGAGTTCGACCACAGCCATCTCAAACGTTAACGTTTCTTTTTGACTTTTGACTCTTTTAAATATATGCTACTCTCCTGCCAGTTAAAGACAGTCATTAAATGTCTTTAATATTTATTTCAGATACTCTATTCAAAAATGAAAATAGATGCAAAGAAACGTCGGGCTGGGTGTTGTCAATACATTTTGTCACGTAGGCTGCAGCTGTAAATCATACATCGTTATGCCTACTGGCTCGCTAGAAAAAAAAAAAAAACCTATCGTTGAAAAATCACTTGAAGGAAGAAAAATATAAAAGTTCCACTTTCTGCCAATAAATGGAATCCCCGTATCAGAAATGGGGGGAAGTTACAGCGACGCAGTTAGTCTCTGAGTAGAATAGATTGTGTAGACAACTTCACTGTTTCCACAAAGGTGATGTGCTTTTTAACAGGACTTGGTCAGTGTAATGATATAAATGCTAGCATTCGATTATGGTCAACGGTACCGAAAATGCCCGTTGCACCAGCCATCATAACAAATGTCCCAATATAGGATCGATTTAAACCTCTATATATTTTTATTTCAGGTTGACAGTGTAGGCTATTATGTGTATTCCGACGCGAATTACATTTAATTGGGTTACGGCATTCACTTCAACCGAATGAAGTCAAATAGAAACGGCTCGAATTCCTTAATAAGGCTTCTTGGTTTTCAAGCTAACTTTCCGAACAGCCGTTTTGTATTGAGTCCTTAAAATGCTACAACACGGTTTTTTTAAAACCAAATAACATTGAACGTCATTGCAAGATATATGCAATACCAACTTTTGCCAGTAGATGGCAGTCGCGTATTAGAAATGGGAGAGTCATTTGCGACTTGCGTTGAAGTTTTAAGACTGGATATAATGAGTCTCCAGCGAAAATAGTGAACTATTATTGCTTAATGGATGTGATGACACTCCAACAATGAACATATGTGAAAAGATGTAGCCTCAAAATCAGGCAATGTAGAATTTAATACCTTTTTGAAATTATTTAATACATAATTGTATTAAAACATGAACTGTTTGGGCAGCATTTCAAGTTAATTTTAAGGCTGACCATAGCCATACCATTCCAAGATATTAAAAATCAGTTCATAGTTGTGTGTCAGGGCTATAATATCATGCTGACCACATTTTGTGTGAATGTGATGAACCCCCTAGGAAGAGTATTTCAAAGTTTGGTACGTGAAGAAAAACACTTAAAAACACACAAAATCCAAAATAGCTCACTTCCTGTTGAGAAAAGTTAAGGGATGCAAATGAGAAATGTGTGTGTCTTGAGGAGACCCTTATGCCTACCAGACGTGGTGCATTTACGTGAAAGTATGTGTCCACAATATTAGAAAAAAGCCATAGGGGGCGCTGTGTAGCCACGCCCAGATGAATGTGGATATGGATGTGATTGCACTCCAAAAGTGAATATATTTGCAAAATATCAGCCCGATCAGATGATGTAGAACGGAATTAAGCCCACTTCCTGTTTTTGGGTGTAACGGGTGTATTATACGCCTCGCCATTGCCAAACCGTTTGAGATATCAAAAATCCTTTCGTCATTTAGGGTCAGGACTATTCTAAGATCATGATGACTACATTTGGTGTGAATGTGATGAATACCCTAGCAGGAACGAATACAAACATGATAAAAACCTCACTTCCGTTGCCAGATGGTGGCGCTATAACATTGACTTCTTCTTGGTATATGGATGTGATTACACTCTAACAGTGAACATATTTGTAAAATATCAGCCAGATCAGACAATGTAGACCATGAATTTATGGCTACTTCCTGTTGGCGCGGCGTGACATGAAAAATATACGCCTCGCCATGACCATACCGTTTGAGATATCAAAAATATCCTTTGGAATTAGTATCATGACTATCCTGAGACCATTCTCACCACATTTCGTGTGAATGCAATGAACCCCCTAGGAGGAGTACTTAAAAGTGTAGTACGTGTAAAATGCACAAAATTCAAAATGGCTGACTTCCTGTTCACATATTTGATTCGATGTGAATGAGAAATGTGTTTGTCCAGAGGAGGCCCAGATGCATACCAAATTAGGTGAAGGTAGCTCAAAGTGCCTGTCCACAATAGAAGACAAAGCATTAGGGGGCGCTGTGGAGTCCCTTGGCCACGCCCAGGTCTGAGCATCTGATACATCCTGAAAGCCAACACTTCTCATGTGTGTGCAAAATTCCGTGAGTTTCCATCCATGTCAAGCACCTCAAAAATGCAAAATACATTGAAAAAAAAGAGAATAATAATTATAGGGGGCGCTGTCTAGCCACGCCCCGATTGATATGTATATATTTCATATTGTACTCCAACAATGAACATATTCATAAAATATCAGCCAGATCGGACGATGTCGAAAAAAAAGTCTTTTTTTTGCACGCAATATGTGTACTGTACGACTCGCCATTTCCATACCGTTTGAGATATCAAAAATCCCTTCACAGCTTATGGTCATGACTATCCTAAGATCATGCTCACCACATTTCGTGTGAATGTGATGAATGCCCTAGCAGGAAGGCATACAAATATGATAAAGACCTCACTTCCTGTTGCCAGATGGTGGCGCTATAACATTGACCCGTTCTTGGGATATGGATGTGATTATACTCCAACAATAAACGTATTTCTAAAATATCAGCCAGATCAGACAATGTAGACCATGAAATTACGGCCACTTCCTGTTGGCGTGGCGTGACAGAAAAATTCTACGCCTCCCCAGGACCGTCCCGTTTGAGCTATCAAAAATATCCTGGCAATTTAGCATCATGAATATCCTGAGACCATTCTGACCACAGGTGGTGTGAATGTGATGAACCCCCTAGGAGGAGTACTTAAAAGTGCAGTACATGTAAAACGCACAAAATCCAAAATGGCTGACTTCCTGTTTGTATATTTGATTAGATGCAAATTATAAATGTTTTTGGTCCGAGGAGTGCTATATGCTGACTAAATTTTGTGAAGGTAGCTCAAAGTGCCTGCCCACAATAGATGACAATGCGATAGGGGGCGCTGTGGAGTCTCTCGGCCACGCCCAGGTCTGAGCATCTAGTCGATCCTGAAGGTCCTCATTTCTGATGTGTGTGCAAAATTCCCAGACTTTTTATGCATGGCAAGCACCTCAAAAAGGCCCATTTGCATATAGAATAAAGAATAATAATAATAATAATAATAATAATCTTTACAATAACAATAGGGTCCTTCGCACCCTACGGTGCTTGGGCCCTAATAATAATAATAATAATAATAATAATAATAATCCTTCCAATAACAATAGGGTCCTTCGCACCCTACGGTGCTTGGGCCCTAAATATAGCTGCAAGCAGCAATGAACGGGCCCAAGCACCATGGGCGCAACCGCCTTGGTGGCATAGTTGTGCCAATGACATGTTTCACAATATGTACACACTTTGGAAATAATCACCTTCCTGGACAACGTATAGTGTGCACAGGAATTCCCCTTTGATCAATGAAGATGTTTCTGCTGCTATTGGAATGCATCAATGATATAAGCCTCACTTCCTATTGCCAGATGGTGGCACTATAATATTGAGCCATGTATGGTTTATGGATTTGATTTCACTCTAATAATTAACATATTTGTACATTTTCAGCCAAATTGGAAGATGTCAAGTAAAATTTAAGCCACTTCCTGTTGCCAGATGGTGGCGGTATAATATTGAGCCGTGTATGGTTCATGGATTTGATTACACTCCAATAATTAACATATTTGTACATTTTCAGCCAAATTGGAAGATGTCAAGTAAAATTAAAGCCACTTCCTGTTGCCAGATGGTGGCGCTATGCCATTGAGCCTTTCTTGGTATATGGATGAGATTTCACTCCAAAAATGAACATGTGTGAAGTTTCTGCCACATCAGACAATGTAGAATGAAACAAAAATTACTTCTTGCTTGCACAGTGTAATAATATGCTCCAGTCCTGTATGGAGAGCAGAGATTAATTAATTTCAATAGATTTTACAGCGGGAGGCACAATTTACGCTTGAGAAGTCATTCGGTTATAAATATGCACTCAAAATAAAACCATTGGCGTAAAGAAACTATTCAACTTTATTGTGGCCACACCGGGGATGGAACCACGGACCTTGCATGTCTTAATCCACTGTCTGAACCATTAAGCTATACTGCCCTCTTATACACGGGCGCCATCTATTGGCCAAAAGTTGTATGTTTCCTTTTATCTTGGTTAAATAATTTCTCTCCGAAGTGTCGGATAATATTGCATTAAACGTCTAGTTAGCCAGCATCATTCTTTTCCATTTCACCGGTAATTATGCTGCCTGAAACGCATTTGTTCAGCCAAATCTAAAGGAGATGCCAAGTCTCTGCCCTCAATCCGGTATTTTCATATTAAGTCAAAAATTCCTAGCGAAATTGTATGTTCTCTTAATTCGTGTTTAATGACAAGCATAATAAACTAACATATCTGGCGATTTAACTGAAAGTTTTCTATTCATGTAAACAAACGTAGCTGACCTGTTTTTTGACTCACACAGACAGTGGACAGGCTGGCTGCTGTTAGCCAATGCGCGTCATCTCGCAACGACCTGCATGCCATACCTTTGTTGAACATAACGGAGTTCGACCAGAGCCATCTCAAACGTTAACGTTTCTTTTTGACTTTTGACTCTTTTAAATATATGCTACTCTCCTGCCAGTTAAAGACAGTCATTAAATGTCTTTAATATTTATTTCAGATATTCTATTCATATAATGAAAATAGATGCAAAGAAACGTCGGGCTGGGTGTTGTCAATACATTTTGTCACGTAGGCTGCAGCTGTAAATCATACATCGTTATGCCTACTGCTGCTAGAAAAAAAACAAAAACCTATCGTTGAAAAATCAGTTGAAGGAAGAAAAAAATAAAAGTTCCACTTTCTGCCAATAAATGGAATCCCCGTATCAGAAATGGGGGGAAGTTACAGCGACGCAGTTAGTCTGTGAGTAGAATAGATTGTGTAGACAACTTCACTGTTTCCACAAAGGAACCAAAAATGTGCTTTTTAACAGGACTTGGTCAGTGTAATGATATAAATGCTAGCATTCGATTATGGTCAACGGTACCGAAAATGCCCGTTGCACCAGCCATCATAACAAATGTCCCAATATAGGATCGATTTAAACCTCTATATATTTTTATTTCACGTTGACAGTGTAGGCAATTATGTGTATTCCGACGCGAATTACATTTAATTGGGTTACGGCATTCACTTCAATCGAATGAAGTCAAATAGAAACGGCTCGAATTCCTTAATAAGGCTTCTTGGTTTTCAAGCTAACTTTCCGATCAGCTGTTTTGTATTGAGTCCTTAAAATGCGACAACACGGTTTTTTTAAACCAAATAACACTGAACGTCATTGCAAGATATATACAATACCAACTTTTGCCAGTAGATGGCAGTCGCGTATTAGAAATGGGAGAGTCATTTGCGACTTGCGTTGAAGTTTTAAGACTGGATATAATGAGTCTCCAGCGAAAATAGTGAACTATTATTGCTTAATGGATGTGATGACACTCCAACAATGAACATATGTGAAAAGTTGTTGCCTCAAAATCCGGCAATGTAGAATTTAATACCTTTTTGAAATTATTTAATATATAATTTTCCTATTTGGGCAGCATTACAAGTTAATTTTAAGGCTGACCATAGCCATACCATTCCAAGATATTAAAAATCAGTTCATAGTTGTGTGTCAGGGCTATAATATCATGCTGACCACATTTTGTGTGAATGTGATGAACCCCCTAGGAAGAGTATTTCAAAGTTTGGTACATGAAAAAAAACACTTAAAAACACACAAAATCCAAAATAGCTCACTTCCTGTTGGGAAAAGTTAAGGGATGCAAATGAGAAATGTGTGTGTCTTGAGGAGACCCTTATGCCTACCAGACGTGGTGCATTTACGTGAAAGTATGTGTCCACAATATTAGAAAAAAGCCATAGGGGGCGCTGTGTAGCCACGCCCAGATGAATGTGGATATGGATGTGATTGCACTCCAAAAGTGAATATATTTGCAAAATATCAGCCCGATCAGATGATGTAGAACGGAATTAAACCCACTTCCTGTTTTTGGGTCTAACTTGTGTATTATACGCCTCGCCATTGCCAAACCGTTTGAGATATCAAAAATCCTTTCGTCATTTAGGGTCAGGACTATTCTAAGATCATGATGACTACATTTGGTGTGAATGTGATGAATACCCTAGCAGGAACGCATACAAACATGATAAAAACCTCACTTCCGTTGCCAGATGGTGGCGCTATAACATTGATTTCTTCTTGGTATTTGGATGTGATTACACTCTAACAGTGAACATATTTGTAAAATATCAGCCAGATCAGACAATGTAGACCATGAATTTATGGCAACTTCCTGTTGGCGCGGCGTGACATGAAAATTGTACGCCTCGCCATGACCATACCGTTTGAGATATCAAAAATATCCTTTGGAATTAGTATCATGACTATCCTCAGACCACTTGGACCCCATTTCGTGTGAATGCAATGAACCCCCTAGGAGGAGTCCTTAAAAGTGTAGTACGTGTAAAATGCACAAAATTCAAAATGGCTGACTTCCTGTTCACATATTTGATTCAATGCGAATAAGAAATGTGTTTGTCCAGAGGAGGCCCACATGCATACCAAATTAAGTGAAGGTAGCTCAAAGTGCCTGTCCACAATAGAAGACAAAGCATTAGGGGGCGCTGTGGAGTCCCTCGGCCACGCCCAGGTCTGAGCATCTGATACATCCTGACAGCCAACACTTCTCATGTGTGTGCAAAATTCCATGAGTTTCCATCCATGGCAAGCACCTCAAAAATGCAAAATACATTGAAAAAAAAGAGAATAATAATTATAGGGGGCGCTGTCTAGCCACGCCCCGATTGATATATATATATTTAATATTGTACTCCAACAGTGAACATATTTATAAAATATCAGCCAGATCGGACGTTGTCGAAAAAAAAAACATTTTTTTGCACGCAATATGTGTACTGTACGACTCGCCATTTCCATACCGTTTGAGATATCAAAAATCCCTTCACAGCTTATGGTCATGACTTTCCTAAGATCATGCTGACCACATTTCGTGTGAATGTGATGAATGCCCTAGCAGGAAGGCATACAAATATGATAAAGACCTCACTTCCTGTTGCCAGATGGTGGCGCTATAACATTGACCCGTTCTTGGGATATGGATGTGATTATACTCCAACAATAAACATATTTCTAAAATATCAGCCAGATCAGACAATGTAGACCATGAAATTACGGCCACTTCCTGTTGGCGCCGCGTGACATAAAAATTCTACGCCTCCCTAGGACCGTCCCGTTTCAGCTATCAAAAATATCCTGGCAATTTAGCATCATGAATATCCTGAGACCATTCTGACCACAGGTGGTGTGAATGTGATGAACCCCCTAGGAGGAGTACTTAAAAGTGCAGTACGTGTAAAATGCACAAAATCCAAAATGGCTGACTTCCTGTTTGTATATTTGATTAGATGCGAATTAGAAATGTTTTTGGTCCGAGGAGTGCTATATGCCTCCTAAATTTTGTGAAGGTAGCTCAAAGTGCCTGCCCACAATAGATGACAATGCGATAGGGGGCGCTGTGGAGTTCCTCAGCGACGCCCAGGTCTGAGCATCTGAGCGATCCTGACAGCCACCACTTCTGATGTGTGTGCAAAATTCCGTGAGTTTTCATCCATGGCAAGCACCTCAAAAATGCACAAAACATTGAAAAAAAAAGAATAATAATAATAATAATAATAATCCTTCCAATAACAATAGGGTCCTTCGCACCCTACGGTGCTTGGGCCCTAAATATAGCTGCAAGCAGCAATGAACGGGCCCAAGCCCCATGGGGGCAACCGCCTTGGTGGCATAGTTCTGCCAATGACATGTTTCACAACATGTACACACTTTGGAAATAATCACCTTCCTGGACAACGTATAGTGTGCACAGGAATTTCCATTTGATCAATGAAGATGTTGGCGCTGCTATTGGAATGCATCAATGATATAAGCCTCACTTCCTGTTGCCAGATGGTGGCGCTATATTATTGATCCGTGTATGTTTTTTGAATTTGATTACACTCCAGAAATAAACATATTTGTACATTTTCAGCCACATCGGAAGATGTTCAGCGAAATTAAGGTCAATTCCTGTTTCCAGATGATGCTGCTATAACATTGAGTCGTTTTTGGAATATGGATTTGATTACACTCCAACACTGAGCATCTGTGTAAAGTTGCAGTCACATCAGACATTGGAGAATTTAAGTATGACCACTTCCTGTTTGTCTGGCATGATGTGTTTTTTATGTGCTTGACCATAGCTATATAATCCCAGTAAATCAAAAATCTGTTTTGTCAGGACCATCCTAGCATCATGCTGACCACATTTACCATGAATGTCATGAACCCATTGAAAAATAATGCTTAAGAATGCAATATAAGGCTCACTTCCTGTTGCCTGCGGGTGGCGCTTTGCCATTTAGCCTTTATTGGAAAATGGATGAGATTAAACTCCAAAAATGAACGTGTGAAGTTTCAGCCACATCAGACAATGTAGAATGAAATAAAAATAACGTCTTGCTTGCACATTGTGATAACATGCTACAGTCCTGTATGGAGAGCAGAGATGAATTAATTTCCATAGTTTTTACACGGGGAGGCACAATTTATGCTTGAAAAGTCATTAGGCCATAAATATGCACTCAAAATGAAAACAATTGGCTTCAAGAAACTATTCCAATTCATTGTGGCTGCAGCGGGGATCGAACGGCTGAATTTGCGTGCCTTAATCCACCGCCCTAACCATTACGCTATACTGCCCGCTTAGACACGGGTGCCATCTATTGGCCAAATGTCTCCTTTTATCTTGGTTTAATAATTTCTCTACGAAGTGTCGGATAATATTGCACGAAACGTCTAGTTAACCAGCATCATTCTTTTCCATTTCACTGGTAATTATGCTGCCTGAAACGCATTTGTTCAGCCAAATCTAAAAGAGATGCCAACTCTCTGCCCTCAATACAGTATTTTCATATTAATTTACCATTCCTAGCGAAATTGTATGTTCTCTTAATTCGTGTTTAATGACAAGCCTAATAAACTAACATAGCTGGCGATTTAACTGAAAGTTTTCTATTCATGTAAACCAACGTAGCTGACCTGTTTTTTGACTCACACAGACAGTGGACTGGCTGGCTGCTGTTAGCCCGTGCGTGTCATCTCGCAACGACCTGCATGTGATACCTTTGTTGAACAAAACGGTCTCATGTTAACACAGCGTTCGAGCAGAGCCACCTCAGACGCTAAAGTTTCTTTTTGACTTCATGTGTTTATCTTTTAAAAATATGATACTCTCCTGCCAGTTAAAGCCTGTCTTTAAGTCTTTAAATGTCTTTAATATTTATTTTAGTTATTCAATTCATGTAATGAAAATAGATGCAAAGAAACGTCGGGCTGGGTGTTGTCAATACATTTTGTCACGTAGGCTGCAGCTGTAAATCATACATCGTTATGCCTACTGGCTCGCTAGAAAAAAACAAAAACCTATCGTTGAAAAATCACTTGAAGGAAGAAAAAAATGAAAGTACCACTTTCTGCCAATAAATTTAATCGCCGTATCAGAAATGGGGGGAAGTTACAGCGACGCAGTTAGTCTGTGAGTAGAACAGATTGTGTAGACAACTTCACTGTTTCCACAAATGAACCAAAAATGTGCTTTTTAACAGGACTTGGTCAGTGTAATGATATAAATGCTAGCATTCGATTATGGTCAACGGTACCGAAAATGCCCGTTGCACCAGCCATCATAACAGATGTCCCAATATAGGATCGATTTAAACCTCTATATATTTTTATTTCACGTATACAGTGTATGCTATTGTGTGTATTCCGACGCGAATTACATTTAATTGGGTTACGGCATTCACTTCAATCGAATGAAGTCAAATAGAAACGGCTCGAATTCCTTAATAAGGCTTCTTGGTTTTCAAGCCAACTATCCGAACAGCTGTTTTGTATTGAGTCCTTAAAATGCTACAATACGGTTTTTTTAAAATCCAAATAACATTGAACGTCAAAGCAATATATGCATTATATGTGTTAATCTTTTAAATATATGATACTTTCCTGCCAGTAAAAGCCTGTTTTTTATTTTAGTTATTCAATCGAGTTAATTAAGATAGATGAGAAAAAACGTTGCTGTGGGCTGGGTGTTTTCAGTACATTTTGTCATGTAGGCTGCCGCTGTTACTCATACATCGTTATGGTTACTGGCTCGCAAAAAGAAACAAAACTTGTCGTTGAGAAATCACTTTATCCAAGAAAAAGAGAAACCATACCGAAAATTAGAAAGAATACTAACCTTTGCCACTAGATGGCAGTCGCGTATTAGAAATGGGAGAGTCAGTTGCGACTTGAGTTGAAGTTTTAAGACTGGAGATAATGAGTCTCCAGCGAAAATAGTAAACTATTATTGCTTAATGGATGTGATGACACTCCAACAACGAACATATGTGAAAAGATGTAGCCTCAAAATCAGGCAATGTAGAATTTAATACCTTTTTGAAATTATTTAATATATAATTTTCCTATTTGGGCAGCATTACAAGTTAATTTTAAGGCTGACCATAGCCATACCATTCCAAGATATTAAAAATCAGTTCATAGTTGTGTGTCAGGGCTTTGATATCATGCTGACCACATTTTGTGTGAATGTGATGAACCCCCTAGGAAGAGTATTTCAAAGTTTGGTACGTGAAAAAACACTTAAAAACACACAAAATCCAAAATAGCTCACTTCCTGTTGGGAAAAGTTAAGGGATGCAAATGAGAAATGTGTGTGTCTTGAGGAGACCCTTATGCCTACCAGACGTGGTGCATTTACGTGAAAGTATATGTCCACAATATTAGAAAAAAGCCATAGGGGGCGCTGTGTAGCCACGCCCAGATGAATGTGGATATGGATGTGATTGCACTCCAAAAGTGAATATATTTGTAAAATATCAGCCCGATCAGATGATGTAGAACGGAATTAAGCCCACTTCCTGTTTTTGGGCGTAACGTGTGTATTATACGCCTCGTCATTGCCAAACCGTTTGAGATATCAAAAATCCTTTCGTCATTTAGGGTCAGGACTATTCTAAGATCATGATGACTACATTTGGTGTGAATGTGATGAATACCTTAGCAGGAACGCATACAAACATGATAAAAACCTCACGTCCGTTGCCAGATGGTGGCGCTATAACATTGATTTCTTCTTGGTATTTGGATGTGATTACACTCTAACAGTGAACATATTTGTAAAATATCAGCCAGATCAGACAATGTAGACCATGAATTTATGGCAACTTCCTGTTGGCGCGGCGTGACATGAAAATTGTACGCCTCGCCATGACCATACCGTTTGAGATATCAAAAATATCCTTTGGAATTAGTATCATGACTATCCTGAGACCAATTTGACCACATTTCGTGTGAATGCAATGAACCCCCTAGGAGGAGTGCTTAAAAGTGTAGTACATGTAAATCGCACAAAATTCAAAATGGCTGACTTCCTGTTCACATATTTGATTCGATGCAAATGAGAAATGTGTTTCTGCAGAGGAGCCCCACAAGCCTACCAAATTAGGTGAAGGTAGCTCAAAGTGCCTGTCCACAATAGAAGACAATGCAATAGGGGGCGCTGTGGAGTCCCTTGGCCACGCCCAGGTCTGAGCATCTGATACTTCTTAAGAGACACCACTTCTCATGTGTGTGCAAAATTCTGTGAGTTTTAATCAATGGCAAGTACCTCAAAAATGCAAAATACATTGAAAAAAAAGAGAATAATAATTATAGGGGGCGCTGTCTAGACACGCCCCGATTGATATGTATATATTTCATATTGTACTCCAACAGTGAACATATTTGTAAAATATCAGCCAGATCGGACGATGTCAAAAAAAAAGTCATTTTTTTGCACGCAATATGTGTACTGTACGACTCGCCATTTCCATACCGTTTGAGATATCAAAAATCTCTTCACAGCTTATGGTCATGACTATCCTAAGATCATGCGGACCACATTTGGTGTGAATGTGATGAATGCCCTAGCAGGAAGGCATACAAATATGATAAAGACCTCACTTCCTGTTGCCAGATGGTGGCGCTACAACATTGACCCGTTCTTGGGATATGGATGTGATTATACTCCAACACTAAACATATTTCTAAAATATCAGCCAGATCAGACGATGTAGACCATGAAATTATGACCACTTCCTGTTGGCGCGGCGTGACACAAAAATTGCACGTCTCGCCATGACCATCCCGTTTGAGCTATCAAAAATATCCTGGCAATTTAGCATCATGACTATCCTGAGACCATTCTGACCACAGGTGGTGTGAATGCAATGAACCCCCTAGGAGGAGTACGTAAAAGTGTAGTACGTGTAAAACACACAAAATCCAAAATAGCTCACTTCCTGTTTGCATATTTGCATCAATGCGAATGAGAAATGTGTTTGAATTGAGGAGCCACACATGATTACCAAATTAGTTTCATGTAGTTCAAAGTGCCTGCCCACAATAGACAACAATGCAATGGGGGGGGGGGGGGGGTCAGCGCAATAGGGGGCGCTGTGGAGTCCCTCGGCGACACCCAGGTCTGAGCATCTGACAAACCCTGACGGCCACCACTTCTGATGTGTCTGCAAAATTTCAAGACTTTTTAGCCATGGCAAGGCCCTCAAAAATGCCCATTTGACGGAAGAGAAAGAATAATAATAATAATAATAATAATAATAATAATAATAATCCTTCCAATAACAATAGGGTCCTTCGCACCCTACGGTGCTTGGGCCCTAATAATAATAATAATAATAATAATAATAATAATAATAATAATAATAATCTTTACAATAACAATAGGGTCCTTCGCACCCTACGGTGCTTGGGCCCTAAATATAGCTGCAAGCAGCAATGAACGGGCCCAAGCACCATGGGCGCAACCGCCTTGGTGGCATAGTTGTGCCAATGACATGTTTCACAATATGTACACACTTTGGAAATAATCACCTTCCTGGACAACGTATAGTGTGCACAGGAATTCCCCTTTGATCAATGAAGATGTTGCTGCTGCTATTGGAATGCATCAATGATATAAGCCTCACTTCCTATTGCCAGATGGTGGCGCTATAATATTGAGCCATGTATGGTTTTTGAATTTGATTACATTCCTGAAATAAACATATTTGTACGTTTTCAGCCACATCGGAAGATGTTGAGCGAAATTAAGGTTAATTCCTGTTTCCAGATGATGCTGCTATAACATTGAGTCATTTTTGGAATATGGATTTGATTAGACTCAAACACTGAGCATCTTTGTAAAGTTGCAGTCACATCAGACATTGAAGAATTTAAGTATGACCACTTCCTGTTTGTCTGGCATGATGGGTTTTTTATGTGCCTGACCATTGCTATATCATCCCAGTAAATCAAAAATCTGTTTTGTCAGGTATGGTTCATGGATTTGATTACACTCCAATAATGAACATATTTGTACATTTTCAGCCAAATTGGAAGATGTCAAGTAAAATTTAAGCCACTTCCTGTTGCCAGATGGTGGCGGTATAATATTGAGCCGTGTATGGTTTATGGATTTGATTACACTCCAATAATTAACATATTTATACATTTTCAGCCAAATTGGAAGATGTCAAGTAAAATTAAAGCCACTTCCTGTTCCCAGATGGTGGTGCTACGCCATTGAGCCTTTCTTGGTATATGGATGAGATTACACTCCAAAAATGAACATGTGTGAAGTTTCTGCCACATCAGACAATGTAGAATGAAACAAAAATTACTTCTTGCTTGCACATTGTAATAATATGCTCCAGTCCTGTATTGAGAGCAGAGATGAATTAATTTCAATAGATTTTACAGCGGGAGGCACAATTTACGCTTGAGAAGTCATTCGGTTATAAATATGCACTCAAAATAAAACCATTGGCGAAAAGAAACTATTCTACTTTATTGTGGCCGCACCGGGGATGGAACTGCGGACCTTGCATGTCTTAATCCACTGTCTGAACCATTAAGCTATACTGCCCTCTTATACACGTACGCCATCTATTGGCCAAAAGTTGGATGTTTCCTTTTATCTTGGTTAAATAATTTCTCTCCTAAGTGTCGGATAATATTGCATTAAATGTCTAGTTAGCCAGCATCATTCTTTTCCATTTCACCGGTAATTATGCTGCCTGAAACGCATTTGTTCAGTCAAATCTAAAGGAGATGCCAAGTCTCTGCCCTCAATCCGGTATTTTCATATTAAGTCAAAAATTCCTAGCGAAATTGTATGTTCTCTTAATTCGTGTTTAATGACAAGCAAAATAAACTAACATATCTGGCGATTTAACTGAAAGTTTTCTATTCATGTAAACAAACGTAGCTGACCAGTTTTTTTGACTCACACAGACAGTGGACAGGCTGGCTGCTGTTAGCCAATGCGCGTCATCTCGCAACGACCTGCATGCCATACCTTTGTTGAACATAACGGTCTCATGTTAACACAGAGTTCGACCACAGCCATCTCAAACGTTAACGTTTCTTTTTGACTTTTGACTCTTTTAAATATATGCTACTCTCCTGCCAGTTAAAGACAGTCATTAAATGTCTTTAATATTTATTTCAGATATTCTATTCAAAAATGAAAATAGATGCAAAGAAACGTCTGGCTGGGTGTTGTCAATACATTTTGTCACGTAGGCTGCAGCTGTAAATCATACATCGTTATGCCTACTGGCTCGCTAGAAAAAAAAAAAAAACCTATCGTTGAAAAATCACTTGAAGGAAGAAAAATATAAAAGTTCCACTTTCTGCCAATAAATGGAATCCCCGTATCAGAAATGGGGGGAAGTTACAGCGACGCAGTTAGTCTGTGAGTAGAATAGATTGTGTAGACAACTTCACTGTTTCCACAAAGGTGATGTGCTTTTTAACAGGACTTGGTCAGTGTAATGATATAAATGCTAGCATTCGATTATGGTCAACGGTACCGAAAATGCCCGTTGCACCAGCCATCATAACAAATGTCCCAATACAGGATCGATTTAAACCTCTATATATTTTTATTTCACGTTGACAGTGTAGGCTATTATGTGTATTCCGACGCGAATTACATTGAATTGGGTTACGGCATTCACTTCAATCGAATGAAGTCAAATAGAAACGGCTCGAATTCCTTAATAAGGCTTCTTGGTTTTCAAGCTAACTTTCCGAACAGCTGTTTTGTATTGAGTCCTTAACCAGCATCATTCTTTTCCATTTCACTGGTAATTATGCTGCCTGAAACGCATTTGTTCAGCCAAATCTAAAAGAGATGCCAACTCTCTTCCCTCAATACAGTATTTTCATATTAATTTACCATTCCTAGCGAAATTGTATGTTCTCTTAATTCGTGTTTAATGACAAGCCTAATAAACTAACATAGCTGGCGATTTAACTGAAAGTTTTCTATTCATGTAAACCAACGTAGCTGACCGTTTTTTTTGACTCACACAGACAGTGGACTGGCTGGCTGCTGTTAGCCCGTGCGTGTCATCTCGCAACGACCTGCATGTGATACCTTTGTTGAACAAAACGGTCTCATGTTAACACAGCGTTCGAGCAGAGCCACCTCAGACGCTAAAGTTTCTTTTTGACTTCATGTGTTAATCTTTTAAAAATATGATACTCTCCTGCCAGTTAAAGCCTGTCTTTAAGTCTTTAAATGTCTTTAATATTTATTTTAGTTATTCAATTCATGTAATGAAAATAGATGCAAAGAAACGTCGGGCTGGGTGTTGTCAATACATTTTGTCACGTAGGCTGCAGCTCTAAATCATACATCGTTATGCCTACTGGCTCGCTAGAAAAAAACAAAAACCTATCGTTGAAAAATCACTTGAAGGAAGAAAAAAATGAAAGTACCACTTTCTGCCAATAAATTGAATCGCCGTATCAGAAATGGGGGGAAGTTACAGCGACGCAGTTAGTCTGTGAGTAGAACAGATTGTGTAGACAACTTCACTGTTTCCACAAAGGAACCAAAAATGTGCTTTTTAACAGGACTTGGTCAGTGTAATGATATAAATGCTAGCATTCGATTATGGTCAACGGTACCGAAAATGCCCGTTGCACCAGCCATCATAACAAATGTCCCAATACAGGATCGATTTAAACCTCTATATATTTTTATTTCACGTTGACAGTGTAGGCTATTATGTGTATTCCGACGCGAATTACATTTAATTGGGTTACGGCATTCACTTCAATCAAATGAAGTCAAATAGAAACGGCTCGAATTCCTTAATAAGGCTTCTTGGTTTTCAAGCCAACTTTCCGAACAGCTGTTTTGTATTGAGTCCTTAAAATGCAACAATACGGTTTTTTAAAAATACAAATAACATTGAACGTCAAAGCAATATATGCATTATATGTGTTAATCTTTTAAATATATGATACTTTCCTGCCAGTAAAAGCCCGTTTTTTATTTTAGTTATTCAATCGAGTTAATTAAGATAGATGAGAAAAAACGTTGCTGTGGGCTGGGTGTTTTCAGTACATTTTGTCATGTAGGCTGCCGCTGTTACTTATACATCGTTATGGTTACTGGCTCGCAAAAAGAAACAAAACTTGTCGTTGAGAAATCACTTTATCCAAGAAAAAGAGAAACAATACCGAAAATTAGAAAGAATACTAACCTTTGCCACTAGATGGCAGTCGCGTATTAGAAATGGGAGAGTCAGTTGCGACTTGAGTTGAAGTTTTAAGACTGGAGATAATGAGTCTCCAGCGAAAATAGTAAACTATTATTGCTTAATGGATGTGATGACACTCCAACAATGAACATATGTGAAAAGATGTAGCCTCAAAATCAGGCAATGTAGAATTTAATACCTTTTTGAAATTATTTAATATATAATTTTCCTATTTGGGCAGCATTACAAGTTAATTTTAAGGCTGACCATAGCCATACCATTCCAAGATATTAAAAATCAGTTCATAGTTGTGTGTCAGGGCTATAATATCATGCTGACCACATTTTGTGTGAATGTGATGAACCCCCTAGGAAGAGTATTTCAAAGTTTGGTACGTGAAAAAACACTTAAAAACACACAAAATCCAAAATAGCTCACTTCCTGTTGGGAAAAGTTAAGGGATGCAAATGAGAAATGTGTGTGTCTTGAGGAGACCCTTATGCCTACCAGACGTGGTGCATTTACGTGAAAGTATATGTCCACAATATTAGAAAAAAGCCATAGGGGGCGCTGTGTAGCCACGCCCAGATGAATGTGGATATGGATGTGATTGCACTCCAAAAGTGAATATATTTGTAAAATATCAGCCCGATCAGATGATGTAGAACGGAATTAAGCCCACTTCCTGTTTTTGGGCGTAACGTGTGTATTATACGCCTCGCCATTGCCAAACCGTTTGAGATATCAAAAATCCTTTCGTCATTTAGGGTCAGGACTATTCTAAGATCATGATGACTACATTTGGTGTGAATGTGATGAATACCTGAGCAGGAACGCATACAAACATGATAAAAACCTCACGTCCGTTGCCAGATGGTGGCGCTATAACATTGATTTCTTCTTGGTATTTGGATGTGATTACACTCTAAAAGTGAACATATTTGTAAAATATCAGCCAGATCAGACAATGTAGACCATGAATTTATGGCAACTTCCTGTTGGCGCGGCGTGACATGAAAATTGTACGCCTCGCCATGACCATACCGTTTGAGATATCAAAAATATCCTTTGGAATTAGTATCATGACTATCCTGAGACCACTTTGACCACATTTCGTGTGAATGCAATGAACCCCCTAGGAGGAGTACTTAAAAGTGTAGTACGTGTAAAATGCACAAAATTCAAAATGGCTGACTTCCTGTTTACATATTTGATTCGATGCGAATGAGAAATGTGTTTGTCCAGAGGAGTCCCACATGCATACCAAATTAGGTGAAGGTAGCTCAAAGTGCCTGTCCACAATAGAAGAAAAAGCATTAGGGGGCGCTGTGGAGTCCCTTGGCCACGCCCAGGTCTGAGCATCTGATACATCCTGACAGCCAACACTTCTCATGTGTGTGCAAAATTCTGTGAGTTTCCATCAATGGCAAGCACCTCAAAAATGCAAAATACATTGAAAAAAAAGAGAATAATAATTATAGGGGGCGCTGTCTAGCCACGCCCCGATTGATATGTATATATCTGATATTGTACTGCTACAATGAACATATTTGTAAAATATCAGCCAGATCGGACGATGTCGAAAAAAAAGTCATTTTTTTGCACGCAATATGTGTACTGTACGACTCGCCATTTCCATACCGTTTGAGATATCAAAAATCCCTTCACAACTTAGCGTAAGGACTATCTTACGATCATGCTGACCGCATTTGGTGTGAATGTGCTGAATGCCCTAGCAGGAAGGCATACAAATATGTTAAAGACCTCACTTCCTATTGCCAGATGGTGGCGCTATAACACTGACCTGTTCTTGGGATATGGATGTGATTACACTCCAACAATAAACAAATTTCTAAAATATCAGCCAGATCAGACAATGTAGACCATGAAATTATGGCCACTTCCTGTTGGCGTGGCGTGACATAAAAATTGTAATCCTCCCCGTGACTGTCCCGTTTGAGCTATCAAAAATATCCTGGCAATTTAGCATCATGACTATCCTGAGACCATTCTGACCACAGTTGGTGTGAATGCGATGAACCCCCTAGGAGGAGTACTTAAAAGTGTAGTACGTGTAAAACTCAGAAAATCCAAAATGGCTGACTTCCTGTTTAGATATTTGATTAGATCCGAATGAGAAATGTGTTTGGACCGAGGAGCGCTATTTGGCCACCAAATTAGGTGCAGGTAGCTCAAAGTGCCTGCCCACAATAGAAGACAATGCGATAGGGGGCGCTGTGGAGTCCCTCGGCCACGCCCAGGTCTGAGCATCTGAGAGCTCCTGACAGCAACCACTTCTGATGTGTGTGCAAAATGTCAAGACTTTTTACGTATGGCAAGGCCCTCAAAAAAGCCCATTTGCCTGATGAAAAAGAATAATAATAATAAATATAGCTGCAAGCAGCAATGAACGGGCCCAAGCACCATGGGCGCAACCGCCTTGGTGGCATAGTTGTGCCAATGACATGTTTCACAATATGTACACACTTTGGAAATAATCACCTTCCTGGACAATGTATAGTGTGCACAGGAATTCCCCTTTGATCAATGAAGATGTTGCTGCTGCTATTGGAATGCATCAATGATATAAGCCTCACTTCCTATTTCCAGATGGTGGCGCTATAATATTGAGCCGGGTATGGTTTATGTATTTGATTTCACTCCAAAAATTAACATATTTGTACTTTTTCAGCCAAATTGGAAGATGTCAAGTAAAATTTAAGTCACTTCCTGTTGCCGGATGGTGGCGGTATAATATTGAGCCGTGTATGGTTTATGGATTTAATTACACTCCAATCATAAAAATATTTCTACATTTTCAGCCACATCGGAAGATGTCGAGTGAAATTAAGGCCACTTCCTGTTGCCAGATGGTGGCGCTATGCCATTGAGCCGTTCTTGGTATATGGATGAGATTACACTCCAAAAATGAA
Organism: Conger conger; assembly: GCF_963514075.1. Lineage (NCBI taxonomy): Eukaryota > Metazoa > Chordata > Actinopteri > Anguilliformes > Congridae > Conger > Conger conger. Next base: position 39,298,396 of record NC_083760.1, read on the forward strand.
CAGGTGTGAAGTTTCAGCCACATCAGACAATGTAGAATGAAACAAAAACAACTTCTTGCTTGCACATTGTGATAACATGCTACAGTCCTGTATGGAGAGCAGAGATGAATTAATTTCCATAGATTTTACAGCGGGAGGCACAATTTATGCTTGAAAAGTCATTCGGTTATAAATATGCACTCAAAATAAAACCATTGGCTTAAAGAAACTATTCAACTTTATTGTGGCCGCACCGGGGATGGAACCACGGACCTTGCATGTCTTAATCCACTGCCTGAACCATTAAAATATACTGCCCTCTTATACACGTACGCCATTTATTGGCCAAAAGTTGTATGTTTCCTTTTATCTTGGTTTAATAATTTCTCTACGAAGTGTCGGATAATATTGCACGAAACGTCTAGTTAACCAGCATCATTCTTTTCCATTTCACTGGTAATTATGCTGCCTGAAACGCATTTGTTCAGCCAAATCTAAAAGAGATGCCAACTCTCTGCCCTCAATACAGTATTTTCATATTAATTTACCATTCCTAGCGAAATTGTATGTTCTCTTAATTCGTGTTTAATGACAAGCCTAATAAACTAACATAGCTGGCGATTTAACTGAAAGTTTTCTATTCATGTAAACCAACGTAGCTGACCTGTTTTTTGACTCACACAGACAGTGGACTGGCTGGCTGCTGTTAGCCCGTGCGTGTCATCTCGCAACGACCTGCATGTGATACCTTTGTTGAACAAAACGGTCTCATGTTAACACAGCGTTCGAGCAGAGCCACCTCAGACGCTAAAGTTTCTTTTTGACTTCTTGTGTTAATCTTTTAAAAATATGATACTCTCCTGCCAGTTAAAGCCTGTCTTTAAGTCTTTAAATGTCTTTAATATTTATTTTAGTTATTCAATTCATGTAATGAAAATAGATGCAAAGAAACGTCGGGCTGGGTGTTGTCAATACATTTTGTCACGTAGGCTGCAGCTGTAAATCATACATCGTTATGCCTACTGGCTCGCTAGAAAAAAACAAAAACCTATCGTTGAAAAATCACTTGAAGGAAGAAAAAAATGAAAGTACCACTTTCTGCCAATAAATTGAATCGCCGTATCAGAAATGGGGGGAAGTTACAGCGACGCAGTTAGTCTGTGAGTAGAACAGATTGTGTAGACAACTTCACTGTTTCCACAAAGGAACCAAAAATGTGCTTTTTAACAGGACTTGGTCAGTGTAATGATATAAATGCTAGCATTCGATTATGGTCAACGGTACCGAAAATGCCCGTTGCACCAGCCATCATAACAAATGTCCCAATACAGGATCGATTTAAACCTCTATATATTTTTATTTCACGTTGACAGTGTAGGCTATTATGTGTATTCCGACGCGAATTACATTTAATTGGGTTACGGCATTCACTTCAATCGAATGAAGTCAAATAGAAACGGCTCGAATTCCTTAATAAGGCTTCTTGGTTTTCAAGCCAACTTTCCGAACAGCTGTTTTGTATTGAGTCCTTAAAATGTTACAATACGGTTTTTTCAAAATCCAAATAACATTGAACGTCAAAGCAATATATGCATTATATGTGTTAATCTTTTAAATATATGATACTTTCCTGCCAGTAAAAGCCTGTTTTTTATTTTAGTTATTCAATCGAGTTAATTAAGATAGATGAGAAAAAACGTTGCTGTGGGCTGGGTGTTTTCAGTACATTTTGTCACGTAGGCTGCCGCTGTTACTCATACATCGTTATGGTTACTGGCTCGCAAAAAGAAACAAAACTTGTCGTTGAGAAATCACTTTATCCAAGAAAAAGAGAAACAATACCGAAAATTAGAAAGAATACTAACCTTTGCCACTAGATGGCAGTCGCGTATTAGAAATGGGAGAGTCAGTTGCGACTTGAGTTGAAGTTTTAAGACTGGAGATAATGAGTCTCCAGCGAAAATAGTAAACTATTATTGCTTAATGTATGTGATGACACTCTAACAATGAACATATGTGAAAAGATGTAGCCTCAAAATCAGGCAATGTAGAATTTAATACCTTTTTGAAATTATTTAATATATAATTTTCCTATTTGGGCAGCATTACAAGTTAATTTTAAGGCTGACCATAGCCATACCATTCCAAGATATTAAAAATCAGTTCATAGTTGTGTGTCAGGGCTATAATATCATGCTGACCACATTTTGTGTGAATGTGATGAACCCCCTAGGAAGAGTATTTCAAAGTTTGGTACGTGAAAAAACACTTAAAAACACACAAAATCTAAAATAGCTCACTTCCTGTTGGGAAAAGTTAAGGGATGCAAATGAGAAATGTGTGTGTCTTGAGGAGACCCTTATGCCTACCAGACGTGGTGCATTTACGTGAAAGTATATGTCCACAATATTAGAAAAAAGCCATAGGGGGCGCTGTGTAGCCACGCCAAGATGAATGTGGATATGGATGTGATTGCACTCCAAAAGTGAATATATTTGTAAAATATCAGCCCGATCAGATGATGTAGAACGGAATTAAGCCCACTTCCTGTTTTTGGGCGTAACGTGTGTATTATACGCCCCGCCATTGCCAAACCGTTTGAGATATCAAAAATCCTTTCGTCATTTAGGGTCAGGACTATTCTAAGATCATGATGACTACATTTGGTGTGAATGTGATGAATACCCTAGCAGTAACGCATACAAACATGATAAAAACCTCACTTCCGTTGCCAGATGGTGGCGCTATAACATTGATTTCTTCTTGGTATTTGGATGTGATTACACTCTAACAGTGAACATATTTGTAAAATATCAGCCAGATCAGACAATGTAGACCATGAATTTATGGCTACTTCCTGTTGGCGCGGCGTGACATGAAAATTTTACGCCTCGCCATGACCATACCGTTTGAGATATCAAAAATATCCTTTGGAATTAGTATCATGACTATCCTGAGACCACTTTGACCATATTTCGTGTGAATGCAATGAACCCCCTAGGAGGAGTACTTAAAAGTGTAGTACGTGTAAAATGCACAAAATTCAAAATGGCTGACTTCCTGTTCACATATTTCATTCGATGCGAATGAAAAATGTGTTTGTCCAGAGGAGGCTCACATGCATACCAAATTAGGTGAAGGTAGCTCAAAGTGCCTGTCCACAATAGAAGACAAAGCATTAGGGGGCGCTGTGGAGTCCCTCGGCCACGCCCAGGTCTGAGCATCTGATACATCCTGACAGCCAACACTTCTCATGTGTGTGCAAAGTTCTGTGAGTTTTCATCCATGGCAAGCACCTCAAAAATGCAAAATACATTGAAAAAAAAGAGAATAATAATTATAGGGGGCGCTGTCTAGCCACGCCCCGATTGATATGTATATATTTCATATTGTACTCCAACACTGAACATATTTGTAAAATATCAGCCAGATCGGACGATGTCAAAAAAAAAGTCATTTTTTTGCACGCAATATGTGTACTGTACGACTCGCCATTTCCATACCGTTTGAGATATCAAAAATCCCTTCACAGCTTATGGTCATGACTATCCTAAGATCATGCGGACCACATTTCGTGTGAATGTGATGAATGCCCTAGCAGGAAGGCATACAAATATGATAAAGACCTCACTTCCTGTTGCCAGATGGTGGCGCTATAACATTGACCCGTTCTTGGGATATGGATGTGATTATACTCCAACAATAAACGTATTTCTAAATTATCAGCCAGATCAGACCATGTAAACCATGAAATTACGGCCACTTCCTGTTGGCGTGGCGTGACATAAAAATTCTACGCCTCCCCAGGACCGTCCCGTTTGAGCTATCAAAAATATCCTGGCAATTTAGCATCATGAATATCCTGAGACCATTCTGACCACAGGTGGTGTGAATGGGATGAACCCCCTAGGAGGAGTACTTAAAAGTGCAGTACGTGTAAAACGCACAAAATCCAAAATGGCTGACTTCCTGTTTGTATATTTGATTAGATGCGAATGAGAAATGTGTTTGGACCGAGGAGTGCTATATGTGTACTAAATTTTGTGAAGGTAGCTCAAAGTGCCTGTCCACAATAGATGACAATGCGATAGGGGGCGCTGTGGAGTCCCTCAGCCACGCCCAGGTCTGAGCATCTGAGAAAACCTGACAGCCACCACTTCTGATGTGTGTGCAAAATTCTGTGAGTTTTCATCCATGGCAAGCACCTCAAAAATGCACAAAACATTGAAAAAAAAAGAATAATAATAATAATAATAATAATAATAATAATAAATATAGCTGCAAGCAGCAATGAACGGGCCCAAGCACCATGGGCGCAACCGCCTTGGTGGCATAGTTGTGCCAATGACATGTTTCACAACATGTACACACTTTGGAAATAATCACCTTCCTGGACAACGTATAGTGTGCACAGGAATTCCCCTTTGATCAATGAAGATGTTGGTGCTGCTATTGGAATGCATCAATGATATAAGCCTCACTTCCTGTTGCCAGATGCTGGCGCTATAATATTGAACCATGTATGATTTTTGAATTTGATAACACTCCAATAATAAACCTATTCCTAAATTCTAAGCCACATCAGAAGATGTTGAGTGAAATTAAGGCTGCTTCCTGTTGCCAGCAGGTGGCGATGTGACATTGAGCATTTATTGGAACATGGATGTGATTATAATCCAACATGGAACATATCTCTAAAGCAGGGGTCACCAACACGGTGCCCGCGGGCACCAGGTCGCCCCCAAGGACCACATGAGTCGCCCGCAGGCCTGTTCTAAAAATAGCACAACTCACTAGTGAGCTGCATCTAAAATTTAATTTTATTCTGTTGCTATTTTTTTTTAATCACACTTGCATTTATATAGATTTAAAAATGACAATATCTTAAAAATATGTTTACTATCCATGAAGTTGAAAAGTTTAGGTGAACTCTGACCTACTCTAGTTCAAAGGTCAGTATTGTGCACGTGACAAAACAAACTGGTAGCGCTTAGTATGACTCAGTACCCATGAAGTAGCTCTCAGTTTCAAAAAGGTTGGTGACCCCTGCTCTAAAGCGTCAGCAAAATCAGACGATGTGAAATGAAATGAAGCCACACTTCCTGTTCCCAGGAGGTGGTGCTATGCCATTGAGCCTTTATTGGGATATGGATGAGATTACATTCCAAAAATGAACATGAGTGAAGTTTCAGCCACATGAGACAATGTAGAATGAAACAAAAATAACTTCTAGCTTGAACATTGTGATAACATGCTACAGTCCTGTATGGAGAGCAGAGATTAATTAATTTCCATAGTTTTTACACGGGGAGGCACAATTTATGCTTGAAAGGTCATTAGGCCATAAATATGCACTCAAAATGAAAACAATTGGCTTCAAGAAACTATTCAAATTCATTGTGGCTGCAGCGGGGATCGAACGGCTGAATTTGCGTGCCTTAATCCACCGCCCTAACCATTACGCTATACTGCCCGCTTATACACGGGTGCCATCTATTGGCCAAATGTCTCCTTTTATCTTGGTTTAATAATTTCTCTACAAAGTGTCGGATAATATTGCATGAAACGTCTAGTTAGCCAGCATCATTCTTTTCCATTTCACCGGTAATTATGCTGCCTGAAACGCATTTGTTCAGCAAATCTAAAAGAGATGCCAACTCTCTGCCCTCAATACAGTATTTTCATATTAAGTTACCATTCCTAGCGAAATTGTATGTTCTCTTAATTCGTGTTTAATGACAAGCCTAATAAATAAACATAGCTGGCGATTTAACTGAAAGTTTTCTATTCTTGTAAACCAACGTAGCTGACCTGTTTTTTGACTCACACAGACAGTGGACAGGCTGGCTGCTGTTAGCCCATGCCTGTCATCTCGCAAGGACCTGCATGCGATACCTTTGTTGAACATAACGGTCTCATGTTAACACAGCGTTCGAGCAGAGACACCTCAAAGGCTGACGTTTCTTTTTGACTTCATGTCTTACTCTTTTAAATATATGATACTCTCCTGCCAGTTAAAGACAGTCATTAAATGTCTTTAATATTTATTTCAGATATTCAATTCATATAATGAAAATAGATGCAAAGAAACGTCGGGCTGAGTGTTGTCAATACATTTTGTCACGTAGGCTGCAGCTGTAAATCATACATCGTTATGCCTACTGCTGCTAGAAAAAAACAAAAACCTATCGTTGAAAAATCACTTGAAGGAAGAAAAAAATAAAAGTACCACTTTCTGCAAATAAATGGAATCCCCGTATCAGAAATGGAGGGAAGTTACAGCGACGCAGTTAGTCTGTGAGTAGAATAGATTGTGTAGACAACCTCACTGTTTCCACAAAGGAACCAAAAATGTGCTTTTTAACAGGACTTGGTCAGTGTAATGATATAAATGCTAGCATTCGATTATGGTCAACGGTACCGAAAATGCCCGTTGCACCAGCCATCATAACAAATGTCCCAATATAGGATCGATTTAAACCTCTATATATTTTTATTTCACGTTGACAGTGTAGGCTATTATGTGTATTCCGACGCGAATTACATTTAATTGGGTTACGGCATTCACTTCAACCGAATGAAGTCAAATAGAAACGGCTCGAATTCCTTAATAAGGCTTCTTGATTTTCAAGCTAACTTTCCGAACAGCTGTTTTGTATTGAGTCCTTAAAATGCTACAACACGGTTTTTTTTAAACCAAATAACATTGAACGTCATTGCAAGATATATGCAATACCAACTTTTGCCAGTAGATGGCAGTCGCGTATTAGAAATGGGAGAGTCATTTGCGACTTGCGTTGAAGTTTTAAGACTGGATATAATGAGTCTCCAGCGAAAATAGTGAACTATTATTGCTTAATGGATGTGATGACACTCCAACAATGAACATATGTGAAAAGTTGTAGCCTCAAAATCAGGCAATGTAGAATTTAATACCTTTTTGAAATGATTTAATACATAATTTTCCTGTTTGGGCAGCATTACAAGTTAATTTTAAGGCTGACCATAGCCATACCATTCCAAGATATTAAAAATCAGTTCATAGTTGTGTGTCAGGGCTATAATACCATGCTGACCACATTTTGTGTGAATGTGATGAACCCCCTAGGAAGAGTATTTCCAAGTTTGGTACGTGAAAAAACACTTAAAAACACACAAAATCCAAAATAGCTCACTTCCTGTTGGGAAAAGTTAAGGGATGCAAATGAGAAATGTGTGTGTCTTGAGGAGACCCTTATGCCTACCAGACGTGGTGCATTTACGTGAAAGTATATGTCCACAATATTAGAAAAAAACCATAGGGGGCGCTGTGTAGCCACGCCCAGAAGAATGTGGATATGGATGTGATTGCATTCCAAAAGTGAATATATTTGTAAAATATCAGCTCGATCAGATGATGTAGAACGGAATTAAGCCCACTTCCTGTTTTTGGGTGTAACGTGTGTATTATACGCCTCGCCATTGCCAAACCGTTTGAGATATCAAAAATCCTTTCGTCATTTAGGGTCAGGACTATTCTAAGATCATGATGACTACATTTGGTGTGAATGTGATGAATACCCTAGCAGGAACGCATACAAACATGATAAAAACCTCACTTCCGTTGCCAGATGGTGGCGCTATAACATTGATTTCTTCTTGGTATATGGATGTGATTACACTCTAACATTGAACATATTTGTAAAATATCAGCCAGATCAGACAATGTAGACCATGAATTTATGGCTACTTCCTGTTGGCGCGACGTGACATGAAAATTGTACGCCTCGCCATGACCATACCGTTTGAGATTTCAAAAATATCCTTTGGAATTAGTATCATGACTATCCTGAGACCGCTTTGACCACATATCGTGTGAATGCAATGAACCCCCTAGGAGGAGTACTTAAAAGTGTAGTACGTGTAAAATGCACAAAATTCAAAATGGCTGACTTCCTGTTCACATATTTGATTCGATGCGAATGAGAAATGTGTTTGTCCAGAGGAACCCCACATGCATACCAAATTAGGTGAAGGTAGCTCAAAGTGCCTGTCCACAATAGAAGACAAAGCATTAGGGGGTGCTGTGGAGTCCCTCGGCCACGCCCAGGTCTGAGCATCTGATAGGTCCTGACAGCTAACACTTGTCATTTGTGTGCAAAATTCCGTGAGTTTCCATCCATGGCAAGCACCTCAAAAATGCTAAATACATTGAAAAAAAAGTGAATAATAATTATAGGGGGCGCTGTCTAGCCACGCCCCGATTGATATGTATATATTTCATATTGTACTCCAACCGTGAACATATTTGTAAAATATCAGCCAGATCGGACGATGTCGAAAAAAAAGTCATTTTTTTGGACGCAATATGTGTACTGTACGACTCGCCATTTCCATACCGTTTGAGATATCAAAAATCCCTTCACAGCTTATGGTCATGACTATTCTAAGATCATGCTGACCACATTTCGTGTGAATGTGATGAATGCCCTAGCAGGAAGGCATACAAATATGATAAAGACCTCACTTCCTGTTGCCAGATGGTGGCGCTATAACATTGACCCGTTCTTGGGATATGGATGTGATTATACTCCAAAACTAAACATATTTCTAAAATATCAGCCAGATCAGACGATGTTGACCTTGAAATTATGACCACTTCCTGTTGGCGCGGCGTGACATAAAAATTGCACGCCTCGCCATGACCATCCCGTTTGAGCTATCAAAAATATCCTGGCAATTTAGCATCATGAATATCCTGAGACCATTCTGACCACAGTTGGTGTGAATGCGATGAACCCCCTAGGAGGAGTACGTAAAAGAGTAGTACGTGTAACACACACAAAATCCAAAATAGCTCACTTCCTGTTCGCATATTTGCATCAATGTGAATGAGAAATGTGTTTGAATTGAGGAGCCACACATGGTTACCAAATTAGTTTCATGTAGTTCAAAGTGCCTGCCCACAATAGACAACAATGCAATGGGGGGGGGGGGGTCAGCGCAATAGGTGGCGCTGTGGAGTCCCTCGGCCACACCCAGGTCTGAGCATCTGACAGATCCTGACGGCCACCAATTCTGATGTGTCTGCAAAATTTCAAGACTTTTTAGCCATGGCAAGGCCCTCAGAAATGCCCATTTGACGGAAGAGAAAGAATAATAATAATAATAATAATAATAATAATAATAATAATAATAATCCTTCCAATAACAATAGGGTCCTTCGCACCCTACGGTGCTTGGGCCCTAATAATAATAATAATAATAATAATAATAATAATCCTTCCAATAACAATAGGGTCCTTCGCACCCTACGGTGCTTGGGCCCTAATAATAATAATCCTTCCAATAACAATAGGGTCCTTCGCACCCTACGGTGCTTGGGCCCTAAATATAGCTGCAAGCAGCAATGAACGGGCCCAAGCACCATGGGCGCATCCGCCTTGGTGGCATAGTTGTGCCAATGACATGTTTCACAACATGTACACACTTTGGAAATAATCACCTTCCTGGACAACGTATAGTGTGCACAGGAATTCCCCTTTGATCAATGAAGATGTTGGTGCTGCTATTGGAATGCATCAATGATATAAGCCTCACTTCCTGTTGCCAGATGGTGGTGCTATAATATTGAACCATGTATGGTTTATGGATTTGATTACACTCCAATAATTAACATATTTGTACATTTTCAGCCAAATTGGAAGATGTCAAGTAAAATTAAAGCCACTTCCTGTTGCCAGATGGTGGCGCTATGCCATTGAGCCTTTCTTGGTATATGGATGAGATTACACTCCAAAAATGAACATGTGTGAAGTTTCTGCCACATCAGACAATGTAGAATGAAACAAAAATTACTTCTTTCTTGCACATTGTAATAATATGCTCCAGTCCTGTATGGAGAGCACAGATGAATTAATTTCCATAGATTTTACAGCGGGAGGCAAAATTTACGCTTGAGAAGTCATTCGGTTATAAATATGCACTCAAAATAAAACCATTTGCGTAAAGAAACTATTCAACTTTATTGTAGCCGCACCGGGGATGGAGCCGCGGACCTTGCATGTCTTAATCCACTGTCTGAACCATTAAGCTATACTGCCGTCTTATACACGTACGCCATCTATTGGCCAAAAGTTGTATGTTTCCTTTTATCCTGGTTAAATAATTTCTCTCCGAAGTGTCGGATATTATTGCATTAAACGTCGAGTTAGCCAGCATCATTCTTTTCCATTTCACCGGTAATTATGCTGCCTGAAACGCATTTGTTCAGCCAAATCTAAAGGAGGTGCCAAGTCTCTGCCCTCAATCCGGTATTTTCATATTAAGTCAAAAATTCCTAGCGAAATTGTATGTTCTCTTAATTCGTGTTTAATGACAAGCAAAATAAACTAACATATCTGGCGATTTAACTGAAAGTTTTCTATTCATGTAAATAAACGTAGCTGACCTGTTTTTTGACTCACACAGACAGTGGACAGGCTGGCTGCTGTTAGCCAATGCGCGTCATCTCGCAACGACCTGCATGCCATACCTTTGTTGAACATAACGGTCTCATGTTAACACAGAGTTCGACCAGAGCCATCTCAAACGTTAACGTTTCTTTTTGACTTTTGACTCTTTTAAATATATGGTACTCTCCTGCCAGTTAAAGACAGTCATTAAATGTCTTTAATATTTATTTCAGATATTCTATTCATATAATGAAAATAGATGCAAAGAAACGTCGGGCTGGGTGTTGTCAATACATTTTGTCACGTAGGCTGCAGCTGTAAATCATACATCGTTATGCCTACTGGCTCGCTAGAAAAAAAACAAAAACCTATCGTTGAAAAATCAGTTGAAGGAAGAAAAATATAAAAGTTCCACTTTCTGCCAATAAATGGAATCCCCGTATCAGAAATGGGGGGAAGTTACAGCGACGCAGTTAGTCTGTGAGTAGAATAGATTGTGTAGACAACTTCACTGTTTCCACAAAGGAACCAAAAATGTGCTTTTTAACAGGACTTGGTCAGTGTAATGATATAAATGCTAGCATTCGATTATGGTCAACGGTACCGAAAATGCCCGTTGCACCAGCCATCATAACAAATGTCCCAATATAGGATCGATTTAAACCTCTATATATTTTTATTTCACGTTGACAGTGTAGGCTATTATGTGTATTCCGACGCGAATTACATTTAATTGGGTTACGGCATTCACTTCAATCGAATGAAGTCAAATAGAAACGGCTCGAAATCCTTAATAAGGCTTCTTGGTTTTCAAGCTAACTTTCCGAACAGCTGTTTTGTATTGAGTCCTTAAAATGCTACAACACGGTTTTTTATAAACCAAATAACATTGAACGTCATTGCAAGATATGCATTATATGTGTTAATCTTTGAAATATATGATACTTTCCTGCCAGTAAAAGCCTGTCTTTTATTTTAGTTATTCAATCCATATAATTAAGGTGGATGAGAAAAAACGTTGCTGTGGGCTGGGTGTTGTCAGTACATTTTGTCACGTAGGCTGCCGCTGTTACTCATACATCGTTATGGTTACTGGCTCGCAAAAAGAAACAAAACTTGTATTTGAGAAATCACTTGAGAAACAATACCAAGTTTTGCCAGTAGATGGCAGTCGCGTATTAGAAATGGGAGAGTCATTTGCGACTTGCCTTGATGTTTTAAGACTGGATATAATGAGTCTCCAGCGAAAATAGTGAACTATTATTGCTTAATGGATGTGATGGCACTCCAACAATGAACATATGTGAAAAGTTGTAGCCTCAAAATCAGGCAATGTAGAATTTAATACCTTTTTGAAATTATTTAATACATAATTGTATTAAAACATGAACTGTTTGGGCAGCATTACAAGTTAATTTTAAGGCTGACCATAGCCATACCATTCCAAGATATTAAAAATCAGTTCATAGTTGTGTGTCAGGGCTATAATATCATGCTGACCACATTTTGTGTGAATGTGATGAACCCCCTAGGAAGAGTATTTCAAAGTTTGGTACGTGAAAAAACACTTAAAAACACACAAAATCCAAAATAGCTCACTTCCTGTTGGGAAAAGTTAAGGGATGCAAATGAGAAATGTGTGTGTCTTGAGGAGACCCTTATGCCAACCAGACGTGGTGCATTTACGTGAAAGTATATGTCCACAATATTAGAAAAAAGCAATAGGGGGCGCTGTGTAGCCACGCCCAGATGAATGTGGATATGGATGTGATTGCACTCCAAAAGTGAATATATTTGTAAAATATCAGCCCGATCAGATGATGTAGAATGGAATTAAGCCCACTTCCTGTTTTTGGGCGTAACGTGTGTATTATACGCCTCGCCATTGCCAAACCGTTTGAGATATCAAAAATCCTTTCGTCATTTAGGGTCAGGACTATTCTAAGATCATGATGACTACATTTGGTGTGAATGTGATGAATACCCTAGCAGGAACGCATACAAACATGATAAAAACCTCACTTCCGTTGCCAGATGGTGGCGCTATAACATTGATTTCTTCTTGGTATATGGATGTGATTACACTCTAACAGTGAACATATTTGTAAAATATCAGCCAGATCAGACAATGTAGACCATGAATTTATGGCTACTTCCTGTTGGCGCGGCGTGACATGAAAATTGTACACCTCGCCATGACCATACCGTTTGAGATATCAAAAATATCCTTTGGAATTAGTATCATGACTATCCTGAGACCACTTTGACCACATTTCCTGTGAATGCAATGAACCCCCTAGGAGGAGTACTTAAAAGTGTAGTACGTGTAAAATGCACAAAATTCAAAATGGCTGACTTCCTGTTCACATATTTCATTCGATGCGAATGAGAAATGTATTTGTCCAGAGGAGGCCCACATGCATACCAAATTAGGTGAAGGTAGCTCAAAGTGCCTGTCCACAATAGAAGACAAAGCATTAGGGGGCGCTGTGGAGTCCCTCGGCCACGCCCAGGTCTGAGCATCTGAGTCATCCTGACAGCCAACACTTCTCATGTGTGTGCAAAATTCTGTGAGTTTTCATCCATGGCAGGCACCTCAAAAATGCAAAATACATTGAAAAAAAAGAGAATAATAATTATAGGGGGCGCTGTCTAGCCACGCCCCGATTGATATGTATATATTTCATATTGTACTCCAACAGTGAACATATTTGTAAAATATCAGCCAAATCGGACGATGTCGAAAAAAAAGTCATTTTTTTGCACGCAATATGTGTACTTTACGACTCGCCATTTCCATACCGTTTGAGATATCAAAAATCCCTTCACAGCTTATGGTTATGACTATCCTAAGATCATGCTGACCACATTTCGTGTGAATGTGATGAATGCCCTAGCAGGAAGGCATTCAAATATGATGAAGACCTCACTTCCTGTTGCCAGATGGTGGCGCTATAACATTGACCCGTTCTTGGGATATGGTTGTGATTAGCCTCCAACAATAAACGTATTTCTAAAATATCAGCCAGATCAGACGATGTAGACCATGAAATTACGGCCACTTCCTGTTGGCGTGGCGTGACATAAAAATTCTACGCCTCCCCAGGACCGTCCCGTTTGAGCTATCAAAAATATCCTGCCAATTTAGCATCATGAATATCCTGAGACCATTCTGACCACAGGTGGTGTGAATGTGATGAACCCCCTAGGAGGAGTACTTAAAAGTGCAGTACGTGTAAAACGCACAAAATCCAAAATGGCTGACTTCCTGTTTGGATATTTGATTAGATGCGAATGAGAAATGTGTTTGGACCGAGGAGTGCTATATCCCTACTAAATTTTATGAAGGTAGCTCAAAGTGCCTGCCCAAAATAGATGACAATGCGATAGGGGGCGCTGTGGAGTCCCTCAGCCACGCCCAGGTCTGAGCATCTGAGACAACCTGACAGCCACCACTTCTGATGTGTGTGCAAAATTCCGTGAGTTTTCATCCATGGCAAGCACCTCAAAAATGCACAAAACATTGAAAAAAAAAGAATAATAATAATAAATATAGCTGCAAGCAGCAATGAACGGGCCCAAGCACCATGGGGGCAACCGCCTTGGTGGCATAGTTCTGCCAATGACATGTTTCACAACATGTACACACTTTGGAAATAATCACCTTCCTGGACAACGTATAGTGTGCACAGGAATTCCCTTTTTATCAATGAAGATGTTGGCGCTGCTATTGGAACGCATCAATGATATAAGCCTCACTTCCTATTGCCAGATGGTGGCGCTATATTATTGAGCCATGTATGGTTTTTGAATTTGATTACACTCCAGAAATAAAACATATTTGTACATTTTCAGCCACATCGGAAGACGTTGAGCGAAATTAAGGTCAATTCCTGTTTCCAGATGATGCTGCTTTAACATTGAGTCCTTTTTGGAATATGGATTTGATTACACTCCAACACTGAGCATCTGTGTAAAGTTGCAGTCACATCAGACATTGGAGAATTTAAGTATGACCACTTCCTGTTTGTCTGGCATGATGTGTTTTTTATGTGCCTGACCATAGCTATATCATCCCAGTAAATCAAAAATCTGTTTTGTCAGGACCATCCTAGCATCATGCTGACCACATTTACCGTGAATGTCATGAACCCATTGAAAAATAATGCTTAAGAATGCAATATAAGGCTCACTTCCTGTTGCCAGCGGGTGGCGCTTTGCCATTGAGCCTTTATTGGAAAATGGATGAGATTACACTCCAAAAATGAACATGTGTGAAGTTTCTGCCACATCAGACAATGTAGAATGAAACAAAAATTACTTCTTGCTTGCACATTGTAATAATATGCACCAGTCCTGTATGGAGAGCAGAGATGAATTAATTTCAATAGATTTTACAGCGGGAGGCACAATTTACGCTTGAGAAGTCATTCGGTTATAAAAATGCACTCAACATGAAACCATTGGCGTAAAGAAACTATTCAACTTTATAGTGGCCGCACCGGGGATGGAACCGAGGACCTTGCATGTCTTAATCCACTGTCTGAACCATTAAGCTATACTGCCCTCTTATACACGTACACCATCTATTGGCCAAAAGTTGTATGTTTCCTTTTATCTTGGTTAAATAATTTCTCTCCTAAGTGTCGGATAATATTGCAATAAACGTCTAGTTAGCCAGCATCATTCTTTTCCATTTCACCGGTAATTATGCTGCCTGAAACGCATTTGTTCAGCCAAATCTAAAGGAGATGCCAAGTCTCTGCCCTCAATCCGGTATTTTCATATTAAGTCAAAAATTCCTAGCCAAATTGTATGTTGTCTTAATTCGTGTTTAATGACAAGCAAAATAAACTAACATATCTGGCGATTTAACTGAAAGTTTTCTATTCATGTAAACAAACGTAGCTGACCTGTTTTTTGACTCACACAGACAGTGGACAGGTTGGCTGCTGTTAGCCAACGACCTGCATGCCATACCTTTTTTGAAAATAACGGTCTCATGTTAACACAGAGTTCGACCAGAGCCATCTCAAACGTTAACGTTTCTTTTTGACTTTTGACTCTTTTAAATATATGCTACTCTCCTGCCAGTTAAAGACAGTCATTAAATGTCTTTAATATTTATTTCAGATATTCAATTCATAGAATGAAAATAGATGCAAAGAAACGTCGGGCTGGGTGTTGTCAATACATTTTGTCACGTAGGCTGCAGCTGTAAATCATACATCGTTATGCCTACTGCTGCTAGAAAAAAACAAAAACCTATCGTTGAAAAATCACTTGAAGGAAGAAAAAAAAAAAAGTACCACTTTCAGCAAATAAATGGAATCCCCGTATAAGAAATGGGGGGAAGTTACAGCGACGCAGTTAGTCTGTGAGTAGAATAGATTATGTAGACAACTTCACTGTTTCCACAAAGGAACCAAAAATGTGCTTTTTAACAGGACTTGGTCAGTGTAATGATATAAATGCTAGCATTCGATTATGGTCAACGGTACCGAAAATGCCCGTTGCACCAGCCATCATAACAAATGTCCCAATATAGGATCGATTTAAACCTCTATATATTTTTATTTCACGTTCACAGTGTAGGCGATTGTGTGTATTCCGACGCGAATTACATTTAATTGGGTTACGGCATTCACTTCAATCGAATGAAGTCAAAGAGAAACGGCTCAAATTCTTTAATAACGCTTCTTGGTTTTCAAGCCAACTTTCCGAACAGCTGTTTTGTATTGAGTCCTTAAAATGCTACAACACGGTTTTTTATAAACCAAATAACATTGAACGTCATTGCAAGATATATACAATACCAACTTTTGCCAGTAGATGGCAGTCGCGTATTAGAAATGGGAGAGTCATTTGCGACTTGCGTTGAAGTTTTAAGACTGGATATAATGAGTCTCCAGCGAAAATAGTGAACTATTATTGCTTAATGGATGTGATGACACTCCAACAATGAACATATGTGAAAAGTTGTAGCCTCAAAATCAGGCAATGTAGAATTTAATACCTTTTTGAAATTATTTAATACATAATTGTATTAAAACATGAACTGTTTGGGCAGCATTACAAGTTAATTTTAAGGCTGACCATAGCCATACCATTCCAAGATATTAAAAATCAGTTCATAGTTGTGTGTCAGGGCTATAATATCATGCTGACCACATTTTGTGTGAATGTGATGAACCCCCTAGGAAGAGTATTTCAGACTTTGGTACGTGAAAAAACACTTAAAAACACACAAAATCCAAAATAGCTCACTTCCTGTTGGGAAAAGTTAAGGGATGCAAATGAGAAATGTGTGTGTCTTGAGGAGACCCTTATGTCTACCAGACGTGGTGCATTTACGTGAAAGTATATGTCCACAATATTAGAAAAAAGCCATAGGGGGCGCTGTGTAGCCACGCCCAGATGAATGTGGATATGGATGTGATTGCACTCCAAAAGTGAATATATTTGTAAAATATCAGCCCGATCAGATGATGTAGAACGGAATTAAGCCCACTTCCTGTTTTTGGGCGTAACGTGTGTATTATACGCCTCGCCATTGCCAAACCGTTTGAGATATCAAAAATCCTTTCGTCATTTAGGGTCAGGACTA